>NW_012139747.1:6067731-6233840 GCF_000956105.1 Propithecus coquereli
TATGGAAAGAGAGAGAAAGGAAATCAGGCAAAATATTAACAAGAGGTGAATCTGGGTAAAGGGAATATAGATATTGTTTGTACTATTCTTGCAATTTTTCCTAGAAGGTTTGAAATTATTTTCAAAAACATTTGTGAAAAGCATGATTACGTTATACATTAAGCACTTTGCAGTGTAGGCATTTAATAAATACTACTTGCTTTACTTTATAGCCATGTATATTATAGCAAAGAGAGGGAGAGGTACAGAAAGGAGAATGGTTTAGCAAACTGTGCAATACCAACAGAAGAAAATGGTCTATGACCATTAAACAATTTTAATCTTGTGGAATATACTGTGATATAATTGAAAATGTCTATAACAAACATGAAGGGGAACAGAAAAACAAAATACCAGGTGCATGATGATTATAACCATATAAAAATATACCTATAAATCAGAAAGTAGTGAAATATACCAGGCTTTATGTTCATCACATCTTTTTTCTTTTATAGAGACAAGGTCTCCCTGTGTTGCCCAGTCTGGAGTGCAGTGGCTATTTATTGACAGGCACGGTCACAGTGCACTACAGCCTCGATCCTCCCACCTCAGCCTCCCGAGTAGCTGGGACTACCAGGTGCATGCCACTGTGCCTGGCTTTTTTTCCATGTAAAGTTGTTTCAGTGTAAAAGAAACTTTTTAAAAATTTTAATTAACATTTTTCTCCACTGAACAAACATAAAAAAGCCTGAGTAAAATAGGCATAGATGGTTGCCTTTTAGTCAATTTCATACATTTTGAGCCAACCCTTTCTGAGTTTGCTTTGAGCTTTATACAGAAACAGAAGGTAAAGGAGAAAATCGTGTTCCTTAGATGTAGGTCCACGTTGGGTCTCTGCTGTCTATTAGTTGTGTGGCCTTGAACAAGTCAGCTCATCTGTTTTCTAAAATGATGGATTTGAGCTAAACTATCTCTAAGATCTCCTTCCTGCTTGGTAAGAGCTGAAGTGTGTCCCCCCAGAATTCATATGTTGAAGCCATAACTCCCTTAGAATGTGACCGTATTCAGATATAGGGCCTTTAAAGAGGTAATCGAGGTAAAATGAGTTCATTGGGGTGGACCCTAATCCAGTAAGACTGGTGTTCTTTTAAGAAGAGATTAGGACACAAGACACAGAGAGAAAAGACCACGTGAAGACACAGAGAGAAGACACCCATCTATAAGCCAAGGAGAGACGCCTGGAAGAAACCAAGTCTGCTGACACCTCCATCTCAGACTTCTAGCCTCCAGGCTATGAGAAATTAATTTCTGTTGTTTAAGCCACCCAGTCTGTGGCACTTTGTTTTGGCAGCCCTAGCAAACTGATACAGGGCTCTAACATTCTGATTCTGCACTTTTTACAAGCCATCCTTTTTCCAGAACATACAGATGTCTACCACAAGAGGGCCACGCCGCACTAAAATTGAATGCCCTGCCATGTGGTCCCTGGGGGCGGCTGCAAGTAGCAGAGGGGCAGAGGGATGCAAAGTGCACAGCTTGGACCCCTTCTACTGGATCAAGTCAGCCATGGAAAGTCTCATTTTGAGTAAGGTGGCTGCCACCCCAGGAGTGAAAGGGCAGAGCCCTGGTTCCCACATCCCTGCTCTGCGCAGCCATCAGGCCCCATTCTCTAGAGACACACTGTGAAGTACGCTCAGTGCTGCCAGAAGTGATGAGTCTGCATAAAGGGTCACAAAGGGTGGCTCAAACCTGTATCCCTAGCACTGTGGAGGCCCAGGGGGGAGGATCACTTGAGGCCAAGAGTTTAAGACCAGTCTGAGCAAGAGTGAGACCCTGTCTCTACTAAAAATTAAAAAATTAGGCCTGCCCAGCCACTTGGGAGACTGACGCAGGAGGACTGCTTGAGCCCAGGAGTTTGAGGTTGCAATGAGTTATGATGACGCCACTGCACTGTAGCCGGGGCAACAGAGTGAGACTGTCTCAAAAAAAAAGGGAGGGTAGTTACCACGTATGGAGAAACACACTCAAAAGCAAGGCTCTCCCTAACTGCACACACATGGTGGACTCTCAAGTTGTTTCTGGGAAGTGAAGGCTGAGATTCAAACACCATCAAAGACAAGAGGGCACTAAGCATCAAACTGGCTTTTCTCAGAGTCCAATACAGAAACTGAAGCAAGTATCAAAAAACCCAAACTTGTGTGATGACAGACATGTTCCTGGTTTTTTGATTGATGGACACCAACAAAAGCAAGGACAACTAAATGTAATTAATGCATGATCCTGAATTGGATTCTAAACTGGGGGAAAGCTATAAAGGACATTATTATGATGATTGATGAAATTTAAATAGGCAATGTGGATTAGATAATAATACTATAACAGAGTTAAAATGCCCAAAGTTGATGACATGTAAGAAAGTGACCATGTTCTTAGGAAATACACACTGCTTAAGTGACAAAGAGTCACACTGTCCAACTTACTCTCAATGGTTCAGAAAATAAGTAATATATATGCATTTATATAATATATTAATATAAATATATAAATAAATAGAATGATAAAGCAAATGGAGCAAAGTGTAACTAATTGGTGGATCTGGACAAAGGGCACAGAGGAATTCCTTGTACTCCTCCTGCGACTTTTCTGTAAGTTTGAAATTATAACAAAAGAAAAATTATCCCCCCAAATTCCAAGACCTCCAGGAAAATTGTGCTGAGAAGAGATGTTTCTTAATGATAGCAAAAAAACGCACAAACTCTCCTTTGATTCACTGGTTGGTATCATGGCCTTGGCAACCAAGATTTTATTGACAACTATGGTAGGAGTTTAATACCTACCATAATGATGTTGATGACAGTAAGGATTGATACATCTGGACTTGCCTTCCCTGCACACAAGACAGTGGGGCACAGCCTTGGAATGTCATTGAGACATTGTCACACCAATTCATCATCATTCAGGGTATGCAGGAATAGTGCCATACCCATGACCTCAGGGATGCAGAAAGGAGTCATTGTCCCAGCAGGCGCCATCCTGAGGACCAAGTCTGGAGAAGTCCCTTTCACAGTTGTAATTTCTGTGGATATGAATCTAGTCATGGTGTTCATATTTCTGCTCTTTACTTCTCTCTAAGATATCATTACACAGACCTAACACCACTCTCATGCTGGGTCAGCCTACATCTGAACCACAGTCCCTTTTCTTCTAGAACTAGATTGTCAAGTGGTTTGATGTATTATCAAGCCACAATTGGCCAACTGGCATGCTCACTCTGCCTTTAAAAAGGGGATGTTCCAAACCATGCTTTGTATCAATTAGGAGATGGATCCCAAGGAATCGGGCATACACATCCATGAATATGTTTCTGATAGAAATATACATTCATCTTTAGGCTGGATAAACTTGTAAAGAGAAAGAAATATACATCTATGGATTTAAATATACATTTGGGATATCCATTGTTTTTATAGGTCCAAGTCTAGTTTCCTGTTGATATCAATGGGGACTCATTAAACTATTTCACAAGAGAACTTGTTCTATATTCCAAAGTTTACCAGCTTCCCAGCTTTGACCTGCAATTAGGAGGGATGATATCATGAGCTATTTTATCAGCCATTTTCAGATTGTACACAGTTTAAAAGTACAGTAAGGCACCCTGAAACTGTACATTTTAAACCCTAACCTTCAACTCTCAGACCTAAACTCTATGTGAAGCTTTCTAACAAAATTTCTAACAAGAGCCGATTTATAGAAGACTGCAGTCATTTGGCAGTGTTTGGCCAAAATTCAAAGAATACCTGTTCCAACCCTCTGACTCATTAGTTCATTGGGAAAGGGGTCACAAGTGATATAAATGTAATATTATCCTGCTATTCCACACTCTTCCACCTACTTGCTCATGATTGACTCCTACTGACTCTCATCCCTTTGTTTATTTAAAATTTATGTTCTCAGGCTTTACTTCCCACCCAGCAGACACTATCCTTTCCCCATTTTGCCTGTCACCCTCATCTTCTTCACTCCTTTGCACCTCCCACCCAACCCCTCAAGCATATTGATGTACACAAATATTAATACATGTCTGGAGTGCTCTTTAGTTCTACATACCCAAGCCCCGCACAGGCCAAGACACCTTTCTGGCTAAGGCTCTCCCCTCTGCTATCCTGGCAGACCTGCTATATGGTTATTCTTACTAGACTGCAGCTCTTTGAGGGCAGGGCTGATAGCATTGCTGTCATTCCCTGATGGCCATCTTCTAACTGAGGTTCCCCCCAGAGATCCATCCTCCATCCTACTCATGCCTCTCTAAACCCTATGTTAGTCCCCCCGGATTGCATCACCTGCTTCCACATCCTCTGGCTTCCCACATAGGGTTTGGCCAATGGGAATCACTTGGAGATCAGAAAGACTCCCTTCCTGTTTCCCTCTCCCTCTGAGCATAATCTCCTTTTCAAGGTTCTTTCCTCTTGCCCCTTTAGGCCTAGGGGTAGTAATGGCATCCTGCTATAGCTACTACACCATGGGCACTTCACCGTGCTTTGTCCATCCTTTTGATGTTGTCCACCACTCTGGAAATTGTCCCATCATTAAATTCTCTTCAGTTAAATCCTTTGTTTATGCCATTTATTTCCCATTAGAAACGTAAGAACCCCGAGAGATACAATATCTCATTTATCAGCTAGCAAAGCTTCTGACACAAAGTAGGTGCCCAATGAAATGAATTAAAGAATGAGTGAATGTCAGAGCTGGGAGTGGTGTCACCCACCTGCAGTCCCAGCTACTCAGGAGGCTGAGGCAAGAGGATCACCTTGAGCCCAGGAGTTCAAGGCTGCAGTGAGCTATGATCTGGGCTATAAGCTGTGGCCTGGGCCATAGTGAGACTCTGTCTCCAAAAACAAAAAAAGTGAAAGTGAATAATACATAGAAACTTGAAATGAAAGATAAAGTTTTTGCGAGGTTCATCTTGAAACTTTTAAATGGGGAAGCTGGATATTGTGTGGCCAGAGAGGAAGCATTCCAAGGGCTCTCATCAGCAGCCCATGGCCTTCTCACCCCATTTTTGCTGGTGGGGCTGTTCCACAGGGCATGGTCAAATTTAGTAGCAGCAGCCCGAAGTTGAGATTTACTTTGTTCTCCACTATGATGGCTAGGTTTACATTGTCTTTCATCATTAGAGGAACTATATAGGGACAGGACAAAAATACATTCATTAAGAAAGAAAACAGTGCACCAGTCAGCAGAATGACTGTTGTTACAAGACACATGAAAAGGAAAAATTAATTCCTTGGAAAAGAGCTTTCTATTTTAAGAAGATGGAAAAAAAATAAGAGATGTCCTTAAGTGATACATAATGAAGACACTTCCCAGGCATTCTCAAAGGCTGTGGCTTTTCAGATGTAAACCTAAAACAAAATCCATTACAAAGGGTAGCATCCAAGTTGGATTCTGGTTGCTTATTTTGTCCTGTGGTCAGGCTTTGCTGAACACAGCAGTCTAAACCAGAGCCACAGAGCTGAGAGTGGTCCTTCTTTCTCTCTAAAATGCCCCTGGACTGTCCTCAATGACCTTAATTGTATGACTTGGCAAGAACAACAATTAAACAGTATATTTTGGACCAAATTCTCCCAGGGTACATTTTTTTTTAAAGGTATCCTGAGTTTTGGGGCAACATACACACTCTGAGAGGGTTTGCTACATAATGTTCTAGTAACCTCAAAGATCAATTCCAGGGCATCGCAGAGCCAACAAATAATGTTCCCAAGCCTGCAACTGGGGCACTCTTTGGCTAGGTTGCCTGCAATGCTGAGCTGCCTCTTAGGAACTCATGAGAACCAATTGTTAAATTTTTAGGAATTTTTCAAGCTGGTTAACACCTTATCAGTAGCTCGAAATTAGCCATGGTGAGAATGTCTACACCACAGGAATTGACAAACATTACAAATTAGGATATTTCCCTCCTAGAAAGTCAGTTGTTAAACATTTACTAACATCACATTATCTATGAAGTAATACCATCTCTCTGGTGGCTGAAATTTCTGGAGAGAAACTTCCAATGTCTTTTCCCTAGTCTCTGAAAGCTCAAAGAAAAGAATTAGTCTCCCCCAATAGATTATTTAAAATGGAACCCTAAATTTAAATGCCCAGTTAAAAAAATTAGACTAGAAGTAGAGTATATAGCCTGAGAATGTGGTTTGTTTTTATTTCCAGTTGACTCAAGAAATTTCTGAAAATTAATTTATGATAAATTGCCTTATAAAGTTAAAATGCCTTCCAAAATGTTATAGGGCAATTTCAAAAACCAGGGAAGTCAGCCAGTAAACTAAGTGTATCTTTATAAAGAGAGAAAGAGATGTATCTCAAAATAGTTTAGGCCCAGCTAGAGGAATTTGTCTCTATTTCAGTGGAAAGGGAGACAGCAACTCCTAGCTAATCTTGAGTTTTTTTTTTTTCTTCCCTGAAATAATGGCTGAAGATTGGCTCTGTTGTTTTTGGCCAAGTCTTCTAGTGAAACAAAAATTTTGCAACTGCAATGACCTAACTTGGGAAACAATTTTATAACATTTTCTAGGAACCACAAAACATTTGTTTTACTCTTTCTGAAGATCAACAGTGGGGGAGAGCAGAGAGCATAATATTTTGCCTTGTAACAAAGAAAAAACTTGATAAGGTCAGCAGCTAGAAGAATATTTCAGTTCAAATAAGGGTCATCCAAAGCCCATGAAATGTTGCCTTCCAAATCAGTAATGAACATGCCTCACACAATGTCACAACCAGCTAAACCCTGGATCCACTCAGCTTGCTATTAGAGCACAAATGGTGACCTTTATTTATCATACAACAAATTTTAAGCTGGGCAGCTAGTTTTAACAAAATCAGCAGCAACAGTAGTTAGCTGCAAAAGCAGATTTTAATTGTAGAAGAGCCTGGAGAAAAGAAAACACTGGAACTTCTTGATGTGGCTGGAAAAAAGAAAAGCTTCTTGCATGTGACTCGGATTTCAGTTGGACAAGTGCAGACAATCCAAGTTATGCAACATTATTATTGCTGATAGATTATAAAAATAGCTATCAACAAAATCCATCAGCACAATGCCCTCAAAAGCCTATTAAATATGTACCAGTGAAGATGTCTGAAGAACTTGATATGCTGTGTCATAGGACATATGGTGATTAAAACCATGGCCACTTGAGTTAAATAATCTAGGTTTAAATCCCTCACGGCCCATTAGCTACATGACCTTAGACAAGACACTGACCGTCTGTAAGCCTCCCATGCTTCATCTGTAAACTAGAGATGATAGGAGTTCCCAAAAGAGCTGTTGTGAGAGTTAAATGATTTGCTTAGAATGGTGTCTGGCACATGGCAAATACTAAATAAGTATTAGCCATTATTTTTTGCATGTAGCCTGATTTATTTTAAACGTTTGTCTGAGAGTCCCCCAAAAGCAGACCCTGAGGCAAGGATTTGAGTACAAGCAGTGCATCTGGGATGTGATCCCAAACACCAGTAGAGGAATGGGGAAGGAGGGGCCAGGAAGGGAAGACAGCCAATGATGGGAGTGTGACCACAGTGACCACAGAGGGCAACCAACGGTGCTCAATGCAGCTGAGGGCTCTGGGAGACAGACTCAATATACCACAGAGATACTCCAGGCAAGGGGTGCTGACGCTGGGTCCTTATCCACCAAGTCCCTGTCTGTCATTGGTTGAGGGCTGCTCCCCAGGGCGTGACACTCCTGGGACAGAAAATGGCAGGGAGTTCAGAGTAAGCAGCCTGGGCATGCAGAGGTGAGTGCCGAGGGCATGTGGGAGGGGCAGCACAGATCACGAAATTAGCTGAAGTTCCTCTAGACAGAATCTCACCATGTTGCCCAGGCTGGTCAACAACTGCTGGGCTCAAGCCATCCTCCCAGAAACTGGAATTACAGGCGTGTGCCACCACGCAGGACCATGCAGGCCAGGATATTTATTTTAATAAATCAACCCCCTAGAGATAATAATGTAAAAAAAAAACAAAAAAAACACCTATGTTCATTCTATACTGGTTTTAATGGAGGTACTAAGCCAAGAGATCAATTATGTAACTTTTAAAAATTTGTATGTGGGTTCCCATCAAAATAATAGAGCTGGGAATAATATATGGAGTTTAAACTCTAATTCCTCTTTCAGCCTCTTATCTTTTCCTCAATATCCATTGCCTAAAGCTGGGAATGTATCCAATATTTTTCACAGTGCTGTGGAATAGCCAAGCCTTCATGAATAAAAGTAAAACATCCTTCTTTTTCCAAAAATCTTTAAGCTTTTAGCAGCTGCAACAATAAGCTTCCCCAGTAATTGAAACCGCTCATGTTTTTAGGACAAATAACATTTTAAGACTTTCACTTGCATCCGAACAAAGGTTCAAATATACTAAAATGATAATTAACTCCTATAAATTCCATTCCTTTAAACTGAGAAATATATTTTACGTAATCTGATCATTTTGTGTTCTTTTCATGTGAAAAGGGAAGAGCCCATATATGTGGCTACCATTTCTAAAATAAATAATAAATAACTGCCTCAGAGCTCGATAAGGAAAAGATTGAGAACCCAGCATGGTGGCTCACGCCTATAATCCAAGGGACTCAGCAGGCTGAGGCTGGAGGATCACTTGAGCCCAGGTGGTCAAGACTGCAGTGAGCTATGAGTTCCGTGGTAAGAGCAGTTTCAGGAAGAAGCTATGAGGATGAAATGCCAAACTCGACAAGCAGAACTAACACCTAGAGAATAAAATTGATAGGGTAGATCACAGAATCCCTCAATAAAAGAATAATCACTTCAATCAAAAACTTCTACAAAATACTTAGTGTTGATCTTCTGTATGCCAAATGATGTTCTAGAAATTAATTGTCAATTCAGCAAGGAAGAAAACAAAGTACCTACACTCATAGACAATATATTCTATTGAGGGTAAAGAGACAATAAACAACCAAACAAATAAATATACAATATGTCAGCTGCTGATAAGAGATTTAAAAAATACAGAATGGAAAGAGAATAGACAATAGGGGAAGGGAGACTGGAAAACTAATTTAGATTGGGTAATCATCAAAGCGTCTCAGATTTTTGAGTAGAGATCTTATATCAATAAGGACTGGGATCTTTGAAAAGACTTGTTTAAAATATGTATATACGATGGCTAATCTGAGCAAGGGAAGTCACAATTTAATTATATTTGGTATGAAAAGGTAATAAAACTACAGTTACAGGTGGCATATTTAAATATAAGGGAATAGGGAACATTACATACAGTATTATATCCCCCAAATTTAAAATCTGCATGAAATGCATGATTTTCTAGAAATAAGACAAAGTGTCAAAATTGATTCAAGAAGTAGAAAACTTGAGAAGAATTGTGAGAATGCTCACAGATGAAAATATAATAATTATTTTAAGGCTAGCTTTAAGTTAGATTTATGTTTAAGGTCAAGTCTAAGGACCTGATGGTTTCTCAGGCCAATACTACAAAAGCTTTAAGGTATAGGTAAGTCTCATCTTATACAACCTGCTAAGAGAAAGACATAGAAGGAAATAGTCTCTATTTATTTTCTATCTTGGAGCTAAAACTGTCCCAGGATACCACAAACATAAAAGCAAAATAAAACACAGGCCTATCTCACTTGTGAAAATAAGTGTGATGATCCTAAATAAATGAGTAATAAACCAAATCTAGCAGTAGGTCAAGAGAACAAACTTTATGCCAGAGTAGAATGATTCATAGAAGGCAAGGATGGTTTGACACTAGAAAATCCTTTAATATAATTTACTATGTTAACAAATTAAAGGTGAGAAACTCCTTTGGTATATCCAACATATTTCATAAAATTGAATATCCACTACTGATGAATACTCTTACAAAAATAGGGTAAAAAACAACTTCTTTGACTTGTTAAAGGAGATCTACCATAAAACACACAAAGAGTATAAGAAATTGTGCAACTTTAGCAGCTTTTCCACTAACGTCAGGAACAAGGCAAAGATGCTTACTATCTATCATTGCCACCAGCCAGCATTATGCTTTTAAACCTAACCCAGGCAATGACAGGAATTAGAATTTAGTTTTGAGAATTAAAAACAAACAGAACTGTCATTGTTTGCAGCTTATATGATACCATTCCCAAAACATCTAAGAAAATTAAGTGGAAAAGCATTAGAATTAATGAGGGCACAGCAAAGTGGCTGGATATAAGATTAATATACAAAAATCAAATGCTTATCTTTATACAAGCAATAATTATAAAATATAATTAATGGAAAACATAAAATACCTTAAAATAATCTAATTAAGCCATGTGGAGGGTCTACATGAAGAAAAGTATAAAGTTTTACTGAGGCGCACAAAAGAAGGCCTAAACAATGACAGAAACATGCCATGTTCATAGGTGAAAAGAATCAATATTGTAAAGATAATGGATTCTCCACAAATTGATTACTAAAAACAGTGCAATACCAATCAAATGCCATGAGGATTTTTTTATAGAACTTCATAAGCAGATTCTAAAATTCATAAGGAAGAGAAAATGTATAAGGATAATTTTTAAAAGAAGAATAGGGGCTTATCAAATATTTAAAATATACTATAAAGCTAGAGCAATTAAAAAGGTGGTATCTATCTAAGAATAAACAAATCAATGAGAAAAATAGAACAAGCAGTAGACCCATGTTGGTATATTTCTATGTAAGAATGGAATATATGGTAAAAATGATATTTTGTACCAATGGGAAAAGGATAGACTAGTTAGACAAATAGTTATGGGACAATTATATATATATTTGAGAAGAAAATAAAGTTAGATACCTCACAATATGTAAAACTAATTCCAAATGAAATCTTGGTGGTAGAAAGGCTTTCTTTAGCAATAGTAAAAATGCAATAACCACCAAAATAGGATTGATAAATGTATCTTATTAAAATATTATCATTTAACATGTTTAACATCTTTAAAACATGATAAAAGACATTATAAACAAAGTTAAAAGATAAGAAACAACTAGGAAATATATTTTTTTACATATATATATCACAAAAGATTAATAATCAGAACACTTAAATAACTTCTAAAATCAGAAAAAGACAAAAGGAAAATCAGTAATACATTAATATATATTTCACAGAAGAAGAAATGAAAAAAAAAACTTTGGAAAAATGCTCAATATCACTAGTAATCAGGAGATTGCAAATTCAAGTGATGAGATACACTTTTCATCCATTATATTGACAAAATTTACAAAGGTCGATGTCTGGATTTGGTGAGGATGTGAAGAAATGGGTAATCTTAATATACACTGTTGGTGAGAGGATAAATAGATAAAGCCTTTTGGAACAGCAGTTCATCTTTCAAGAATTTGAAAGTTTCAAGAATTAAATGTGCATATACTCTTCAATCCAGAAGTTCTACTTTTTAGTTATCTATACTAGAATAGTAGTTATCCATGTGTAGTAATTAGTATCTTTTTTTTTTTTTTTTTAGTAATTAGTATCTTAATTGCAAGATAGTAGTTGCAGTCTTGTCATTGGAAGCTACTTAAATATCTGTCAGTAAGGTAAATGGATAAATAAACTCTGGTATGCCCGTAGTATAGAGTACTATGTAGCAGAACAAAGAATGGGATAGATCTATTAGTAAGGCCATAGAAAGATGTCCAAGACATACCACTAGTGAAGAAAGCCAGTTGCTGATGGAATATGATACTATTTATGTTTTAAAAAAAATCACATGCACACAAAATCGTCTACCTACCTACCCACCTACCTACCTACCCACTTACTTACCTATGGTGTGTGTGTGTAAATGAACATTTTAAACCAATGACAGGGTATAATTTTAGTGACAAGGGAAAGAATTGCAGGGGAGTGAAGATGAAGTTTTTCTATATAGAGGTGGGTTTTTTCCTTAATAAAAAGAAAGTATTTCCAGATAATTTGTATACTTAATTTTGTTTTAAAAACTCACATTTTTATTATTAGATAAAAAGGTGATGGGACAATTAATAGGGGACATTTATTTTCTTTCTTATACATTTTCATATTTTTCCCCCAATAAACCTGTATTTTTTAATAACCAGAAAAAATGCACTAAGGTGATTTCCATTCTGAAATTATCTTTCATGCTCTTCGGCTCAACCAGCAGAACATCCTAGGCCTCTCTGTGTCCTGGCGCCGGGCCCAGGCCCTGTCCCTTGGCAAACAGTGAAGTGAGGTGTTCTTGCCTGAGCCATCCCAACTGCTATCTCTGTGCCTGCCAGCGTCACCTTGGCTACCTGCAGAGACACTCCTGTCGCTGCTGTGCCAGTGGGGAGAGCTCCCTCCCCATTGGGTTGCAGTGGTGACTAATATGAGATAAGTGCGGAGAAGCAAAGAGAGGCAAAGTACAGAGGGCCAGGCCAAAGGAACAGCCCTGTTTCCCCAGCACAGACACCGGGACCCACATCACGTCTCTCTGATTAATCTGGCTCTCCCAGTTTCTCTCTGTGGAGAAACTCGAGATAGGTTTCCCAGCAGCTGGTCAAAGGGCAGTCGGATGCAGTGTCCCATTGCACTTCCCTTGCCACCTGCCCTGGGGTTCCAGACCACGCCCGGGCACTTCATCTCTCCCCCACCTCAAGCTGGCTTCTCTGCAGGAGCTTCTGGAATGGCTTTAGCTGTCTCTGCCTCCCACCTCCCCAATGAGGTATTCTAGAGTCTCAGTCCTGTGCCCGACATCTGCCCCACTCGGCTTCCCACTTGCTCTAGGGAAGTCCGTACGTCCATGGCATGACCTGGCAGATTTATGACATGCCTTTGGTGCCACCTTCTGGGTCCCTTTCCTGGGACCTTCCCACATTTAACAGTCCCATTAGCTGTTTTATTTGAAGCACAGAATAGTACCCTAAGTCTTTTCTTGGTTTATTTTGTGATTAATCCTCTTTACCACATGTTTACTGTGATTCCAGACTGTATTGTGTGTATATGTGTGGGGTGTCGATTCTAAAGAACATGGCTAATACGTAATGCTGCTCTGTTAATAAACCTCAGTTACACAGGATAAACCGGATGAAAAGCAGAGTCAAGCTACGCATCACTAGTTTTCAGTAAGTGGTTTCACTAGCCTTTTCATTGAGTATGTTTATTAGTATATTATATTTTCTTTAGAAACAAAATCGGCTGATGGGAAGTTAAAGTAATGCTGACTTTGTTTCATAAGAAATAAAAACTCAACTCAGGAGGACCCCAACCATTATCAGTGGCTCATGCTCTCTACATTTTCTCTGAACGAGTTGATATTCCAGATTCCTGTCTCTCCAAGATGCCCAGTGTCATATACGCAGAGATAGAGGGATTTTTACTCAGCGAGGAAAATACTTATTTTCCTTTTTTTTTTATTTTGAGGAGAAAATATTTTCATTTTCATCTTCATTAATTTTTATGGTTTAATGGTTTTTCATTATGTTAGCCAAAAAGAGTCTGGACTAAATAAAGTGTAGAACCAAAGCCATTTGAAAAGTCTTCTTGGCCACGAAGATATTGCAACCATCTCAGGGAAATTTCTGACATCAGGAAAGACAAACGGAACCTCGGCAGGTTAGAAAGGGAAACTCACAGACTCCAGGCCTTGCTTTCTGCTTTTTTTTCTCTGAAAGCTTGGAAGTGGAGTCACAGTTTATTTGTTGAATGTGCTCTTTTTGTTTCTTGTAACCATGGTGATTTAGTTGAGTGTTTCTTATGTCAGGCTACTGCTGAGCCAATATTTATCATTTTAGAAATTTCCATGAGTCATAAAACAAACCCATAAGCTGCCGTACCTTGTATGGGCGTTCCTTTTCTAGAGTTATTTAAAATGAAAGGAAAAAAATGCTGAACCTAGAATCCAACAGTGGTATTTATCAGGACACATGCGTACTTTCTCCTGAGTGGAGACTCCTCTAACATTTCAAAAGCCCTTCAGCACACGTCCCAGGTGTGCTGCCTGCTGCCTGAGGCACCCAGTTCATCCAACAGCCCAGACCTCTCTCCAGAGGGCGGGGTCTGGGCTCAACAAGAAAGGAAGCTCTACAGATTTGCAGGGAGGAAGTGACTCACTAGCTCAAGGGGTGGGAGGGAAGTCTTTCCGCAGGATCAAGAATAAAAATGAACAAGTGATTCCTTCCACCTCGGAAAATTTTACTAGAGGACCAACTCTTAATGACTGGGCCTGAATTTACTGCTCACTCATCTCCCCACCCCCACCCCCCCAAAAAAGAAAAATAGAACAGGACGGATTGCAAGATGTGACATAGTTGACTCATTTACGCGTGAGGATGTGTGAAGCTAATGCTGTTTGCTCCCTTTGCTCCAGTCAGCTCCCTTTCCCCGGACACGGATAGCCGAGAGAACCCTGTCACATCTGCAGTCTGGACAACTATAGCAATTCATTGCTCTTGCTATAAAAAACAGACCCTGAATCTAGAGCCCAACGCCTAGAGTTTATAAATCAAAATTCAAGGACCTGCCTTAGCATTACTAGGATACTCCAAAAATTGCTAAGCCTGTGCTCAATAAATCTGTAGAGCACAGGCATCACATTTTTGAGTTTAAAGGGGTCAAACTCATTAACACCTTCAGTTTACAGGTGAAGACAAGGAGGCTCAAAGAGGTGCCCCTTGCAGAGGTCACGTGGCCAGTCAACAGTAGGGCCAGGCAAGATTAGAGCTCCTGTCAACCAGAATCAAATACCTCATTGGAGGACTGCTGATACAAACATTGGAGTCTTAGTGATAAAAATTAAACAGTTATACTAAAAGACACTCTAATTTCATATCCTGATAATTGCCCTTTGGCTGTTTCTGGCAGAGTTGTCCTTGAATATAACTTCGAGTTCCGTCCTCAGGAAGAACTGGGTTTCTTTGGCTGAACCATCATTTGACATCCTTCCTCCCATACCCAGAAGAAGGGAAAACTAGGAAGTTTAAGGCAGAGCAGTCTCTGAAAGAAAACAAAAAACCCAAAAAGTCTCATTCATGTCTAGGAGCAGTGGCACTCGCCTGTAGTCCCAGCTACTCAGGAGATTGAGGAGGGAGAATCACTTGAGCCCAAGACTTCAAGTCCAGTCTAGGCAACATAGCAAGACCCCATCTGTAAAAAAAAAAAAGAAAAAAGCCATTAATATTTATATCTATCTTATGTATCTTGGACCATGAACCATGGAGTTTAATTTTTTGGTAGGAACTTTAGGTGTTCTCTTCTTCCAAACATCAAATTCTAAGTAACTCCTGCAGCCATCTCTTCTGTACTCATATTCACCAACGTGAGAAGTCATGTCATTGACAAACACTTCCTTCCTCTGTGAATGTCTCATTCATCAGATTTGGTAACATCTCCTGGTGCGATCTGCCCCACCAGTCATCATCCTGAGAATTCCCAGGGGAAGATAGGCCAAGTATATCTTGGTGTTTATCTGTTTTCACTTGTGATCTCCTTGTTTATCTTCATATTCCTGGCAGCTAACATGGCCACAGCTGGCACACAGTGGGACCTCAGTGAACATCCGTCAAATCTAACGAAAAATTTCAAAGTTGGATCCCATCGTGAATGTAAACAAGATACTTGTTTTGCCTTCAAATGCAAACTTTTATTTTTTCACACTTAGCTCCTCTCTTTCGTATGAGAAAATCAGGAGGTAATAATTGATGATGAGATTATCTGAACAATTCTTTTAAAAGTCCAGGCAGCTCAGACTCCTACTTGGTTAGCATGCATTAGATTGAACCATAAAAAATTCCTGTTTTTGCAGGTCAAAGACAGTTGGATATTATCAGCAGGAAACTGTTCAACCTCATATAAAAGAAAATAATATGACTATAAATACATCGCTCAATACTGAGGCTGTAATTCAGTTTTTTCACAAATCCACCCTGATCTCCCACCAAGGTCTCTATGGCCCTATATGATCAGATTGCTGGTTATCCTTCAGCCTCATCTGGGTCCACCCCTCTGGCTTGCCAGGCCCCTTCCTTCTGTTCTTTGAACACGCCATGCTCATTCCCTCCACCTGGGATGCTCTCCCTCCAGATCTTCACGTGGCTGGGTCCTTCCTGGCATTTAAGCCTCAGCTTAAATCCCACCTCTTCAGAGAAGACTTCTCTGAGTACCAATGTAAATAGCACCCTCCCCACCCCCAATTACCCACAGTCATATCACCCAGTCTCTTTGTCACCAAAGAACCTATCACTCACAACCCGAGACTTTTTCGTTTAGCTGTTTGTTGGCTTCTGGCAGACTGGAATTTACGCTCTAGGACAGCAGGAACCTTGTCTGCCTTATTCATGGCTGTGAACAGAGCAGGCACATCACAGGCAGAAAATAAATATTGAAACAATGGATTCAGTAATTAATTTTTAAAAAGTAGCAGAATCAAAGTTGCAGTCATTATTTCCGCAAATATTTCTTTCTCTTTCTTTTGTTTTACTAATTTCACTATCCTGGGATTCCTTTATACAACATGGGCCCTTTTCCCTCTATCTTTCTCGCTTCAAACTTTTCTCTGATTCTTTGCATCTCTTTATCCCTCCTTGATACCTTCTGAGTTAATTTCTTGACCTCGTCTTTGGATTCACATCTTTGTTTTTTGCATATATCTGGTTTGTTTCCCACCCCATCCACTGAATCTTTTATTCCTAATGTCCCCAATTTTTCCATAACTGCTAGTTTCTGTTATTGGCTTCCCAATATCTCTCCTTACGTCTCTGAGAATAGTTACTGTGCTCATTTTAATTTCTTGTGCTGTTTCTTCTGCTTGAGTGGATTCAGCTTGCTGTCTTTCTTTCTTGGATTCCTCTTATGTCTCATTCTTTACCTCTATCGTTATCTGCAGACCATACATATGTCCTTAGGGTTTCCATCTACCTGGGCTTGCAGAGGATACCTGGCGGGAGAGTGAGAACTGGTGCTGCTCCTGGAGTTTATAGAGAGACACGTAGGGACGCACCAGGCTGAGCTATCACTAATGTTGTAACCTGGGCTCAACCTCACACCTCAGCCACGAGGTCCTGTCCCTTACAAATGATTTCCCGTTCCCCACCCCTCTCTATCCTAGGATATAAATACTCTTCAGAGCTAGGGGAGGGGAAGGAAAGTTCCAGCCTGGGCAGTCCATTTGCATGTGTTGGTATTACCTTCCCAACCCCAGCAGGGTGCCGGCGGTGCATCGACATTACCTGGCAGCTTCTGGAGTGGGCACTTTGCCAGTCCTGAGGTTTTCATGTCCTACAGTAGCTGTGGGAGAGGCAGAAGCCTGCAGAGAATAGTGGGACAGGGTAAGCAAAAATGGGTCCCAACCAGAAAGCCTGTCACTACCAGCCTGTTGCTGTTTGTGACCTTTCTTCTCCTCCGTCATTTTCCTCCCATTCTTACCCATGTAAAACAGTCCTCCTATTTTTCCTAAAATAACTTCTGAGCTTTCAGAAAAGCCCTCATTTTTATATGTTAAAATTTGCTACAAATTTTCTAGTTACTTTGCTCGCGTCATGATTTTACGACTTGTAATTACACTCAACCCTTGGGCTTCTTTACCTCCTAAAGAGTTGGAACTCATTTAGTCTATTCTCAAAGAACACAAAAACAAAACACCTTGATTCCCTCATTTGCCCCTTTCTGAATCTTTGGTAGCTCAATTTTCTTTCTCCAGAAGTGCAACAAGCAGATTAGAATTGTAGAAAGAACGTACCATACTTATGAAAAATGGGACAACATGGATAAATCCCCAAGAGATACTGCTGAACGAATGAATAAAAACAAGCTGCAGTCCTACATGTACTGCTGAGATCACTTGTATTCTTTAAAATGCTCTGTATTGTAAGGTCTGGAAGGTTCCGTGTTAAACTGATAAACGCTGTGATATCTACTCTGATCTGAGCGCGTGCATGAGGAATTGTTGTACTGTTCATTTATCCCTACGTTGTGTTTCCTTTTTAGAACATTCCCAAAAACTTTCCTGAAATACCTGGCTTAATAGATGGGCTTCAGGGCAGTCCATGAGCTCCCCGAGATTACGGGCCAAGCTTTGCGAGTAGGAGCAATCTCTCTTTCTAGAGAGAGGTTTTATACCATTCATAAGAATCTCAAAGGGCACATATGGCCCAAGAGGGGTTAAGAACCACTGGGCAAGCCTGTTGTGCCACTTTCTACTCCATTTTCTCATGGTTTAACTCAAGTAGCCCACTATTACCTGAAAAGCACATATAATTGGTCAATCTTTAACATTATAAAATAGTGGTATATGACTTTTATTCTATCATAAGGACTAATAGAGAAATCAATAATGTTACCATGTGGTACTGTATTATTCCCATGAATATGCTTAAATATATTTAGCCTTTTCCTAAAATAGATGCCAGGGCCCTTGGGGCTGCCTTGTCCACCAGGCTACGGGCAGTAAGGAATGTCCAGAATGTATTTTCTATAGCTTCCATTTGTTTCATTTTGCCCTCTGTGGTTTGCACCCCCTCAGAGGGTATTGAGGAAGCAAGAAATGCCGCAGTTCTCTTGTTTGGCCTCACCCACAAGTGGTGTGCCATGTGGCCTGATGGCAAAGGGTTTGGGGTCAGATCGCTTATTCCCCTGGGCTCCCACAGAACATCTC
The DNA here is from genome assembly GCF_000956105.1 of Propithecus coquereli. Taxonomy (NCBI): domain Eukaryota; kingdom Metazoa; phylum Chordata; class Mammalia; order Primates; family Indriidae; genus Propithecus; species Propithecus coquereli. Next base: position 6,086,345 of record NW_012139747.1, read on the forward strand.
CTCACCTTACCTCGTCCGTAGAATGAGACCAGTAATAATATCTACCTATGGCAGCCACAGCTGGTTATCTCCCAATAACCATTTTCCCCTTCTTCCTTAGTAGAGGAACCGCGATGTCTTAGCTGAGCACACTGTTAGTTAGAGAACAGACCACATTTCCCAGTCTCCCTTGCAGCGATATGACTTAAGTTCGAATCAATGAGATAAAAGCAGAAACTCTACATGGGAAGTTTCTACAAAAAGGGGGGTGCCTTTTTATCTTTCTTTCTGCCTAGAATGTGGAAGTAATGGCTGGTGCTCTAGCAGCCATATTGGACCATGAAGTGACCTTAGGAAAGTGTTGTACAGCAAGGCAACAGTATAGAAAGTAGGTTTGGAACACCACCTAGTTAATATGCTGAATCTGAATTTCTTGCCTCTGCATTTCTTTTATACACAAAGTAAACATCACACCACAAAAAAATGTAATAGTTGCTCAAACCCCTATTTTGTAAGTTTTTGTTACTTACAGCTAAATATAATCCTTACTAAAATACTATTTTTATTCATTTAATAAATATTTATTGAATATGCACCCTGTGACAATCCCTGTTCTAAGCATTTGGGACAAGGCAATGAACAAAACAGAGAAAACCCCCAGCCTTGATAGTTACTTTTTAGTAAGGGAGATGAACAATAAGCAAAGTGTATAATGTGTTAGATAATAATAAATACAATGACAGGAATAAAACAGAAAGAGGGAGACAGAGGGTGCTTGGGATGGTAGTTTCCATTTTAAACAAGCAGGTAGACAAGGCCTCATGAGAACATGATGTTTCTGCAGGACTTTAAAGGAAGTGAAGGAGCAAAGCTTGTGAATATTTGGGGAAGGAGTATTCTATGTAGAGATGCTACAAATGCAAAAGCCTTGAGAGAGGAGTATGTCCTGGGCATCTGAAGAATAAAGGAAGCCCAGGTGGCTCGGATAAAGTGGGCCAGGGAGGGAGAAGTATGATCTGAGATCAGAGCAATAGCCTGGAAGCTTCAAAGAGTTACTGGGACAACTAAATGAGATTGTAACTCCGTAAAATCAATCCGGTTCAGGCTCAACTTTTAGTAACAAAGTTGTGAGTTGTTTTTCAGTTGCCAACAACGCCCAGGCTGAAGGTCTTGTAACCTGAGCACACCCAGATGAACCAAGCATGCAACCATGGTGGGAACCCAAGCGCTTGCACCGAAGAGTGGGGACGGAATTAAGAAGTGGACACTGCATGGCAGGATCCCGGATCCAATCAGTTTGAGCCCTGGCATCACCCCACTGAAAGATTCTGTCAGATCTCACGTCATTACCCTCTGACTATAAAACCAGCCCAACCCCCTTGTTCAGGGACATGCTATTTTGGGAACTATCCCTAGTGTGTTCCTTACTTGTGTCAAGTAATAAACCCACTTGCTATAACCAACTTGGCTGTGTCTATTGACTTGCTACCCACCAAGCAAATGAACCCTCTGTTTGGGAAGTAACAAGATGATGTCCATGCCATTCTTAGAATAGTGCCTGACATACATTAATAGTACATGCTCAATTAATGTATTCTTTCCCCTCAAACTGCCCCCTCCAAATTTTCAAACATACAGAAAAACTGAAAGAATTTTACAGTGAACACCTGAATGCTCCACCTGGATTCTATAATTAACATTAATAAGCTATTGTTATCATAGGTCTATCTACCTATCAATCTAGCAGTCCATCTTATTTTTTGTGGTACATTTTAAAGTAAGTTGTGGATTTCAGTACACTTGACCTCTAAACATTTCAGCGTGTATATTATTAACTAGAGTTCAGTATTTGTTTAGACAAGGGTTCTTTTTTCTTTTCCAGGTACGATTTACATATGGTGAAATGCACAAGTCTTAAGATGAGTTTTAACAAATGTACATACTCACGTAACCTAAACTCCTAACGAAGTAAAAAAAACATTACCCTCACCCCTAAAAGTTCCCACAGGCTCCTCCCTAGTCAATAATCCACATTCCCACCCCAGTTAACACCTATTCTGAATTTTTTTAACATAGTTTAGTTTTGCCTGTTCCAAAATGCCTCAAATTTTTAATAAAAAGTCAATGGAGAATAAACAAATATTCTCAAATACTGTGGGATTATAAATTGGTATAGCCTTTTAAAAAGGCAATCTGGCAATATGTAATTATAAAAATAAAAATACATGCACATTCCTTTTTGCCTAGTAATTTGAATGAGAGGAATTTTCTAATAAGTATACTAGCTCAAGTATGCAAAGAGGCCGGTCACAAGGTTGTTCACTGAAGCACTGTTTGTGATAGGTAAGAACTGGAAATAACCTAATGGTTAACAGTAGGGGAAAGTTAAATAATGCACAGTCATGCTTTGCAGCAATGACATGATTTATTGACATGGCAAGACTGCCAAGATAATTATTAAGTGCACGAAAGCACGCTACAACTATACAACCAGTACAAAACTGTTAGACAAAAGTATATGTACAAGGTGTATTTCTCTGTAAGGCCATACACTAAATTGACAACAGTGGTTACCTCTGAGGAAGAGACTGAGATTAGGGGAAAGGAGAATAGGTGCTCAAGGGCTTCCCTTTATTGCGCTGTCTGAATCTTTTATGAGGAGACTATATTCATGTCTTACTTACATGGTTAAAATTATTTTTTAAAAAGACTACAGACATAAATAAGGGCAGAGGATAGGGAATAGATTAATTTGTGGGGAGGCAGGGGAGAGACTAAAAATGGTTTTTTATATGCTATACACTGACAGGATTATGTCACCTGGCAAAGGAGCTTTTCCTAGAATTTTTTAAAGAGATGGGGTCTTGCTTGTTGTCCAGGCTGGTCTGGAACTACTGGCCTCAAGTGATTGGCCTCCCAAAGCACTGGGATTACAGGCGTGAGCCACCGGGCCCAGTCCCCAGATTATCTATTAATATGCATCTCTCCTTAAGCTCCTTGTTAATGTATAATTTATTTTTCCCTGCCACTCATATTAATGGCTTTAAATGAAAGTGCTGATATACTCACAGATTGTTAACTATACAAAATGTTTTCTAAATGAGAAATGGAATATGCTGCTCTCATATTTAAGGAGAGATTTTATGTGTTTTAGTTCATTTGGGCTATTATAACAGAATACCATAGATTGGATGGCTTAGAAACAGCAGAAATTTATTTCTCATTGTTCTGGAGGCTGGGAAGTCCAAGATCAAGGCACCAGCAGATTCAGCATCTGGGGAGGGCCAACTTTCTGATTCACAGATTGCACCTTCTGTGTTCTCACAATCGTGAAAGGGGCAAGGCAAGGCAGCTCCCTGGGGCCTCTTTTATAAGGGTACTAATCCCATTCATGGGGGCTCTGCCTTTATGACCTAATCACACCCCAAAGGCCCCATCTCCAACTACCATCATACTGGGGATTATGTTTCAACATTTGAACTTTGGGAAGGAATAAACATTCAGTCTATGGCATTATGTTTAAACATTTTCTCTCTGGGGGTGAGAAGGAATGAAAATATCTAGAAAACTAAATGGGTGTAAATACAGAGGCTAAAGTTCAATGAGACCTTACAAATGAGGGCTCATGTTAGGCTACAATAAACTCATATGGAAGTTTGCCTGATAAATCATAAAACATCTTCAGATATTGGTTCACTTAACAAACATTTATTAAACACCTATATGTATCATAGGCTATGCCAATTGATACTAACATATCCTAAATATCCCATGACCTCGAGGAACTCCCGGTCTAATCTGGCAGCAGTGGCAAATAAATATAAACAAATAATTATGGAGCTATATTAACAGTAGGGAAAACCTATAAAATCTTCATACACAAAGTTGTGGTCTTAAGACCAGCAGCATCTGCATCAATGAAGACATCTAAAACTACACCTCTAAATTCCTGAGTCTGCATGTTAACAAGATCCCCAGTTGATTTGGATGCTTGTATGAACTAAAAATCTTAAGCCCCTCAGCTGACTAAATGGACCCCACCTCCTGGCCAAGGAGACCCCAGAAACACCCTAAAGCTGAGTTGCTGGCCATGAGAAGGGAGGTCAGACAAGCCTCATCATGCTCCCCTCCCTTCTTAGAGATATACATTGTAACTCCTTAACAGGCTTTAGGCTATATAAGGTAAAGCTTAAATCACACCTGCTGGTCAATTTACTTATCACTTGAGTCTGGGTATTTATCCATATATGGGATGGCTCATCTCTGACTAACATACTTCCTTATCTTTTCTGTTTTTAAAGAGACTGGATCTCATTCTATTGCCCAGGCTGGAGTACAGTGGCAGGTTCATAGCTCACCGCAGCCTTGAACTCCTGGGTTCAAGCAATCCTCCTGCCTCAGCCTTCCGAGTAAACTCTCTTATCCTAAAACATCCTAAGCCTTTAGACGAAGCTTCATTTCCTTAACCCATCACAAATCAAAGAGTCTTTAAACTCACCTCTAACCTGTAATCCCCTGCTTTGAGATGTCCTGCTTTTTCGGGTCAAACCAATGTATACCTTCCACGTACAGATTTACAACTTTATGTGTAATTTCTCACAAATTTGGCTCAGAATAAACCTCTTTAAATTATCTGACAGAGTTTGGGTTATTTTCAACTGATACTTATTACTATTCGAGAAGTGATGAATTGCAGGATTATAGGAGGAACCAGAATCGATCCCTTGGGATGTGGACAATGAAGTCTTCAGATGGGAGAGGTGACAGGAACATTCCAGGATGAGAAATGAGCAGGCCCATCATCATGGCAGTTAGGAAGTGCAAGTGTTTCAGAATGAGTTTAGTCCAGGAAGACCAGTGGCCACTGGAAGATGTGGGAGATAGGGCAGAAAAAGTAGGCTGTGGCCAGAGGCAGAAAGGCCAGACTGAGGATTCTGGAGGAAGCCACTGAAACTTTTAAGCAAGAGGGGAGTGGGGAGAAAATTTTAAGCAGGAAAGTAACAAGACCAGAGACTTAGGTTTGGACATAACTCTGGTGGCAGAGTGGAGGATGAAATGTAGAAGTGAGAGGCTGGAGCTGGCAGACGTGTGTCCTTACATGAGGACTATTCATTTTTGGACTAGAAAAGAAGCCTGATACTTAGAGGTGGAGGGGGCCTCTGAGTCTTAAGTAGACAGAAAAATAGAATTCCAGCTGTAGTTGGATACAGGTGGGTTCTTTCTCATCAGCCCAGGAGGGTGGTCTTCAACCAGCATCATTAGCGCTACCTGGGAATTGATAAAAATGCAAATTATTACCTTGGAAGTACAGAGTCAGAAACCCTGGGGTTGGGGCACACAAATCTGACTTTGAACAACTTCTCCAGGTGATTCTGCTGCATGTTAAAATTGAGAACCACTGCTCTAGCCTGCCAAAAATCTTGTAGCAGGTGGTAGAGGCTTAAAATTGCCAGAACTTCCTTACTGTCCTAACAAAAAGAGAGTAATATAAAATGGATTTCTATGTTGAGTGGACAGAACAAAAGCCACATACAACCTAGACTTTATACAGTGCCCAGAAAAAAGCAAAAAACATACTGACCATCTTGTCCAAAAGCCCCATATTTGTAGAATTAAAATAGTTTTGGAAGAGGCCACGAAGTTCTCAGTAGCCTAAAGTAAGTAAAACTTATTTTTTTAAGTAAAAATAAATTAAATAATCATCCCAGTTGTAAATTCTTTCTGTCCCCTTTATTCCCCACAAAAACACCCTCAGGAAAAGCGTTGGGATGCCTTCCAGCCCTCTGGAAATTGTGTTTCTGATGCAACCGCCCTCAGAAAAAACACAATCCCAAATTAAAAACCCAAAAAAGCGGAGCAGCGGGGCTGGCGCCATCATCCCAAGACAACGCTGCCGTTTCCCAGCCACACCCCTGCAGGCCGCCGGGCCTGTTTCCCGCGGCTGTTCCCAAAGATAAATAAACCACTCCTTGTTTTTCCAGACCTGAAATTAGCGGTGACTCACAGAGCACTCTGAACGGCCACGGTCGCCTCGGGAAGGAGGAAGAATGTGCAGATTTTTCCCCTCACGCGAGGGCCCGAAGTGCCGGGCTCGGCCAATCAGGGGAGGGTGGCGGGTATCGCACCAAAGTAGGTAAAAAATGCGGGATGCGTCCCCTGGGCCGCAGCCTGCGGCTCCGCTCCAGCGGCTTCTCCCGCGTGACCCCCTCCTCTGCGGGCCCCGCCCACCCCTCTCCCCCCCTTCCTGGGCCCGCCCCCCGCGGCGGGGTGCACCTGGCCAGGTGGCTACTTCTGTGTAAGGGCATGGGGGGGGGGCCGCAGTGGGCGGGGCGCCACATGGCCCCGCCCGATGAGGGGAAGAAGGACCCCCTCCCAAACACACATGCGCCCATCATATTTTGTCCGCTCCTCGTAAGCAGGCGCCAGCCCAATCCGCTTCCGCTCCCCTAGCCGACGAGGGAGGACCGGCCCCCACCTCCAAACACCGGAGCTAGTGAGGGGCACCCCGCCCCCTAGCCTCCAGCAGGTGAGGAAGGCCCCCGCTCGCCCGGAGTCCGGACGGCCGCCGGGGCGGGGCGTTGCCAGGCCGATCGGTTGCGTAGCAACGGCGGGCGGTGCGAGACGTGCGCAGCCGCACTTCGGTCCGAAGCGCGCCCGCCCCTTGTTAGACTTGCGCCGCCGCGTCAGCTCGGCGCTCGGTCTCTCGGCCCGCAGCTGTGAGGAGGACGTTCTGCAGTCTCCGCGCCCGCCGGCTCCCTCCCCTGCGTCCCTGCGACCACCGCGGCGAAGATGGTGAGTTGGAGGGAGCCCGACTCGTGGGCTGAGGCGGCCAGGGCGGCGTATCTCCGGGGCGCCGCGAAGTCGGGGCTGAGGAGGCTGAGCCGCGCTTGGCCGAGGCAGGGACCCGGGCCCGGCTGCAGTCTCCGGGCGGAGCATGGTCTCGGGCTTCCTCCGGCTCGGCTGGGCCCCAGAGCCCCGCGGCGGATCCCCGGCCGCTGCGTCGCTCCCAGTTGCTGCGAGGCCGGTGCCTCGGAGCGTGTCCTCCGCCGGGCCTCGGTACGACTGGCCCGGGTCGAGCACCCCCACCGTGGAATAGATCTCGGGGTCTGCAGACTCGCAGGCGGGAGGGCGTCGGAATCCGGCGACAGTCTTGCTGGCGCGGGTTTCCCGAAAGCTGGCGCTGAAGCGGCCCGTGACTCGTGTGCGTTTCGGTCCTTGAGGTCTGTCTCAATAAGGAAAATAAGGCCTTTATTGAAGGATCCTAGAGGGCGGAATGATCGCTAACGAGCATGACCCTGGCATGATGTAGAACAGGCTAGCCTTGCAGCCGCTTTGTTTCTTCTTCTTTTTTTTAATCTGGCAATCAGCTTTCAGCAGCACTCTCATTGTGCTTGTCAAGCTTGGCAGTGTCTCTTTTAACCCTCTCCTGTCCAATTTGTCCATGTATGGTTAGAAATTTTATTTTACGTGTAAACAGTTTGGTTCTACCAGAACTTAGTGTGTAAGGTGTGGGCATGATGCTGGTATGCTAATACAAGCAAATTTAAGAGTTTTTAAAAAGTCAGTTAATTTACTGAGGTCACTAAAAAGTAAATAGATTCTGCTCAGTATTTTCTATATGATGGACGTTTTGCTTAATTTACATGTTTTTCCCCCTCTAAACTGTCACTCTAATGTGCTGTAAAACAGTATTCTCAACCAGGGGATCAGATCAGGTAGAACATTTTGTCATTTTCTGTAGTCTGCACAGACTGTTACCATTTTTGGTCAATGATTTGCAGGCAAAGCCTTACCAGACTTTGCTAGAAATATTACACTGTTAGTGCATCTGTCTGCCTCAAAGCAGTTGGTAATAGCTTATCTGCATACAGACTTAACTGAATTACAATTTCGGTTTCCTCGAGGTATTGCCACTTTCATGAAGATGGCAAGCTGACTCTTTAGGGAAAGAAAAAGATTAACAGGTAGTTTCTTGATGACTGAAGATATGTCATAGGGATTTGATATTCTTCAGTTTTGGGTTCTTCTTTGGTTTAATGCTATAAGCTACAAAGGCTCAGCACCTTAAGTCTTTTTAACCTCTTATAGATTTTAGATGTATATACTACTTTATACTGAAAGACATTTAATCTAAGGGCTTTGAGTTCTGATAAGTTTAAGATCATCCGCACTCTGAATGTGCTTTAAAGTGGACTGGAGCCTGCTCTAGGGTATTCCGATTTGACATTCTGGTTTTTTTGAGTTGCTAATACACTTTATTTTTCTATTTGAAAATAGGACCAAACATTTTAACTTCAGTTAAATGATTAGTTTCAGTTAAAGCTTAACTTTGGTACTTCCATACATTCAAATAAAGCAAGAGTGTGTTATATTTTCTGGTTTTGGCGGGGAGAGGGAGAAATAAAGCTGAGCAGATTCCAAATACATTTTAAACTTGTTGGCTTTAAGAAGGTCAGGAAGACCTTACAAACTGCTCTTGTTTAGATACCTGTTTAGAATGAGAATTCAGAATATAAACTGACCATTTTTAAAGATTAGTTTTATATTTAGCTTTATGAGCACAGGAGCATCTTAGTTCAGTCCAGCAATTAGAGAATACTGTGGTTCTTATCCCAGGTTAGATGCTTGGTTCCAAGTTTCTTTTTATTCTTTTTAATATTAAACTTTAACTACTGATGGATTTGTTTTAAATTAGCAGAATCACTTCCTGATACTCACCAAGTCTTCTAGAAGTACTTGAAATAAAGCAATTTGAAACCAACTCAAAAAATCATCATCCTGGGCACTTTGGGATGAGATTTTGTGTTGCCAAAAAATAAAAAGTCTACTTCCTTGAACTACATTTACACACATCAAATTAAACTTTTGTGTGTGTGTACTGGGTGTGCCGGCCTCCTTATACAAAGATTATTTACCAGCCCACCATCAAGTTCCTAGGGTTATTTGCTCAGTAGTTTTTATTGGGTGTGGATTGAAATATCACACGTAGACTTGGCTACCTCCTTTTGTAACCAAAGTGTGGATTTTCAGCTTAATTATATGGCTGTTTGGAAAGTAGGGGTGTAGTCTTGCCCCAGAAATAGAATTAAAAGGTCTACATGATAAACCCTTAACTTTACCTTAATCTGAACTTTGGTCCAACAAACTGAGTTAATTGGCTTAGGAATTACAAATGTATTCTACCATGTGGTGATTAGCAAACATACTTTCAGTTATAACAACCAGTGAAGTAGGTTGGGCATGTGTTCATGTACCTATTTAACATGTGAAAAAACAGATTGTAAAGGATTAATTGACTTGTGACAAATCACTTTTTCTGACTCTGTATCAAGCTTTAAAATAACTTAAACATTAATTTTGAAACACTTTAAGGAGAAAAGTATACAGAATAACAGATCTCTTTCTACCAAATAAAAAGTTAACTTTTTGCCTTATTTGAGATTTTTATGTTACTGTAACAGCTAAATATACCTCTTCTTCCTCATCCCATTCCCTTCCCTCCCCAGAGATAACCACTCCTGTGTCAAAGACATAATATGCCAATTAAGAAGATGGCTATTGCAATTAGGAGAACATTTCTAATGTCCTTATCTGGGAATATGCAACAGGCCAGTCCTTTTCAGTTACCTGTTTCCCAGAGTGCAAAATGATGGGGGTGGATTTCTTAACCATCACTGCTTTCCAGGTGCACAGGAGTCAGGTAAAATTAAACACAGTCACCTGAAATTAATATATTTCATTTTCACTGATATTTCCATACTTTCAACTATAGATAATGTATCCTTAATAATGTATATTGTCTTGATGTGTTTTTAAAATTTATATAAATGTTATGCTTCATGTATTCTTTTGTAGCTCTTTGAAAAAAAATTAAACTTTGTGGGTTTTCTGAGGAGGTCATTTTTTTGGTTTTACCTGTAGCTCTAGTTCTTTATTTAATTTATTTATTTTGAGACAAGATCTTGCTCTGTTGCCTGGCTAGAGTGCAATGTTGTCATCATAGCTTACTGCAACCTCAAACTCCTGGGCTCAAGGGATCCTCCTACTTCAGCTTCCCAGCCTCCCTACCACACCTGGCTAATTTTTTAAATTGGTTCTTTAACTGCTGAATAGTATTCCATTGTATGGCTATACAAGTTTATCTATTCACCTATTGACGGATGTTTGGAAATTTCCCCAATTTTTTGCTTTTTTAAATTTATTTTTTGGTCTACTTAAACTGTTTTTATGATAGGCAATTGTCATGCTATATCTTACATTGTATTACTTCCTACCCTCCCCCCCATGGGTATCTCTCCTTGATATATATCTAGAAGTGAAAGCCCTGGGTTAGAGGAAATACATATGTACTTTCTACTACTAGTTTTTTCTAATTTGCATCCCATCATCTACAGCCTGTTTCTCCATTTCCTTTCACCACTTGGTGTTATGAAAAATACCATAAAATTTTTGCTAATGTGATGGGTGTGAAATGGTTTCTTACTATTTTAATTTGCATTTTTCTGATTAGCAGTGAGTTGACTATCTTTTCATATGTTTATTTCATGTTATGTTTTTAAATGCTACATTCTGTAAACCTGACATTGTGTAAATACTCATTATGTCTTCATCTTATTTGTGGAGCCATAAGGTAAGTCCAGCATTTAAAAAAATCAACAAGAATGTGATTGTCACAATGCCGGAACTTCATACTGAGGACTAATAATATTCCTCTCTCCTCTGCTACATAAGTTTCTTTCCAGACCTCTTAAGCTGCTAAGTAACAGAAGTTCAGTACTCTGTGGATTCTAGCCACCTGCTGTTTTTAGGCTCCTGGTAGCAGTAGAATGTAAAGTGATTAAGGATAAAGTTCCTTCTTTGCCAAGTGCCATGGAGATTAACATCCTCTACTTTCTACTTATTCCTCTCTCTTTCCTAGGCAGTTCACCTAGCCAAAACATTAAAACCAAATACACAGGGTATATTGATGGGAACTCTGTTGCACTGTCCGCTCACATTTGCTGCCAACCTAAGACTTGTCTTAAAAAAGTCTAAAAAACAAACATACAAAACAAATAACCATGACGGTTTTTTATTTGTGTTTTTACGTTAATGTAACTTTATAATGTATTTTTTTTCAGTAATAAATACTTTGAGATGAAGCATACCACACTTGAAATTTGAAAAATCTTGCAACTCTTGAACAACTGAATTTAACAAAGCAACACTACAGTCTGAGTAACTAGATCTAGTCTCTTTATTACACTATTTGCATATGTAAACCACAGACCATATAAAGAAATAAGTAGAAGATTGTTAAGGTATCTTGAGCTTACTTCCCTTGTAGCATAATATTCCTCTCTAGATTATCTATGAAAGGCATACACCTAATGCTTCAGAAATATTTCAGCCACAACTTTTCTGCTGTCCCTGTGCACTGATGTTAGAAGTGAGAAGTTTTCACTTGGAATTGTGCTTCTGAGCTATCTCCTATTTGGTTTTCTTGATATTTTCTATTTGGAGAGGTATAGACTTAAAAAAATAAAATAAGGTTCATGCATCTCAGTAATACTTTGAACATACTTGTTATATTCATCATGAAAATTGCTGTGCAAAGACCACTGTTGAGTTGAATGGTTTTTAGTCTTAGAGTGCTTCTTAGCTCTAAGATTGGTTTTATAGTAGCTGACGTTGTAATGCTTACATGCTGCTTACTCTACTCCATAATTGGCTTTAAATAAAAATTGAAGAACCAATTTGTATGTAGATTTTTAAAAACCAATTGATTTTTGGTAAAAAATGCAATTAAAGTTTTAAAATGAACAATTTAATCTCTAGTTAAAGGTGTGAAAAGGCTGAGAACTTGTTCTGTTACAGCAAGGCATAGATGAGCGCTTGAAAGAAATTTAAGTTCATACTATAGATGGAAGGTCATTTGTCATTGTGTTTGTGCTTTTGGATCACATCAAAGGAAGACTGTTTAGTACTTTCAACATTTTTTCATTACTTCATAGGTTTTTACTTCTGTTTGCCTTATCACAGAAAAGCAAAAATGAATTTCCTACCCATATTCCTATCTTGGCTTACTTTCAGAAAATAGCTTATAAATGTAATTAGCATTTATTTTTAATTGGTTCACACTTTTTGTTGGTATTTTCTTGTATATATTGAACATCCCTAATCCAGAAATCCAAAATGCTCCAAAATCCGAAACTTTTTGAGTGTCATGACACTAGAAGTGGAAAATTCCACATCTGACCTTATGAGATAGCTGCAGTCAAAATTGTTTCGTGTATAGAATTATTAAAAATATTGTATGAAGTTACTTTCAAGCTATGGGTATAAGGTATATATGAAACACAAATGAATTTCGTGTTTCTACTTGGGTTCCATCCCCAAGGTATCTCATTGTGTATATGCATATATTCCAAAATTTGAAAATGTCCAAAATTCAAAACACTTCTGGTCCCAGGCATTTTGGGTAAGGGATACTTAACCAGTAGTAATAGAGTTAATGCTAAAGCACAGGCAAATACAGGTAAGACTCTTCCAACTTGTTCTGGAAGTCAGTTATTCAAGCTCAGGAGCTTTGAGGAATTTTCAAATCATTGTAAGACTCTTCAGAGCAACACTCTAGTTATAGGAATGTTAATGCTTTAGATCAGTGTTGTCGAATAGAAATAAAATGTGAGCTATGTATGTACTTTTAAATTTTCTAGTGGCCCCATCAAAAAAAATTTAAAAAGGTGAAATTTATTTAAACCAATATATCCAAAATATTATACCAACATTTAATGAATATAAAAATTAATGAGAAATTTTACATTCTTTTTTCATAAAAATTGAAATCCAATGTATGTTTTGCACTGAAAGTACATCAATTCAGATGCCAAATTTTCATTGGAAATATTCGATCTGTATTTAGATACCATAAAATTTACAATTGAAAAAGTAGATTCATCTACCCAAGTTGCTTCAGATATATTTATAAGTTTTCTATTAATGGTGTTAAGAATCAATTTTTAAACTTAAGTTAATTAAAATAACGTTAAAAATACAGTTCCTCAGTCCCTCTAGCCACATTTAAAGGACTCACTTTATAAACTGCATGTGGTTAGTGGCCACTTCATTGGACCAGGCTTAGAATTTGTGGAGTGGCCTATTTAATTTGTAATGGGAAGTTAGTATGAGTACCAGCTAACCTAATTCTCTGCATTTCTGCACATGTTTAAGTTAGCATATGAATTTATTTTATAGCACTTATTAGGATGTGAAACTAGACTGTTGAGTGCTTTTAAGATGGGGTTTATACATTTCAGCACAGGAGTTTTGATCTGTTCCATTTCTGACCTGGGCCTGTTCAACCTTGCTTAGGCAACCTGGTGGTCCCCCTACTCATGGGAGGTCAGCATATTGATGCCAAACTTAGTGCAGTCACCTGATTGTCCTAGGGCACTACAACCCAGAACTCCTGGACTCAAGCTATCCTCCTGCCTGAGTCTCCCAAGTAGCTGGGACTACAGGCGCGTGCCACCATGCCTGGCAGGGTTTGTACATTTCTTTTTTTTTTTTTTTTATTTCAACAAATTATGGGTGTACATATGTTTAGGTTACGTGTTGTTGCCCTTGGTTCCCCCCCCACCGAAGTCCGTGTTTCAAATATGTCCATCCTTCGGGTAGTGCGCATTGCCATTTCAATAGCAAGATACCTCTCTCTTAGCAGGCCCACATAGATGTTACTCAAAGAACGAGAGGGCATTCTTAATTATGACAAAGGACAGGTTATTATTTTATTTTTATACCTTCTATTCCTATATACCTTTTTTTAATGCAATGGAAATTGAGTTTTAAGTACTGAACTAATTGAATAATACCTCTTCTTTGTATACTGCATTACAATTTAATTTGAGTCTTACAAGTGAAAATCCTTCAAGATAGATAAGGCAGGTATTAGTAGAGTAAGTAATACCTTTAAAATGATTCTGGCATACAGAAACCCCTCAATAATGTCCATTCCCTTCCTTTCCTTACAAATGAAACTGAATAGAATTTGATGCTCATTGAGGCATCTGAATCATAGAAAAGTACATGAGGACATAACAAATGAAAAAATAAGAAGTAATGCTGTCTTAGATAACTTTTAAGTATTTACTATTATGACACGCATTGTGTTACCTTATCTCATTCCATCCTTACAGCAACCCAATGAGGTAGATGTTATTGTCCTTTCTATTAAACTATACTGACAAGTGGTTAAGAGCACAGGCTCAGAGTCTGGCTTCTGCACTTTTTGAATCTTGGCTCTGCCAGTTACTAAGTCTGTGACCTTAGGTAACTTATTATTCTGTGCCTCAATTTCATCATTCTTCCAAGTGGGAATGATAATTGTACTTACCATCGCAACAATATGAGTGATGCATATAATTAGTTTAAAGTAGTGCCTGGCACGTAGTAAAGTGTTTATCAATGTTGGCTAAAATAATAATATTAAATAGTGGCAACCTTAGATCTAATTAGATTAATAGTCTTTTTTTATTGCTTGCTATCTGAATGGAAAAAGCCAAAATCACTTATTTAAGTCTTTGAAAAGGGATTTTTGCCTAGCTGTTCGAAGGGCAGGTTATCCTTGAAGGGTCAACTCTAGGAAGACTTCCCTGATATGACAACTTCTGCAGTCACCTCTCATCTTACAGAATCACTCATTTCCTGGGCCATCAAAGCATGGAGATCTTGCTGGTGGTGTAGCATTAATCATATAGTATTCCATGTTATCTCTACCTAATTGGATATATCTTTAGAATAGTTCAAAGTTCCTCTTAATTTGATTTTTCAGGTGACTTGATTCTTGATGTAAAAATATCTTGTCTTCCACTCTTAGTTATATTTTTTTCTGAAGTAATTAGTGAAGAATCACACACAGTTCTGCATTGTCCTCAATGTTTATAATAGCAATCATTTATTCAACAAATATTTGACGTATGGTTATATGCCCCAAACCAGCATATAACTGTTATTACATGCTAAAAATAGGGTCCATGCACTAGGATATAGTGCAGAAAAACAAAGTTCTTTCCACATGGAAGTTACATTCTAATATGGAAGAAGAGGCAAAAAAGACAAGGTCATGTCAGATAGTGGTAAGTGGTATGAAGAAAATAAGGTAGTCAATAGGGAGTACTAGAAGAGTTGACTACTTTAGTTAGGATTGTTAGGTAGGACCTCTTACAGGTGATTTTGGAGGTAAGGCTTGCGTGGCAAGAAAGGGATAGCTATGTAAAGAACATTTAGGGCAGAAGGAACTCTAAGTAGAAAGCCCTTGAGAAGAGAATGAGCTTGACATAGCCAGCGTCAGAAAAGGCTTGTGTGGCTACAATTGAGTGAACAAGGGGGAAATAAGTAGGAAATGGATTGTAGGCAAGGACTAGACCAGGAAGTGTCATTAGGCGAAAGGCGAGGAATTTGAATTTTATTCTGATGACATCAGGAAGCCATTGGGTGTGTGGTGGTGGGGAGGTGTTAAATAGTAATATAAGATGTGATTTATCCCTATGGCTGATGTGTGGAGATTTACAAATGGGGCAAAAACAATTAAGAAACTATAGCTATTACTCAGACAATAGATGATGGTAACTTCGATTAAAATTTGTTAATAGTGGAGATAGTAAGAGGTGGTTAGATTGGATATATATTTTGGTACCCCCCACATCCAAAGAGCTGGAAGGACTTACTAATGATTTGGATGTGTGGCATAAGGGAAAGAAAGATGATAAAGGATGACTTCTAAGATTTAGACCTCAGCTACTAGATATTTGATGGTGTCATTGTGCTTGGGGACCTGTAGAAGAAGCCAAAATGGTTTGGCAAAAATTGAGGTTCTTAGAACTTTGAGGAATAAAAAAATGATCCAGAAGTATTACAAATCTTTAAAATACCTTAATTTTGTAGCTGATTATTAAGAGTAATATATGTTCATTCTAGAACATTAGGAAAAACTTAGTTTTAATAGCAATTCCAAACAAAGTATTAACATTTGGGGCATTTTCTTTCAAGCCATTCTAAATAAATAAATAAATACACATACATATATACATATACACACACATACATTCACACTCATTCTTCCAATAAAGAATTATTAGGTGCCTTCTAGGAACCAAGTACTGTCATAGGCCTCTGGAGATTTGACAATATAAACCACAAAGTCCCTGTCCCTACCAAGTATACATTCTAATGGGGGAGGTAGTAATGAAATTAAGTAAAAAATGAATAAAATAATTACAGATTTTAATAATACTATAATGCAGATAAGGGAATGAGAGAGTGATTATCTGGAGACTGCCAATATAGATTTTTCTCACACAATTGAGCTCATCTGTAAAGGATATAACTTTATTTCCCATGTCCTAGTGTAATAAGAGAACCAAGTTAATTCGGTAGGGGGAAAATACTGTTTTCAACAAATGGCTGGGACAACTGTATATGCACACGCAAAGAGTGAATTTGGATCCATGCTTCATCCTATGTGCAAAATTTAACTCAAAAAAATGGATCATAGATCTAAGTATAAGAGCTAAAGCTGTAAAACTCCTAGTAGAAAACATAGGCATAAATCTTTGTGAGCTTGCATTAGGCAATTTTGTTGGTAGTTTTCTTAGTATTTCTAGGCAGTGACATCAAAAACATAGCGTGACAAAAGAAAAAAATAGATAAATTGGACTTCACTAGAGTTAAAAACCTTCGTGCTTCAGAGAACATTAAGAAAGTGAAGGCCGGGCGCGGTGGCTCACGCCTGTAATCCTAGCACTCTGGGAAGCCGAGGCGGGCGGATTGCTTGAGCTCAGGAGTTCGAGACCAGCCTGAGCAAGAGCGAGACCCCCGTCTCTGCTAAAATTAGAAAGAAATTAATTGGACAACTAAAAATATATAGAAAAAATTAGCCGGGCATGGTGGCGCATGCCTGTAGTCCCAGCTACTCGGGAGGCTGAGACAGAAGGATCCCTTGAGCCCAGGAGTTTGAGGTTGCTGTGAGCTAGGCTGATGCCACGGCACTCACTCTAGCCCAGGCAAAAGAGTGAGACTCTGTCTCAAAAAAAAAAAGAAAGTGAAAAGACAACTCACAGAATGGGAGAAAATATTTGCAAATCATATATCTAGCAAGGAACTTGTATATAGAATATGTAAAGGACTCTTACAGTTGAACAATAAAAAGACCAATCATTTGGACAAAAGATTTGAATAGACATTTCTCTAAAGATGTGCAAATGGCCAATAAGTCAGTGAAAACTTCTTAACATTATTAGCCATTAGGGAAATGCAAATCAAAACCACAATGAGATACTGCTTCATACCTGCTAGATGAGCTATAATAAAAAGATGATTTTAACAAATGTTGTCAAGGCTGTGAGGTTGGAACCCTCATATATTGCTGGTAGGAGTGTAGAATGGTGCTTCAAAAAGTTTGGCAATTCCTCAAAAAGTTAAGCTTGGGAGCTACTATATGACCCAGCAATTCCACTCCTGCTTACATACCCAAGCAAAATGAAAACGTGTACAGAAAGATTCATAGCAGCATTATTCATCCTAGCCAAAAAGTGGAAACAACCCAATGTCAGCTGATGAGTGGATAGATAAAATGTATATCTATAGAGTGGGATATTGGCAATAAAAGAAGTGAAGTATGTGCTACAACATGGATGAGTCTTGAAAACATGTTGAGTAAAAGAAGCCAGTCACAAAAGACTACGTATTTTATGATTCCATTTATATAATGTCCAATATAGGTGGATCCATAGAGACAGAAAGTAAATTAGTGGTTAGCTATGGCTGGGGTGGGTGGAAGTAGGAAAGAGTGACTGCTGATGGGTATGGCGTTTCTTTTTGTGGTGGTCAAAATGTTCTCAAATTAGGTTTTGGTGATGGATGCACAACTTTGTGACTATACTAAAACCCACCAAACTTACACTTTTGGTGGGTGAATTTTATTATAAAATATATCTGTAAAAACTATTTAAATTGTTTAATGGTATCATAAATGTACAGTGATATGAAATCATCCCTGTGTTAAGTTTTTTTATTATAAGAAATACTTTGTAATCTTGCTCATAAATCTTTTCCTGCATTTGCATTATTTCTTCAAAATAGAGTCCTAGGTATGAAATCACTGAATCAAAAAGGGGTGTGTGTGTATTTCTAATTGAAAAAATATGTTCATCAGTGAAAACTTGGAAAATACAGAAAACTAGAGGGAAGATAAAAATTAGTTATGTTTCCACTGTTAAAGATAAAATTGTAGAATTTCTTTTTCTCTATATGTTTTATATAATTGAATTACATATAACTTTATATCCTGCTTTTTTATTCACTTCAGGTAAATTATAAATATTTCCCCATGTCATTAAACACTTTGCATAAACATGATTTTAATAGCTACATCAGAAACTATCCTGTGGATAGATTATAATTTACTTTGCAGTTCTCCTCTTTTTATTTATTTGGGCTGTCTGGGGTTTTTTTTTGTTTTTTGTTTTTTTTTGTCTGTCTTGATGTTTTCATTTTAAAATTTTACTTATTTTTTTATTTTGGTAGATTTAGGGAGTACAAGTGGTTTTTGGTTACAAAGATGAATTGTATAGTGGTGATATCTGGGTTGCTGTCTGCTTTTTATCATTATGTAGGTTATTTATCCAAAATGAATTCCTAGAAGTGGGATTACTGGGTCAAAAGGTCAAAGGGTATGGATTATTTTAAGGCTCTTTATATAAATGGCCAAACTGATTTCTGAAACATATTAGTGAGTATTAAATAGGATTGCCTATGGTGGAAGATGAATCTGGAAAAGTAGGTTGGTTCAGACAATAGAGGGCTTTTTATGTTCTGTTAATGAATATGAACTTTATTTTGAAGGTTTTTGGGTATTATTAAAGATTTTTAATTTTGAGGATGATATGAGATCTCGAGAATAGATGAGTGGGAATAGATTTGAAATACACATTTAAGGAGGAATTGGTAGGGCTTAGAAACTGTCTGATGGGGAAACAGAAGTAGGTCAGTTAACCAACAACATCAAATCTGTTTGATATCCATGGACATGCTAGCTAACCATCCAGAGAGAACTAAGACAGTTTATTAAATCAAGAGAAATCTTTCACCTTCAGCTTATTATTTGCTTAATATGCTGTTTCTCAAAGAGGAGTAGAATATTTTTTATATTCTCAAACTCGAAATAAAGATTAGATGTATGTATAATTTTTTTCTATTCAGGATCATTTACATAGAGTGAAATTCACCCTTTTTAGTGTAAGTTCTCCAAGTTTTGGCTTGCATACAGTTGTGTAAATACTACCACAATCGAAATACAGAATAATTCCTTCACTCCAAAAAATTCCTCCTATTAATCCATTCTCTCATCTCCAAAAACCACTGATCTGTTTTTTTATCCCTGTAGTTTTACCTTTGCAAGAATGCCATATAAATGGACTCATACAGTCATATGCTTTGAGTCTGACTTCTTTTCACTTAGCATAAGGCATTTGTGCATCACCAGTTCCTTTTTATTGCTGAGTTTTATTCCATTCCCCAGTGGAGGGGTATATTTTAATTGTTTCCTATTTTAGTGAAGGATGAGGCAGAATATTGTGAAGATTTTTTTTTTCTTTTTCTAATATTGATAAATCCTTAAACAGTCATTCTCTCTACCTTGGACAAAACTTCTAATAGATGATACATCTAATTAAGTATGTAGTGCTTTTTGAAAATTATTTCAACTGCAGACTCAAATGGCTAACAAGGCTGATGACTGCAAAAATTTTGAGATGTGTAAATATGTTTTATAGCTGCAGTCCCCAGTCCCTGGGCCAGTGGCGGTACTGGTCTGTGGCCTGTTAGGAAGCCAGCCGCACAGCAGGAGGTGAGCAGTAGACAGGCGAGCAAGAGAAGCTTCATCTGTATTTACAGCCGCTCCCCATCACTTGCATCACCACCTGAGCTCCGCCTCCTGTCAGATCAGCAGCGGCATTAGATTCTCATGGGAGCTCAAACCCTACTGTAAAGTGTGCAGATGAGGGATCTAGGTTGTGCGCTCCTTATGAGAATCTAATGCCTGATGATCTGAGGTTGAGCTGAGGCGGTGATGTTAGCGCTGGGGAGCGGCTGCAAATACAGATTACCATTAGCAGAGAGGTTTGAAAGCGCAATAAAAGTAATGCGCTTGAATCATCCCGAAACCATCCCTGGTTTGTGGAAAAAATCGTCTTCCATGGAACTGGTCGTTGGTGCCCAAACGGTTGGGAACGACTCTTTTATAGGATATTGACTATATAAAGGCCATGCTTTTTACATGTTGATTAACGTGTGCATTAATGTCTTTTATGTAGTGTTCATCTTGAAATTAAGGGATGCTTACATACTAGACATTTATAAAAATAAAAAGTACATATCCACAAGTTTTAAAACAGAAATACTAAAGTATATAACCTTTATTGATTAAGTAACCATTTAGTTAGCTTCACAATTCTGGGTAGATGGGGGAGTGTGTGTGTGTGTGTGTTGGGCCGGGGGATTGATAAAGATACTAAGAGTTCTTAAGAAGCACAGTCTGGTGAGGGATTCAACCAACAGACAGTTAATCACAGTGTTAGATCATACTATGATAGAAATAAATGTGTTTGTATGTGGAAGGATCATGTAATTTAGATTAGAGATGGTGATTGGGGCCAAGTAGGGAGTTGCTTTCCCGGAGGAGGTTATGTTGGAGCTGACCGTGGAGGACTTGAATAACCAACTGAGGAGGAGGAAGGTAAAGCATCACAAGAGAGCATGGTGTATTCAGGGCATTGTAAAGAGTTGTAGATGACTGGAATCAAGGGGTATCTGTCAGGGAGAAGTGGGAAAGGAGGCTAGAGATAGGGCATAAAGGGCTTGACAAACCATTGAGAGAAAACAGTAATGACATAGGACTATTTGCCTGTCATCCCTGGATTGCTTTTCCCCCCTCCACTCCATTTTTTTAATTGAGTTTTTTTTTTTTTTTTTTTTGGGTACCAGGTGGGTAGCAGTAGGTGGGGAAAAGTGGGGAATATTCTTTTCTCCATTGGGTTTATAAAACTCCTTATTGTTCCTACCTTTCCTTTCTGATTCCTGTCTCTCAATTTGAGTAGGAAACCGGTTAACCTTGTTAGGATTGTCTACAAAAAAGATTGCATACAATGTGAGTGAGATAGATTATTTTTAGTAACCAGGCTTTTTTTTAATACATATCTAATCTACTTTGGCTGTTGAGATGATTTTCTGACTTGTTCGAAGATTTTTTCCTTGTTGGTGGGGTGGGGAGGTTGGTTTATAAAGTTTAGGTTATTAAGCGAACCTTACTTTTTCCAACTAAGTAAGGTTTAACCATGAAAATGTTTTGGTGGAACTCGTTAAACCTTAATATATAGCAAATAGAATTGCTGTTTGGTCTGCACAGGCTGTCATCCTCAAGGACATTATCTGTACTTTGCTGTAGGTGAAATAGGATTTCTGTAATTGGAAATTGGTGGTAAATTTAACATATTTACCTTGTTTTTTGGGGAATGAACCAGTGTATTAAGGCAGAGCATTAACTTGGAACGTTTTCTGGATCACTGATAGCCTATTAATGGCTGTGCAAATTAGAAAATGGTGTTCCTGCTGGGTGATGCAGCCTCAGGAGACAAGCAGGTGGCACTCCTCCAATAGTGGCAGTTCTGCAGGTGTATAGCTTGGCTAGTGGAACATGAACGTGAATTCAGTTCTGTCTTGCCCCTTTGGCTAGGCACCCTTAAGCAAGGCACAATCTAAACGATTGTAGGCAACAGCTCTACAATTTTGAACTTACAAGAGATTGGGGCTTTGCTATGTGCTTGCTTGACTAATACAGGCATACCTTGTTTTATTGCACTTTGCTTTATTTTGTGCTTTGTAAATATTCCATTTTTTACAAATTGAAGGTTTGTGGCAACCCTGTATTGAGGAATTCTGTTGGCACCATTTTTCCAAAAGCATGTGCTCATTTGTATCTCTTTATCAGCAATTTTTAGCAATAAAGTATTTTTAATTAAGGTGTGTACATTGTTTTTTGTTTGTTTATTTGTTTTTTGAGACAGAGTCTCACTCTGTCACCCTGACTAGAGTACAGTGGCATCATCATAGCTCATTGCAGCCTCGAATTCCTGGACTCAAGCAATCCTCCTGCCTCAGCCTCCTGAGTAGCTGGGACTACAGGCGTGGCTAATTTTTCTATTTTTTTGTAGAGACAGGGTCTCACTCTTGCTCAGGCCAGTCTCTAACTCCTGGCCTCAGGCAGTCCTCCCACCTTGGCCTCCCAAAGTGCTAGGATTACAGGCATGAACCACAGTGCCCGGCCCGTACATTGTATTTTTTAGATATAATGCTATTGCACACTCAACAGACTACACAATAATGTGATCATAACTTTTACATGCACTGGAAAACCAAAAAATGTGTGACTTGCTTTATTGTGGTATTTGCTTTATTACTGTGGTGTGGAACTGAACCCGAAATATCTCCAAGGTATGCCTGCCTATACTGGGAAGGGACAGATTTTAGGACAAAACCTATTGACTCACCTTATAGGTCTCAGTTTTCATCATTGTGGATTTTGATTTATGGCTGCAGATGATAGTTGTGCCTAGAACGGTAGGAGGTAGTATAATTGAATCTTGCAGTGTTAAGAGGACCATTATCGTTCTCTTTGCTGTTGCATGTTTTTACTATTTAAGCATTTAATAGTCATGGAAAGAAAGAAGAACTACTACACACCAAATGTCAGGTTTGTTGTTAATTCATAGTT
Organism: Propithecus coquereli; assembly: GCF_000956105.1. NCBI lineage: Eukaryota > Metazoa > Chordata > Mammalia > Primates > Indriidae > Propithecus > Propithecus coquereli. Next base: position 6,109,131 of record NW_012139747.1, read on the forward strand.
CTGGTCATCAGAGAATAAATAGAAATTACTGTCTCCAGTATCAATTTGAAGTTGTCTGGATTTCTTTATCCATAGCATTCCATTATCCAAAGGTTTCAATAAAAATTGGCCACATAGATAACCAGAAAGAGTTGAAGAAGCTCTAACCAGATTTTCTGGTTAATAATAAGAATCTTTGCTTACTGAATGGTACCATTGCCAGGCACTGTACTTAGGTACCCTGTGTGTGTTGTCTTTTCAATTTTCTTGAGTTAGCAATACCATAATTTACATTTTACAGGGGATGAAACTGAGGCTTACAGAAGTTAGCTGACTTGCTCAGGTTATAAGATTTTCATAAGTCTGATTCAACCCTGTGGTATGCTTTCTCCTCTGGTTAAAAAGGTCTTCTAAGGTTAAATATGTTCCAAAGTCTGTTTATAAGAAAGAGAACATAGTTTCTTAACAAAAATTCCATATCTGACTTCCTTAATTTATTTAAAAAACATATTCCCAGTTAATTTTAAAATTCACTGAAATAGCCCTATGTGTAATATTACATAAAATGAAGTTACCTTTATTGCTATTATATAAACCATTATTAAATTATTAAAGTATTAAATCCATTATTTCAGCTCTTCCTTAGTAGCCAGGGTTTTTTCCCTCAAAGAATAAGAGAACTTTTGTCATGCCTTCTGTAAGAATTAAAGTCTTTGCTTAAAGTCAAGCCCTCTTCTATGAAACTTTATGATCATTCTTCATTTTGGTTGTTTTGACACTTCCAAATTAACACTCAGAATGTGTACTTTAAACAAAAACAAAAAGTTTATCTGAATTTCCTCCAAATTTCTTCCTTTCTCTCAGAAACAGTCAACCATAATGATAGTAAAATAGAGTTGAAATCCTCACCTTTGGAGGCAATATTCTGTCATTGCATGGTGTGATAACTGAGGTTCCTGATGACAGGAGTAATCAAGAAAGCTAAGTAATATATTGTTTTCCAAGGCAGGAAATGATATAGTTTTATAAATTCGTTTACCCAGAACATACTATTCTAGTATTAAGAGAGGTAATTTTGTGTTAATTTTATGTGTTAAATTATTTAAAATAAAATTAAAAATTTAATTATGTGTTCAGTAGCCACTCATGGTAGTGGCTACTGTGTTAGTGCAGAAAAGGAACATTTGCATCATTGCAGAAAGTTCTATTGGACAGCACGGCTCTCTAGAACAGTGCGACTAAGGATTTAGTAATTCATGGTCAGGCTTCATGGTGGTGGTGGGGAGGTCTTAACATTCATTTATGTGTAATCGCCAGTAGCCTCTTTTCAGTATGATGACCAGGCCAGAAAGAACTACTGTTTACCCTCTCCAAAGAATAAATTACAGAAATCTAAGGGTAAAGAGGGTGGGGAGTGGCAGGGTGGAGTTCTGGAGAGGGGATGTAGGAATCTAAATGCTTCACAAACTAATTTCACTCATTCTTCCTAATTTGAACCTCCATATTTCTTGGGATTATGTTCTTTTAATTTCTTTTTTATACTTTCAGTATTTCATACAAGCTCTGCCAGAGGAGACTCGTGTAGGTTCAGGATCTATTAGACTTGACGAACAAGTTAAAAACTGGTAGTCAAGTAAGATAAAATGCAGTGAAGTATTTGTTTAACAGCTACTATTTTGACACGGGGGTGGAGCTCTAAGAGCAGCTGTTATTCTCCAGTGGTCACTGATACAGAACACCAGAGCACAGAGAAACTGAAGTTGTGGATAGCATATCTTTTTAAGGTAATCACAGAGCTCTTGTTATGATAGCAATCTATTTTTGCTCTCAAGATTTTTCTTCCCAACTGTGCAGCAAATTTTGGTGCTATGTCAGACTATCCTTTAATGGTCTTTATTGTTAAAACTGTGTTTTTGAATATCAATAACTTTTAAAAAATAAATTTAAAATCAAAACTGGATTAGATTTTGCTTTTTAAAATACACTTTAGATTTCTCAACAGCTGAACAAGTTAGTCTTAATAATCTAATGTTTTAAACAAATATTTAAAAACTGGGATTGATGGGAGAGGACCTTTTTCTACTAGTTGAAAGCACAATGTAAAGATAAAGAACAGATGGTTCTGTATGTTGTTGTTACAACCGTTTTTGTTTTATTTTAAGATTCACCATGGTGTTGCTTTGTGATAACAAATCCATCAGAATTAATACAGGAATTTTTTTTTTTTTTTTTTTTTTTTGAGATAAGAATCTCATCCTGTCGCCCCAGCTAGGGTGTAGTAACATCATCATAGCTCACTGCAACCTCAAACTCCTGGGCCCAAGCAATTCTCCTGCTTCAGCCTCCTGAGTAGCTGGGTCTACAGGTGCATGCCACTGTGCCCAGCTAATTTTTCTATTTTTAGTAGAAACTGAGTCTTGCTCTTGCTCAGGCTGGTCTTGAACTCCTGAGCTCAAGCAGTCCTCCCGCCTTGGCCTCCCAGAGGGGTAGGTAGACTTATAGGCGTGAGCCACTATGCCCTGCCGATCTCCAAGATATTAACAAACTGCAGTTTCTTAAGGATTATTTTATCTTTCCATCCCACTAATCTTTACCCCAGATTTCCAGTTCACCCACTGAAGTCAAAGGTATAAAAGAGCTACCAGCTTGTTGAGAGGAGTTGTGCTGTCACTAGGAGAATTGAGTTTAGAGGAAGGGAAGAGCTCTGGGCAGTGTTGGGCCAGACTTTATTTCCTGCTTCCTTAGTCAGCTCCCATGGTTTTAGTTTTACTATATAAAAATCATTATCAATCTAGGGACCAGTTCAGTATTCATTTCTTCCATGTCAGTGCTATTTCTGGGATGTACTAAGTAAACCAAGTTGTAACGAACTTAAGTATATTCATTGACTGTAACATACACTTTCCCTTGTGGTTTTTTGATTATTTGCACAGGCGGAATTTATTATTATAATGTTACTAGGCATGAAGAACCGTAGTGCTCTAATATCAAAGTCTCTAAAGCCACCAAGGTGGAACGATTAGGAAGTACGCATTTGGCAACATTGATCAGTCTCCTAATTACCAAACTGAGTCCTTCCTTTCCACCCTCCCTCTCCCAGTTCAGTGATTGTCAAGGACAATTGATTGTACCTATGTAGTGTCAGCACCCATCCTGTCCTCTCCTTAGTACTGTTGTCACTAACCTAGTGAGGGCCTTTATCACCTCTTGCCTTGCTTGCCAAACTAGCCTTTTAGCTGGTTTCCCTGTTACAGTTCTCTTCTTGTTCTCTTATGCATGGCTTGATATGTTTTCCAAAAGCACAGCTCTGGTCATCTTCCATTTTCTTTTTAAAAATATCCAGTGTCTCCAGACTCGTGAGCCTGCCATTGGCGGCCTTTTCCACTTAATCTCAGTACAAGTGTCCAATTTCCTTCTCCCTTATCTTCCTCTCATATTGTATTTGCTGGGTTCTCTTTGTCAGGAACTATCTTTTCATCCTTTCGGGCCCCTTGTTTTGGAGTGCTTCAAGTCATCTTCCATGCTTCCTGGTGAAAAACTCCCTGACTGCCTGCTCCTCTGTCCCCACCCCCCTTCCGTTTAAGCTCTAACTTCTTTAAATTCCCTTCTATTGGAATCTATCAGGGAATAATGAATGTTCTACCAAGTATTAAAGCTTTATATTTAATATATGCTGTCTTTATCTTCTCCATTAGACTTTCTTAGGGGTCTCATTTGTCTTTGATTTCTTTCCGGGGAACACAATAATGAATGAGACAGACACAGTCTATCTTAAGGAACTTATAATCCTTTTGGAACTTATAGCCTTCTTAGGGAGACAAACATTAATTAAATAATTTTAAAGATAGAGCATTGAATTGGTGGTAAGTGCTATGGGGTAGAGATATGTGATCTCATGGGAGTGTGTGGTAGTGGTTTGCACCCTGATGTTTCTGCAAACTGAGATTGATCTGAGATCTAAAGAGTGAATTAGCCAAAGAACTGTAGAGAAGTGTTACGTCCAGGCAGAGTATACAGTATGAGCAAAGGCCCTGAAGTGGGAGGGAGCATGATACAAACAAACAACTGAAAAAGAAGGCCAAAGTAGTGAGAGACAGAGAGTGTGTGCTGTAAGATAAGGCCAGAGAGGTGGGTAGCATATTAAAATATTATTGCTGTTTTTATCCTCAGATCAATGGAAAGCCATTTCTGGCTACAACGTAGAGAATAAATTGGAGGGTGGAGGTAATTGGCAGTGGGCATGGGCAGTCTTATTGTATTAGATTACAGCGGTCCCAACCTTTTTGGCACCAGGGACTGGTTTCATGGAAGATGATTTTTCCATGGACCAGGGATGGTTTTGGGATGATTCAAACACGTTGCATTTATTGTGCAGTCAAACCCCTCTGCTAATGATAATCTGTATTTGCAGCCACTCCCCAGCGCTAGCATCACTGCCTCAGCTCCACCTCGGATCATCAGGCATTAGATTTTCATAAGAAGTACACAACCTAGATTCCTTGCGTGCACGGTTTACAGTAGGGTTCGAGCTCCTATGAGAATCTAATGCCGCTGCTGATCTGACAGGAGGTGGAGCTTCTGCGGTGATGCGAGTGATGGGGAGCTGCCGTAAACACAGATGAAGATTCGCTTGTGCGGCTTACCTGCTGTGCTTGGCCTGGGAGCTGGGGACCACAGTATTAGAACAACTTCATAACAAACCCAAAATCTTAGTGGTTTAACACAGTGAAGATTTGTCTCTATCATGCAGAGTCCAGCGGGGTTGAGTATCCATCATGAAATATGTCCACCAAAGTCATCTTGGCAGGGGAAGACAGCTTAAGATCACTTTTATTTTTTAATTTAATTTTTTATATTTTAAAAACCATTTTATTGAGGTATAATGCACATATAAAAAGCTGTACATATTTAATATATTTAGAGATCACTTTTAAAGGGCCAGAACTGAGAGTGGTTTACATCACTATGCCCACCTTGGCTGCGCAGAAGTCAGACATATGGCCAGCCCCAACTGAACTTGCAAGGAAGGCTGGAGAATGCAGTCTTCCTGTTTGCCTAGGAAGAGAAAACAATATGGTGTACACATAACCTAATCTCCCCGCTCCTCAACTACTTGGGAGGTTATTGTAGCAGTCCAGGTAAAAGGCTGGTCTTGGACTGGGAGGGTGGCATGAGGTGAGTGTCTTGGAGAAAGATGGAAGTCCAAAGAGCTAAGTAAGGTGAGGGAGGAGGAGTTAAGAATGTTGTTTAGATTTGGGGCTTATGTGAGTAGGAGGATGGCGATAGGTACTGAGCAGGGAAGACTAGTTAGAAGGAGACCAGCTTGTTTTTGATTTTGGACATGCTGAGCATCAGATGCCTTCAAGATAATCCAGATGGAGATGGTAGATAAGAAATTGGGTATAAAGGCTGAGAGCTCCAAAGAGCAGAAGTCTGAACAACATGTGAGTCATTTTTCTTAGATGATTGAAAGCTTGAGCTTGGATAAAATTTTCTAGGGAGAATGCAGAGTCCTTCCACCTACCCTGACATCAGTGTCTGCTTTCTGTCACATTGCCTGCCCAACCACCTCCCCCTCTAACCCCCTCCCCCAGCTCAGCTGAACCTTAAGAAATCTTGAGAGCCCTTTTTGTTGTCCTTAGGTGGTTCCCTTTGGAACTCCCCACAATAGCTATTCTGAATCTTTGCCTAGTGTGCCCTCAAACCCTGGCCCTATTCCTCCTGGCTTATACTTCACAGAGAAAATAGAGCCTTTCAGGCATAATTGTTGGTAGTATATCTTCCTTACTCCTCCACACTGTTTTTGCCTTCCCCTCTTCCTGATTTTAGAGAAGAAAATGTATATCTTTTTCTTAGACTAACTCTCCCATCTGTGACCTGGATCTCATCAGTCTTTTTAGATCTCTGACTTTGTTAATTGTAAGAATGGTTAAGAGTATCCTCTGGAGCCAGATCGCCCAAATTCAAATCTTAGTTCTGTCATTTCCTGTGTAACCCTGGACAAATTACCTAACTTTTCTATGCCTCAATTCCCCCATCTGTAAGATACCAATCATAATAGAAGCTACCTCATAGAATTGCTGTGATTTAGAAGTGTCTGGCAATAGTAAGTACTCAATATTCGTTAGGTTTTAGGTTTTCTGTTTGTTTTTGAATGTTTTGGTTCTCCTTTTGTTCCTTCAAGCTCTTAAACTTCTAGTATGGTCACACACATCTCCCTAGTCAAAAGACAACGTTCATGAAATTAGCATTCAATCTTCCCTTCACCATTAACCACCTTGTGTTTTCCGTGTTTACCTCTTCAATTCCTCTGGGCCCTGAGCCCATTTCCCTGGACTTACACCCTGTTCTTCCAGTCTACTGAAATGCTCACAGGCCCACTTGCCAAGCCCAGTGGTCTCTTCTCAGTCATTCTCAAATACCTCCCTCCTCAAAATACTCTCCCTTGGCTTCTTAGATGCTGTTTCTCCCTTCTTTCTTTTTCTTCTTAGCTTCTGATCATTTCTTCTTAGTCTTCTTGATTGGTTTTCTTTTGCTGCTTAATGTTGTTGCCGCCATGGTGAGGGCTAGTCCAAAATATGTATTAGGTGAAGTCATCCTATGAGATCCATGCTTATGTTTCCATCTGCCAACTGATCATATCTTCACCTAGATGTCTTGCACAATCTTCAGAGTTAATGTGTCATACTGTGCCATATTCCCATTTCCGTTCATACATTACAGTCTAGTTACCAGTCTAGTAACTACCTGGGTCTTCTTTGATACCAGTCGTTCATGTCTCATTCAGCTATATTCGTTTGACTTTGACATGTCCTCACATTTTTTTGTTTTCAGCCTCGCTGCTGTAGTTCAGAGATTTCTCCTCTGGATGTTTGTAATTGTCTCAAAAATTCACGTTCTGCTTTCAATCTCTGTGCCAATTCCTCCTTCACAGTCTTCGGTGTTAATTTTCTCAAGCACAAATGTCTAACGGTATTCCTGATATGAGAAGCCTCCATAGACCTTATTTCTGGTAGAAAAAAGCCCAAACTCCTCCTTAATGAGACTTTTAAGGTAAATTATAGCCAAACTTAGCTGACATTTAGCTGCATTATGATTGCAGATACACATTTACTTTCTGTTTTCAGTTAGTAGTACATGATTAATTTCCAAATTGGAATTTAGAATGTTGTTTGAGATACTTAGATACTGACAGATATATTCAGATTTTGGTTGGCTACATATAAAGCTTCAAATGTTGCCTTCTTTTAAAAATTGTTGGGTCAAATGTGACTTATAAATCAACATTATGGACTAGGGAGTTAGAGGAATGGAGATCTGTTTTTAATTCTTTATTAACTTTAAGAACCTATTGATCATTTGATGGACATTAGAGTTGTTTCTACTTTTGGTCTATTATGAATAATGCTGCTGTGAACATTTGTGTACAGGTGTTGTGTGGATACGTTTTCATTCCTTTTGTGTGTATACCTAGGAGTGGAATTCCTAGGTCCTGTTAACTCCATGTTTAACCTTTCCAGGAACTGCCAAACTTTGCCAAAGCAGCTGCACTGTTTTATAATTCTACAGTAGTATATGAGGATACCAGATTTTCCACAGCTTCGACATTTGCTACTGTCCATTTCTTTTATTTTAGCCATCCTAGTGGGTGTAAAGTGGCATTTCATAGTTTTGATTTTGCATTTCCCTAATGGTTATTGATGTTGAGCATTTTTCCCATGTGCCTGTTGGCCATTTGCATGTCTTCTTCTAGAAATGTCTATTCAAATCCTTTAGCCATTTTTTAATTGGGTTGTCTTTTTTATTGTTGTAAGAGTTCTTTATATAGTCTCAATACAAGTTTCTTATAGGATTTGCAAATATTTTCTCCTGTGGACTTATCTTTTATATGCATTTTTATTTCTTAAATTATTTGACATTAATTTTGGGTATCATTAATATTTTGCATGGTTTAGTATTCTAATTCTTGCTTTAGAAAAGCTAACATGCAAAGTAGTTAATGAAGCATAAAAAAATTATGGATGTAGTAATGTTAATAACACATTCCTTAAGATGAAAAGATTAAAGGTTGCTTTAAGATCTTGTTCCATCAGGATGTTATTTAACTGTTCTTCATCCCAGAATAACAAATATAACACGATAAAAGGTTAAATTATCCTCTTTGTTATAGCCGTGATTATTTTCTTATTTATTCTAATCTTAATTTAAAACTTGCAGATTTTAGAAACAATTTTAATGGCAAGTGACTAATAATGTTATTAAATATTGATTACATAATTTTGAAATGTGAATAGAACAAAAATCTTGTCATGATTCTTCTGTTATTAGAGAAGGAGATGCTGTAGGAATGGAATTTTCCCAACCCAGCAGCTGTGACTGTCTACTGTGAATTATGAGAATTTTATGTATCATTGATATACAATCTGTGGAGATAATCTACCCCCAGTCAAGGCTCTCAGCAATCTATATAAGAAGAAAATAATCCAGTACCTTAAGAAGCATTTCTTTCTAGGTTTTAAGATAGGAGAGGCAGCTGTAGCTGAATCTTTCCTTACCTCCACGTAATAGTGATGAATGACTTATATATGTGATCTTTAAAAAAGTTTGATGTCTGAAATTAGTAGTGATTATAGCTCAGATTTTCTAGTTTTCTAATTGGATAATGCATATACCTTTAAAAATTTAAGTATATGCCATCTATAATAAGAAGTTAAATAGTGTTTCACATTTGGCACGATAAAAATTGTAAACCTTTTATTTATTTTCTCATTATAGGCCTCAGGAGTGCAAGTTGCTGATGAAGTATGTCGCATTTTTTATGACATGAAAGTTAGGAAGTGCTCCACACCAGAAGAAATCAAAAAAAGAAAGAAGGCTGTCATTTTTTGTCTCAGTGCAGACAAAAAGTGCATCATTGTAGAAGAAGGCAAAGAGATCTTGGTTGGAGATGTTGGTGTAACCATAACTGATCCTTTCAAGCATTTTGTGGGAATGCTTCCTGAAAAAGATTGTCGCTATGCTTTATATGATGCAAGCTTTGAAACCAAGGAATCCAGAAAAGAAGAGTTGATGTTTTTTTTGTGGTAAGCCCATGTTAGGAATATTGAGCTGCTGTGAAATTTATTAAGAGAATTACTTTCTTATTGTCAGCACTTGGAGAACCAGATCTGGGACCAGAGTAATTTATGTTCACGCTATGTGCAGTTGTCATTTAACTTTTGTTCACAAGGTTTCATAATCGTAGCTGAATTGATATTCGTGAGACCAAAACTAAATTGACTGCTCTTTGTCTACTTGAAAGAATGCGATTTTCAATAATGGATTTGTTTTGGGTGGGGGAAGGGCAGGAGTGAGGTTTCTATGCATCCTCTGAATTTACTGCTTTTATAAGCTAAAATTTCCTATTTTTGTTAAATTTCCTACTTATAAGCCAAAACCCTACTTTTCCAACATGCAATGCCAGGAACCAGCCTCCTACTCTTTTAAATACACGCCTTTTACTTGTATCTCTGTAGTTTGTTACTTTTGAAGAAATTAGTGCTATTCCTTCCCCACTATAATTTGCTCTACATTTCACACTGTCCAGTAGGGTAGCTGATGCATGGGGTGTCTCAACGAAGGGAGGAAAGCCCCCTGAGCTCACCAAGTGGGTTCTTAGCTTTGTGGAAATGAATTTGAGAACAAGCCAACTAGCTATAGGAAAGATTTATTGAGACGGAGGCAAGACAGCAGGTCCAACTCCACAGACAGAGTAGGGGTCCTCTCCTGAGCAGGAGGGAGGAGGACCCCTTATGAGGCAATGGTAACATTGTTATGTGTTCAGAAATTCTGCTAGGAAACAGCTGTATATGACCAGCATTGTCTTGAGGTCAGGCCGTAAAGGTTAATTAATCATAAATTGTTGTCACAGAAAGGTAAGCACAGTTTGTGAGGCATCAGCTTAGTAAATTCATCCATCCTTGGGTGGTCCTGGGCTGGCAGCTTGCTGGCAAATTCCTTTTTCAGGGTGGTTAGGGTCTGGTATCAGTCAAAATGGCTGCGCTCAGATTCTCTTGGTCTACCTTTTCTGCCTTATCCTTACGTTATAGCCACTAGCTGCATATGGCCATTTAAATTTAAATTAATTAACATTAAAAATTCGGTTTCTTAGTTGAATGAATTACCACATTTCAAATGCTCAGTAGCCACATGTGATTAGCGGCCACCTTATTAGGTAGCACAGATATACATTTCCATCATCACAGAAAGATCTTTTGGACAGTATTGCTCTAGATAGTGCTATAAAGTGATTTTACATGGCCTTTTTCTTGAAATGCTGTTGAAATTATTATTCTGGTCTTTCACGTAAGTCAGTATATGAGATAGAGCTTTAGACAAAAGTTATACTTGTATCCCTCATTTAATTTATATTATACTACATTCCTTGATATGGCCAGGTAGCCACATAGAATATTCTCAGGCTTCCAAGGGGAAGTGGAAGTAACACCCTCTGACTTGGTGGGGGGAGGTGGTTGAAGGCTTCTTTTGATACTTTGTAAGGCAGGGAGGGACTTAGCTCTTATCTGTGTGCCACCAACAGCTTGGCGTGTGAGGGGCATGGGGCTAGGAGTTTAAAAGAATTGAGTTTAAAGGAAAGTAGATCATACACTGCGGTTCCATTTCAGTAAGGCTTTACTGCACTTGATTAAACCAGGTTGCTGTGAGGAGTGCAAATATGCGGTCAGGGTGTATGTTTGGGGCAGCTTACTGTTCATTGAGGCCGGTACATAAAGATAATAGTTGATAAGACTTAAAATTAGCACAATTTTGATTTGAATGAAGGTGCATTTGGTATTTCTACTCCATGCCAGGTATTGTGTTAGGGACTTAGAAAACAGCTGTGAATAAAACACATACAGTCTCTGCCCTTCTGGAACTGACAGCTGAGTGGCAGATATGCCAGCTAACGGTTTAGGCTTTTAAAAACTGGTCAATATTTCCTTCATTTGCAATTTTTTCCTACTTTTTTAAATGTATTTTTTCCACTGTGAAAACTATACATTCTTATAAAAAGAACATTGGAAAATAAAAGCAGAAAGAAGAAATTGTTAGTGCAGTAGTTTATTTTGCACTATTACTTATTTTAAAGAAAAGAATAAAGCCTTATTATAGGCATTTTCCATAAGAAGCTCTGTCCAGGGCCTGGGGAGTGGCTCTGAAAGTATTTTAACAATCTGGTTACAGTAAACTCAGAACAGCTGATGCTTTTTCATGTTCTTGACCTATTATTTGCATGAGAAAGGTACACACTTTGTAGCTCAAACATCTGCCAGTCCTGAGGTTGTGATGGCTTTGCCTCCCTCACTGGACCTTAGAAGTGGGAGGAATAAGCCTCTGAGAGAGAGACTGCCTTCTTCCTGGTTCCCAAGAACAGAATCTCTACTCAATAAGATGGGTGTAGACTAGCTGAGATCCACATGCCGGCGCTCATGGGTGTCCATTCAGTGTCCTGGATATATGGCAGCTAAATGCAGTCATTAAATGCTCAAAACTATTTAGCTACACAGTAGTCAACATTGTCAGTGGGTTCTTGGAAATTGCCACTTTAAGCGAAACAGCGTATGGCAGGTCCTCCAGTAACATCAGTTCATTCACATATTGGTGAGGAAAAAGTTGGTTTTGTTATACATCATTTTGCTTAAAGTCAGTTTCCAAGAACTTTCTGACAATGTTAAGTGAGGCCTTACTGAACTCCGTTTTCTCTTTGATACGTTGGTAGTGTGGTGTGGAGGCAGGCCTGAGGTTTGGTGGTCTAGTTGGAAGGAAGGCATTCATGTACAAGCAGTGTGAGGTTTTCTGTCCATTATTAACATTTGTTATTTTTCAAAATTGCTGGCGAAGAAAGTGTTTTGAACCATATGCTGTGTTTTCAGCATGTTTCCATTCAAGAGGGGCAAGGTGCTAACATTTTATAAATACAAGATAATAGTAATACTGACAATTAAGATATAATTGCTGAGTTGCCATATAACTTAAAAAAGAGATCTTTGTGAAAGGTCTATTTAGAATTATGAGATTGTACATGTGGATTTACTAGTTTTTCAAGAAAATTATTGAAACTCAGATTTTGACTCCAAGTTTGACAATTAAACATGTATTGCATTAGATCAGGATGGAAAGCAAGTACTTGTGTGCTCAGAATCTACTGTTGGAATAGATGTAAATGAAGGGACTGGTGAGGATTAAGAAGGGGACATTTACTTTATTTGTGATTTATTCTTTTCTAGAAAACAATCTGAAGCAAAAATGCCAAAATACTAGCATTTCTTAAGTCTGGGGGGCAGATACTTACAGATTATTCTCTGTACTCTTTTGTATTTTGAAACTTTTCAACTAGAAAAGCTGTTAAAAGCCTTGTTTAAATATGATTATTAGCCTGACCTCAATCCTTTATTAATAAAAAATGAAAAAATATTTTAAAGAAAAAGAACTGGGTTATACAGTAAAGTGCCCAATGTTCGTTCTTTTATTATGGACACATTAATCTGACTTTTAGTCAGTGGTTCTCTTACTTTTTTTCACCCTGGTCAACTCGAGTGACTCTGCATATGCCCATCCATGACAGTCCGCCTCTGAGGCAGCAGGGAAATAGAAAAATTTTGTAGTTAGGAAAACTCTCCAGAGAGTCTGAGGACCCTCTCCCTGTCACTGAAGCAAATGTTTAAAAAGATGTAAGTTATACTTTCTCTAAAGAAGTTTTTTCATTTTTGACATCCTTCTATCTAGGGCACCAGAACTTGCACCTCTGAAAAGTAAAATGATCTATGCGAGCTCCAAGGATGCAATCAAAAAGAAATTTCAAGGTATGGTCTGGCTTTACTTCTGGATATTTGGAGGTATGGTGAGCCCCTGGAGTGGGAGCTGCAACTTTTCTAAGAAGCACCTCGTTTTCTTGGAGAGCTTTGGGCAAAAAGAAAAAGGCCAGGGGGAAAGATGCTTGTTTTGAGAAAACCATAAGGTTGAACCCAGCTTTTCATCGTGTCTTCTGCCTTGTGCTGGTCACTTTGAGTCTGGGTGGCCTGTGTTTAATAACTGTTCCTTCGGCATTGTGTATCACGTGTTCAGACTGGTTTTAAACTAGTTTGAGGGGCTCCCAAGATTCTCATGTAGTAGGTTCGCAGTGGTCATAATTTAATAGTAAATTTGCCATTGCCTTTGAATGTAGTAGCTACAACAAAATTGCAAAAAGGAAATGTTCATAAATGGGAAAGGTACTCTTATTTCTAGTTTTACTATTGTATAATTTTAGGTAAATGATGCATCTATGTCCAAAGAAGTGCAGTCACTCCTTGAGCTGGCTGGTCGTATTTGACTTGCCACTGGGTGATTGGGATCCTGATGAGATGGCCTGGCCAGACTCCAGCCAGGAGGAAATGTTGGTATGATGGAAAGAGCATGGGGCAAGTGCCCAAAGAGTTAAGCTTGATGTCTAACTGCTGTGTGACGTTGGCCAAAACCGCTTAACTTCCATGGGCATTGATTCTGTCAGCTATAGAATGGGAGGCTTGGTCTGGATCATGTGAGCTTTAGTCTAAGAGTTTGCCCGGTCACCTTCCTGCCATGGCTATCCAAACAGCTGAGTGAGCCAGAGTCACAAGGGCTTGGCCTAATGTTGGTTTCGTTTTGTTTGTTTTACTGTGACTGACTGGTTTTTATATTCTTGTAGTAAAACAGGTTTGTCCTGGCGTGTGTTATTTAGTCAGAAAAACAAAATTCTCGCTTCCTTTCCCGAGCCTTGCTGCTGCATAGTTCATTGCCTTGTTAGGTTTTTCATGCATTTGATTTGATGTTGGGCGACCCCCAGAAGCATGTTCACTGGTCTGTTAACTGATGTTTTAAAATGATTCCTCAGCTTCAACACTTTCACAGCACAGCCAGAAAAGATTCAGAGTAGATTCTTCATCACCTTTATTCTGCATTGCCTTTTAGTAAAGCGAATTACTATTTAGACTTGATCTGGTGATCTGTCTAAAAAGACAGGGTCTTGCTGTGTCACACAGGTGGGAGTGCAGTGGTGTGTTCATAGCTCACTGCAACCTCAAACTCCTGGGCTCAAGAAATCCTCCTGCCTCAGCCTCCCAAGTAGCTGGGACTACAGACATGCGCCACCATGCCTGGCTAATTAAAACAAAATTTTTTTTGTTAAAGACAGGGTCTTGCTGTGTTGCCCTGGCTGGTCTTGAACTCCTGGCCTCAAGCAGTCCTCCTACCTTGGTCTTCTAAGGTGTCAGAATTATAGGTGTGAGCCACTGCGCCTGGCTGGTGATCTGTCTTTGACAGTGACCTTATCACCTTTTTTATAATGAAACCATCCACTGGCTTTCTCAAACCAGTCCTGAGTGGTCCAAAAGCTGACCTATTGTGCTTTCTACAGCTTGACAAATGGTTTTAAGATGATGGAATAACAATGCAGCCATTTAAAAGATAGCAGCTGGTTATGGAGAAGCTACTGTATATAATTTCATAATTGAGCTCATTCTGCAGTATGGTGATTTAGTTTTTCTAAGAAAGCAATTAGTAACATTTCACAGTTTTCGTTGTGATGGTTTTCTTAAATGTGTGATGTAATACCACTGGAGAGCTAGCCGTTTTCTATAGCAAAAGTGATGCCATTTTACTTACTTTTCACTACAGTTGACTAAATCAACTGTGCAATCAAAAACCATCTAATTCATATTTTTATTTATATTTTAAAAACCAAGAATAATTATTGTTAGAACTGCCTTTTAATTTTTTATTGATAAATACAACATATCTATAGAAAAGTATACATTACAAATTGTAGAACTTGATGACTTTTCAGACTGAACATAATGATTGTTTCTTGATCTAATGGCCAGCAGCACCCCAGAAGCTTCCCTCGTGCCCCCTTCCACTCATACCGCTGTCCTCTGCCCCTTCCTCCACAAGGATGGCCAGTACCCTGGCTTCTACAAATGGAATCACACGGAATGTCTGCTTTTTCAATCCGGCTTCTTTCAGTCAGCATTATGTTTATGAAGGTCATCCATTTTGATGCATGTAGTTTCTGATTATTCTCATTACTGTGTAATAGTCCATCGTTTGTAAATACTGACGTTTATCTGTCCTTATTAGAAGTGGTCTTTAAAAACAGTTTAATATCTTAGAGAAAGAAGTAAGCTTCTGCCATAATTCTAAATAGAACTGTTGTTTTTTCTCTCTAGGCATAAAACATGAATATCAAGCAAATGGGCCGGAAGACCTCAATCGGGCTTCTATTGCTGAAAAGTTAGGTGGGTCCTTAATTGTAGCCTTTGAAGGATGCCCTGTGTAGATCATCATTCAGTGCCACAAATTGAAAGCTTCCATGTTTAATGTTATCCTCTTGCTATATAAATAAAGCAAAAATATATTTAGGCCAGGGTCTCACTGAGGGGGAGCTGTCTTGTCATCTTTTAGAGTAAACTAAATATTCTGTGAACTTGTGCAAACAGCCCTAAATAAATCTAAATTCTAAAGTTCTATTGGTGTGAAATTAAATTCTTATTGGCCAAATGCCTGTTTTGATGAGTTGACTTACAAAGGTTTTTGTTAAGCTCAAGATTTTTAATGCAGTTCACAGTACAAGGCCATGTGAAGAGAATTATTACATCTTTGTTAACCTCAGCTCTTACTTTATTTTGCTTAGAGAATTGGTCTTAATCTGGTTATAATTTTGGCCCAAATTTTTTATTCCTTGAGCTAAACAGAATGGAATATCATACATCCTTATAATATATAAAAACACTAATACACTAACAACAGTATGGTTAAGGCAGGCAGTCTTTCGGTTCTACCAAATGTATAATGGAGAGTGCCTCCAAATTGTGTCCACTTACAATCCACGCTGATCTTGCAAAGCACTATTTCAAGCACGACGTTGGAATACAGGAAGCAGCCCCTGTAACTTCGGTGAGCTCGCCATTCGCTAGTTGGGAGACTGTTCTGAGAGTGACCTTGCATCTTGGAAATCATGGTGTGTCCTCAGGAGAATGTGCAGTGTCTTGTAACAACTAATTATAATGCAAATTAGGGCACC
Organism: Propithecus coquereli; assembly: GCF_000956105.1. NCBI lineage: Eukaryota > Metazoa > Chordata > Mammalia > Primates > Indriidae > Propithecus > Propithecus coquereli. The sequence goes on from NW_012139747.1 coordinate 6,125,188, forward strand.
ATTGTAATATGATTTGTTAATGAAAATGATAAAACGGTATATTGATGAGCTGAGACACCTGTGATAACTTTCATTGCGTCTCCTTCAGAACTGTGCTGCTTCTGATACAATAAAGTGTGGAAGAACATTGAGTATATGTTTACTTTGGGGCCTGGGAGAACTTAGTTTTTTAGGGCAGCCTGTGGACTGTGTGAAGTGGGAGCAGGTAGCAGGCTAACACGTGCAGGGAGCCACTGTTCATGACACTTGGACACAATTGTTGTCAACATCACAGGCATAACACTGAACGGTATAGAGATGCACAAATAGCTGAACTTAGAAGTAGCAGTAATGGCTTTATGTAATAAAGGAAGCATTTTAAACTTACCTCTCGTGTAATTATTCATGTACGAATTGGGACTAAAGGATTTTGCTCTCCATATGGGACATGTCATTGTGGTTTTGGTATTTCTGACAGAGTTATGGTCACAGCTGCCTCCTCTGACTGAATGAGAAAGTTGGTGTAACCGTTGGGAACCTTTTTCTTTTTTAATTTACTTCAGTGTTTGTTAAACTTTTCTAGATTATAAAGGTTAATAAAATCACATTTAAATTTTAGAAAACAGAAAAAAGGGAGAATTATCCATTGTCCTGCTATGCACCATAACATGGTTAGCATTTTGATACACAGTCATGTGCTGCGTAACATTTTGGTCAGTGAGACTGCATATATGATGGTGGTCATATAGAAGATTACAGTACCATATTTTTACTATTTAGATAAGTTTAGATATACAGATACTTGCACTGGGTTACAAGTGCCTGCCGAATTCAGTAGTGACGTGCTGAACGGGTTTGTAACCTCAGAGCAATAGGCTATGCCATATAGCCTAGCTGTGGACAGGCCATGCCGTCTAGGTTTGAGTAAGTGCACACCTTTTTCTTATTCCAAATGCCACGCTTTGGGAGGCAGAAGTTATCGTGCTTAAATCAAAATACTTCCTTCAAAGTTGTCTGGAAAATAGTGCTGGCTGCTCGTCCTTCTTCTATCCTGAATTTGTTTTCTCTACGGCACAGCAGTGCTTTTAGTGGCTGTGTATTAATGGGCCTCCAGGGAAGTGTTGCCGGCCCAAGACCGGCTTACGCAAGAATCAGCCATGTAGGTAGAGCCAGGTGTTTGGTCAAGGACTGTGAGAAGGAGCAAGTCTTTTCTGTGGTTTCAGCTTGTGAAGGGTGGCACCGCTTCTGTGACGGCCACTCTGCTGCAGTGCGGGCACAGGCGCGTGTGAGAGACGGATGGTGCTGTGGGAAGGATTTCAGACAGTATGCAGAGATGGAATGGAATGTAAACACGTCCCAGCACCCCACTTTTATTCCAGAAACTGGGGAGATGCTACTAGTTATGTCTCTACCTAGAGAAACCTTTGAGAAAAAGTTTTAGTGGATTCCTGAGGTTGGGGCCCAGGAACCGTGCTAACAAGCACTCCAGGTGATTCTGGAACAAAATTAGGGTTTAGACCTCAGCTCACCTTGATCAAGTATAAAACTGCAGGTGTACTCTGCTTGCAGAAAATACATTTACATCTTCACAAGTGTTAATACATTACAAAAATGTATGGAAAGCTGACCTAGGCTTTTGACTGAAGTTTATTTCAGAGAATATTAAACTCTCAGAAAATAGTGAACACAGTGACTTAGATAACAGAATTAGGTTTAGTCTAGTGGTTTCCTTTCTGCAGAACTGTCCAGAGTGTTGGCTGGTCCAGCAGACACAGGAAGTGTAATTTCTGTTTCTTGACATGTCCATTGCCCTTTGGACCATCAGGGACTGTATGCCCAAGGACACATCACTTTCTCATAATTTGGGGCATTTCTGAAATATAACAGGCTCCACGTGGGTTCCAGCTGGGCTGCAGCTGGAAGAAGGGATATTAATTGCATTATGGCTGGTGGGGACAGCAGTGAAGGCGGCTGTTCCAGGAGCCAGGGTATTTAGTGGGAGGAAGGCTGTAACTTGTGTCCAGCTGGTGAGGGTTCTCCCTGGGCTCTGCCCAGTCCCAGAAGGGCAGCTGGGAAGGGATAGAACCTCTGACAGCCTCCTCAGTAGCCAGCCCAGAGATACCTTGCCTAAAGCTCACTTGACTCGTAAAGGGCAGAACTGGGACAAAAACTCAGATCTTTTCTCTTCCTGAGCTATTCCCACTGCACCTCTGGAGAGTTCCACTTCATTTTTTTCTTTTTTTTTTTTTTGTGAGAGAGGGTCTTGCTTTGTCACCCAGGCTAGAGTGCAATGGCGGCATCATAGCTCACTGCAACCTCAAATTCTTGGGCCCAAGTGGTCCTCCTGCTTCCTCCTCCTGAGTAGCTGGGACCACAGGTTTGTGCCACCACACCCAGCTAATTTTTCTTCTATTTTTAGTAGAGATGGAGTCTCGCTATTGATCAGGCTGGTCTCGAATTCCTAAGCTCAGGCAGTCCTCCCACCTCGGCCTCCCAGAGTGCTAGGATTATAGGTGTGAGCCACTGAGCCCGGCCCTCCACTTCATTTCTGACATCTGAAATTCGAAGGTTAGATCTTGTTCAGTGGTGCGATTTGAAAGGGGTAAGAAGGAAAGCAATACATTTCTTTTGCGCTCTGAGCTCCCGCTAGACCCAAACCTGAAGGAAGTACAATGAGTAGACATTTGTAGAGGGTGTAGACTGCTTTCTAAAATCTCATTTCCCCCTATCCTGTCCACCAAAGCTTTGCTGGTTTCCCTGCTCTCCCTGTCCTCACTGCACTGCTTCCTTTTCCAGGTGGTGTAGGTGTGGCCTGTAGGCCAGGCATCCTGGTGCCTGTGCCTTTCGCTGGGTATCACACAGAGATGACCGAGTAAGCTAGTCAGAAGAGCGTGTGTGTGAGGGGCTTCTGGTTCTGGAGGTGGGTTATGCTCAGTGTGACCCTGGAGCTTTACTCTAAAGGGGAGGGTTTAGGCAAGATGTTCTCAGGACTCTCCTAGCCCTAGTATTGGCAAGGTAAGATGCAGAAGCCCTGCCAAGCCCAGGCAATGGCCTGTGAAGCCAGGCCTGGGAAGAGCAGTGCTTCCTGTTAGCAGGCCCGCGAAAGCCACTTCTCCAGTACCGCTGCATTGGCAGGACAGAGCTGTGTGGCCAGGCCAGTGATCCAGGCTCTGTCCCATGTTGAATACCATGGGGGGAGGCAAGTAGGGCTTATTAACCTCTTTTGCAAGAAATCTGCTGAGGGCTGCTGCTTTAAATAACACTCCCGAGCGCCTCTTTCCTCCTCCCCAGCCAGATGGTGGAACCTTGCCCAGGCACAGCCCGCTGAGGAAAGGCAGCCCAGAAGGCTGCCTGGCAAACTCGGGCTCCCTCTGCCGGCCTCTCCCAGAGGCCTCTGCTGGGTCTAAGGGCTGCTCAGACCCTGCTGGGGTACACGGGGACAGAGGAGGGGCCTTAGGTCCCATAAGTCAGCGGTCCCCAACTTTTTTGGCACCAGGGGCCAGTTTCCTGGAGGACAATTTTTCCACGGACTGGGGATGGGTGCCGTGGTGGTGTGGGGGGGCTGCAGAGCTCAGGCCGCAATGCAGGGCCCGTTTACTAACAACAGGCCACAGACTGGTAATGGGCTGCAGCCCAGGGGTTGGGGACCACAGCCTTGAGTGGCATTTTCCTGACCTCCCCAGGTGGCCCACACCCTCTCTGTGCCTGCCTTTGTCTTCCCTCCTTCCCCACAGTAGACACTGGGCTCCCACCAGGTGGGCTGAGGGGGAGCAGCACTCCAGCCAGAACCCAGGGGCAGCCATTGCACCTTAGAACCCCCAGGTAGCAGACTGGTACCCTCAGTGTCCCTCGTCTCTCCCAAGGTCTGCCTTTTCCTCTGCTCCAAGTGAGTACCCCGCCTTCCTGTGTCTCCAGAGGGCCTCTGCCCAGCACAGGGGCTCGCAGTTCTGCAGTGAGACAGGTGATGGGGAAATGCAGGCTCCCAGGCCCACGATGGCGATTGGCAGGAGGCCTGGTGCCAGCCACAGGCCTAGCCTGTTCCCCCACCCACTTGCCAGGGCCCCAAACTGGCGTTGCATTGAGGCCGCCCATGTGCGGAGATCTGCCTCCCCCACCCTCAGCCCCTGCTGCAGACACGAAGGCACACAGGTGCAGCTTTGAGAGGCTCAGTGGCTGCTTGGCAGCTCTTCGTGGGGTTCCATACGCTCCCAAACCCAGCTCTTTCCCTCCGACCCTGACCCACCCAGCTGCCATGCACTGCCAGGCAGCAGAGTAGGTTAGAAACCTGCTCTGCCTTTCACCAGGTGAGGCTCACCTCATGTGAGAGCCAAGCACAGGGCCAGGCACGTGCAGACACCTCCTCCTCCTACCTAGTCTCCCTGCCAGAAACCATGGTGTCAGTGTCCCAAGACCTGTGGGCTCCCTCTCCACAGAGTTCTAGAACAGGAATGATTGTCTCCTCTAGCTGAAAACCCTCAGCGGCTCTGCCCGCCTTAGCCGGTCCAGTCCCCCTGGGCTTCATAACCTGGCCCCATGTGCCTTTTCGGCCTTCCTGCCTTTCACAGCCTGGCCTCTGCACCGCTGCCCCATGGCCGAGACCCTCCTCCTCCCGTGAGCTCTAGCCGAAGCCACTTCTCCTGGAACCTCCCCAGGATTTCCAGCACCTGCTCCCTGTACAACCACTAACAAGTGCCACTGCATGGTTAGGTGGCCCAGACAGGTGCTCCAAGAGCCTGGCAGAGGTTGAGTGTGTGTGGGAGCTGAAGGAAGGAGGCAAGAGCGTACACAACGTGCAGAGATACTTCCCGAGGCCTTGAGGTTCCGGACAACCACCCCCAGAATCGCACCCACCACCTAAAGGGGCCATGAGGTGCAGAGATCCCAGGGCAGACTTGACTCGGGCTCTTGGGCTGTCACCCTCCCCTCTCCCCATGCTGTCTTGTAGGACCTGTCATCCAGGTGCCCCAGCCAAGTTGTCCAATCAGACCCTCTACCAGATTTCTGAGGCTTGACAGATCAAAGTGGAACAGCGCTTGGTCAAGGGAGCTCCTTGACAAGACCGGGTGATGTTGGCCCCCAAGACCCTGGAGCTGCTCAGACCCACTTTCCATTCCTGGCCTGGTTCAGGTCCCCGTGACTCTGAGCCTGTAAATACAGTTTTCTGTTTTTTTTTTTTTTTTTTTTTTTTAGCTCCAGTCTCCTATTGTTTACCAAGAGCCCCTCTGCGCTTCTTGGGCTTAAGGTTCTACTGGACCACACGGCCATGGGCCACCAAGGACACTACGTATGAGGGTCACAGAAGGTCTAAGCTGGCGTCCCCCAGTGAGACTGCTTCCAGAGGGCAGGCAGCAGGCTGCTGTAGCCACAGACCACCCCTCCTGACGTGGCTGTTCGCCCCAGTCCCAGCCAGGACAGAGGCCCACCCTTGTTCATTCACTGTGCTCACTTCACACAGCAGCCCAGGCCACCAGCCCTGCTCACAGAAACCTCAGGACCTCAAGGGCAGGGGACAGCAGTCAGTGCATATGGATACCAGGTGTCACAGGCCCTGTCCCTTACCCTACCCAGCTGGCACTTGGACCTGGGAGGCAGCACGGAGAAGCGCTGGGGGGCCGGGAAGCAGCGAGCCTCACCCCCACTCTACATGGAACCGAGGACCACACTTGCTCTCCCCCCAGGGGTAGCCCCTCTTGGTTCCTCATCCTGGGCCTGAAAGCCAGACGGGGGAGCCCCAGCAGAAGACCAGAGACTGCAGCGCCGGGCAACAACGTTGGTTTTAATGGCATTAACATCGAGGAGGTCACAGTCAGTTCTGGCTGGCAACTTCGAGGGGTGCAGGGTTGCTGCCTCGCTGGGCTGGGCCGCGGCCCTCCAGTCTGCCCCACAGCCTTCGAGAACTTACCACCTGGTCCCGGCCACCTCCCGGCCCTGCCCCACTGAAAAAAGACAATTGCACTGACTGACAGATCCCCAGAGCGTTGGCCTCCTGGCACACACCCGCGGGGGCTGTCACAGAGTTGACGAGGGCTTTGGCGTCTGCGCGGCGGCGGTCCTGGGCTGCTCCCGGGGAATAGTGTTTATCAAATGTGACAAAGGTTCTTTTACAAATTGGGGGTCTGGAAGATCTATTTCTGTGGCTCTAAGAGACTCTTGTCTCTAATGGCTTCTCTTGGAGCTACCGGAAGTTGGGCCTGGATAACGCTGTATTGGTTGGTTTATGTATTTGTAAGGAATGTGTAAGGCATTTTGGTAAGTTGAACAGTAACTTCTTTTTCCACAGAGGAGACTCAGACAGAGGTGCCCTCCTTTGAGCTGCTACCGTCCTCCTGCGAACACAGAGGGCAGAGTGAGGGACAGGCTGGGCTGAGGAGCCGAGGCACAACCGCTTGTCCCCAAGGCCTAGGGACAGTTGGGCCTCTCCCTGGATTAATGCCCCCAGCCAGTCCACAGAGCAGGAGCCCAGAGCCAGCCCCAACTTGGGATGCAGAGGAGAGCCGGGGCCTTGAGTCTGGGGGAGAAACTGTGGTCCTGCAGCCAGGGGGCTGGGCCTGTGGTAGGGGCACTGGCTGAGGGGCCCCTGTGGGCTGCAAAGGGAGGACCTGGGCCGGCAGAGGGGGTCAGACATCCCTTCCCACTGAGGGAAGCAAGGCCGGGTGCCGGGCCTGGTGGGCTGATGCCCATGTTAGAAAGTCTCTGTCCCCACCACTGTTCCAGTTCCACGTCTCCGCGGGGCTCCCAGCACTGTGCCCACCTCCCAGCAGCCCGATTCCCACCCACCCGCAGTGCGGGCTGAGCCCCAAGTGTGGCCCTGGCAGGGACAGGGCACACTCACTGTTTTTTCCAGCTGTTCCTGCAACTTTTTCACTGTGTCTTTCTCCTTTGCCAGCTGCTCCTGGGTTGTCTTCAAAAGCTCCTGCAGTTTGGTGGCAGCACGTCCCAGGTCACTTGTTAACTTTTTCTCTTTTTCTAGTCTTTCCTGCGGGTCACAGGGTTGGAGGGGGTCAGCCCTCACATGGCACCAGCAGGAGGGCCACCACAGCTGTGAGCACCGGCCCCTAAAGCCCTGGGGACTGGGTCCTCTGGGGGCACGAGGAAGGCATCTCCTGGTCACCCAGACAGACAGTGATGGCTGGGAGGCGACAGCCTGTGTTGGCCCTTAGGTCTGTGTCCTGTCGTTTACCAGCTGCTGGGAGAGCTTCCTGGGATAAGAACGGTCACTCTGCACTGTCCAATGCAGCAGCCATGAGCTACGTGGCTGCCACACCTGGCACAAGGCTGAACCGACTTCATTTAAACAGCCACACCAACTAGTGGCTGCCATGTAACCACATGACATTGCAGGGTTAGCACCCTCCCCCAAATAAGCCTGGATCTGCTTGAGAGGCCTCAAGATGTCCCCCACCAAGCGGGGACAAGGGCAAGCTGGTGCTGAGGACTGGCCCAGTCTCCCCTTCTTGGCCTCAGTGGCCCAGCCTTGCGGCGGATCCCACAGGTCCGACTCCCACCCCAGCGCCCACCGCTACCTTCAGCTGCGCGGCCTCCTCTATTTCTGAAGACTCCAGGGGCCCAGCAGTGCGGAGCTTCTCTAGCTCTTCTTGTAACCGACATGCCACGGTCTGAGCCTTCTCAGAGAGGGGAGCAGGGTCTGGGTGAGACGCCTTACACGTAGTCGAGCCGTCAAACCCCACCAAGCACGCTCAAGCCTCTGGCTGGGACGAGCAGGCAGGACCCACATGTCCCAGGGGGCAGGAGACTGCCCGAGAGCACCAGACCCGCAGAAGACCTGAGGACACAGACCACCCACAAGCCACCAAGGTGCCCACCCGGCTGGGCCCACCCCCAGAGCTAGCCAAAAGCTAGCGGGGGCTGAGAGCCGGGGCAGGGCCTGACCTCCTCAAACTCGGCCGTGAGCTTGTGCCTCTGCATCTGCTCGTCCTCCAGGACGGCCTCTGTCCGCTCCAGCTGCGTTTTCAGCTGTGTGGAGACATCGCAAGCATAGCTTGGGAACCTGGAGAAGCACTCCCTTGGGGGCACAGGGCTCCGGGGCAGGCTGAGACCATGGGTCCACCTTCTAGCTGCTTCTAGCGCTTCCTTGGCCTTCCTCACCCAAGCGAGGAATCTGCAACACGCCCCCCTTGGGAGATGGTGCCCCAGCCCCTCGCATGGAAGATGGCGTGTTTGAAGAGAGGCTGATGGGGCCTCTGCAACCTCAGGCGCCATTAATGAGACCCCCAGGACAAGAAAGATGCTTCAGAATCCCAGTCCCACAGCAGTAACTGCCCCAGCAGCCACACCACAGCCACCCTGGTGACAGGCCCCTGCCTCCTGGTGAGGGCTCTCAGTGGCCATCACTTAGATCAAAACCCTGGAGAGCAAACCTCCTGCTAGTGATGTCCCGGCAAGGGCTACCACGGGGCCAAGTCCCCTTCTGTGGCTGCAGACCCTGCCCGGGGCTGCTCCTCCAGCCCTGTGGGTGCTGACCCCGAGTCGACCCTCCCTCACACGCTGTTGGGGCCAAGAGTCCCCCTCCCCACTCCCTGGCCTCTCCACCCCGCCACCTTCCCTGCGTCATTCAGAGGCTGGTGGCCCTCATCAGGGCAAGGGGAGAGGAGGCGCGGGTGGAGGCTGGCAGCAGCCGGCACGTGTTTAGTAAGAACGGGCCGTGGAGCCTGCGCCCCACCTGGGGTTAGTGGCGTGTCTGGGGCCAGCTCACCGCCCTAACCTTGACAGGGTCCTGCTCGGCTGGGGGTGCCTCTGGGGAGGCAGCCGGGGACCCAGCTACGTCACCATCCTCTACGTGGCTCTTCATCTCACTCAACTGCTGCCTGACCTGAAACAGGGAGGGTCGGTTTGTGCAAATACACGGTCGCACGCCCACCTTGCACACACTCACACACTCGGACCCCCCTTGGAGGACCAAGGCTGCTCTCAACAGTTAAAGCCCCTTCAGGGACCTAGTCTGGTAACTGTGACCTGTGTCCGAGTCCCCACCCCCATGAAGGTTTGCTGAGACAGGGGCCAAGGTCACAACCCCTGACCGGAGCTACAAAGAGGCCTTGAGACCAATAAGCCTCTGGACGGATGAGCCCTGTGTGTTCTGCTCCAAGGCCAAATGGGCAGGGAGCCCTCCCGGAGGGCGAGGTGACCCCTGATGGACACAGCCCGCGCAGAGCTAATGAGTCCAAACGGAACAGGAGGCGGCCGACAACACTGTCTACGCCCTCCGTTTCTCCTCCAAGAATGCGGTTTACTCCTCAGAGCCCCTTCTGGGGTCTAGGAAAGATAATGGGATGATGTTCTTGCCAAATGAGGTCCCCCACCTCTCAGCTCCATCACTGGGGGTGACACATCTGATGTTCCACAAGGGCCCCCACACCACTGGGCCTCCAATTTGAAGGGCACTGGTGTCACCTGAGAAGGTTCCAACCAGGAGACCTGCCTAGGGGCCTTGGCAGGAGCTCCCCAGGGGATATGGGTGGCCTCGGGCCCCATCCAAGAGGCCCTGCTCCGAGGAGCAATCCCACGTGCAGGGGCTGCCCCCACACTGCTTTCCCTCCTCCACTCGAGCCCCCAAAGGCAGAAGCTAAACTGCACAGTTCAAAGATGACAAGAAACTCTGAGGGGTTTTCTCTACGTGCACCCCAAGCCTGGGCCATATCCCTGGGCCTGTCACCCAGACCTGGCTTAGCAAAAGACCTCAATGAGTGGCCCCAGACTTGGGAGACTTGGTCTGAGCCGTACCCACCCTCTGGTGTGTGGCCCAGGTAAGACCCGAATGACCGGGGGCCACCCAGAGAGTTGGGCGCACGTGCCACACTCACCGGATGCTGCAGCCAATGCCAGCTCCAGGGACCAGACCTTCTGTCCCGCCTTAGAAAGCCAGAGCTGCACATTTTTATTCAAAATCTCCCGATTTCTAAATGTTACCAACCAAGTCAAGATTTTAAAAGACCATACAGACCAAACGCAACGGGTCTGTGGCCTTACAGCTGCTGCTTACAGCCCCGGCGCCGCGCTGGTACCGGGTCCAGCGAGGCCCCACTGGGCCAAACGTGCCAAGGAGCTGGGACTTGGGCCCCTCCGAGGCTGCTGTGCGGTGGGCGCTCCTCCGGCCCACGAGGGGGGCTTGTCTTTTTCTGCAGCCAGCACTCGGTACTGGGCCAGGCACAGAGCAGTCCTCCCTGCACGGCTGCGGGTTTGACTGAACGGGTATGAGCAGTCGTTGAGGTGAGAAAAACCCGCAGAAGGCTAGGAGCCTACTGAGAGCCACAGTGGGGGGTGGGTAGCCAGGCCAGGAGGGACTCCCAGGCCTCCTGCTCTTGTGTTGCCAAGGGTCGCAGTGTCCCTGATGCCCCCAGGGAAGACAATGGGCTCACAGGGAGTGCAGGCCCCCAGAGCTCCCACTGCCTGGAGCAGGTGGCCAGGGGATGGGAAAGGGAGCGTGAACGCTCTGGTCCCCGCAGCCACAGGCCCGGCATAGAGTTTGGGCAGATGTACAAGAAGGGCCCACGAAGCCTGCCCCACACAGCCAAATTGGCGACATGGCCCCCTCCGCTAAGCTTTGAGTGGATGTAAACACACGACCGGCAAACTCACTGCACACACACAACTCCCAGGTCACACTTCCCGCCCCAGGGACACCAAGTGCACCTACCAGGGCAAGCTCATCACTCTGTTTCTGGGCTTCACTCTTGGCTGCATCCAGCTGAGACTGAGATTCTAATAAAAGTTGCCTCAACTTGGGGAGAAAACAGCCCGGTGACGGGAAAGAAGAGAGAAGAGAACAGCAGCTCCTGTGAGTTTGCGCCTGAACACGAAACCTAATCCCGCCATCAACCAAAACCCTTGAGGAGAACACGGGACAGGGCAGGGCGCTGGGCAGCCGAGGCTTCCCGCGGACTCAGGAAGGATGGCATTCACTGCACGCCTGGCTCAGCCCATCACAAGTGTTTATGGATTGTTTCTTGCAAAAAAAGGCCAAAAGTTTGGGATTAAACCAGAATTGGGGTGCCAGGTTTGTGCTTTCGGCTTCAGAACAGTCACAAAACAGTATCGGATTTAAATCCATTCCCCACTGCAAATGATGTCAGCGAGGGGGGCAGAGAACTCCTTTGCTGGGAGTTCCAGGGGCTGACCTAGAATGCCAAGTCCCCACTTTGCTGGGAGTTCCAGGGGCTGACCTAGAATGCCAAGTCCCCGTCAGTGGGTGAGGCTGCCGTTCTGAAACTTGCCCGAGACACGCCTCAGGCCTGACAGCCCCACGAGGAGTCAGCAGGAGTCGGGCAAAAGCTGAAAATCCAGACTTTTAAGGCTCACGTGAGAGCTGCTCCCAGGGGCTGAGGAGCAGCAGCTCCAGGGAGGACCAGACTCTGCCGGGCAGGGGCTGCGGTCCTGGGAGAGCCGGACTCACCCCTGCCACCTCCTTGGCATAGTTCTGGCACTCAGCGCTGGCGGCTGCCATGTGCTTCTCGAGCTCCGCCTCCAGGTGCGAGGTGTGCTCCCTCACCTGCACGGACACGCACAGGCACACGTCAGCAGCCCCCAGCCGGCCGCAGGAGGGCACTAAGCACAGGGCACGGGCTGGCCCTGGATAAGCAAAGACTGTCAGGAGACCTCTGAGGCCCACGAGAAACCAGCCATGGCAGGAGAACCCTTCAAGAAAATGGTGCCCTGAACTCCGCACACCTGGTTCCTGACAGGCTCTCAGACCTCAGGCGTTGGGAGAGGACAGCTCAGAGATTCACTTGCAAAGGCAGGTAGCAAGGTACCTTCTCCAAGGCCTGGGCTTGCTGTGTTGTCTGAAGAGAGCAGTGGGGCCACCTTGATTCTGAAGGCCATGACAGAAGGCATTGTTTACCAGGGCCGAGCAATCTGCACAGGCCATTCTAGGGTGCAATGTCTCTCGCCAAGGAAGAACAAGACAGACAAGATCCCTCAGCTTGGGAGACAATAGCCTCTCTTAAGGCACGTGCTCCACGAGGGAAAAACAACTAGTGGTCTCTGTAATGTCACTTTCTAAGAGGCTCATGGGATAGGAGAAAGGGCCCTCTGAGCAGAGCCCCACATACCTGATCTGAACTCTCAAGTTCTCCTTTTAGCTTCTCTACAATCTCTTCGAGATGTTTCACTGCAGCCTGTGACTATGAAGCAAAGGAAAGGTCCCATCAGACGAGGACCTGGGGGACGTCTTCTGACCGAGGCCATCCTGGGACCCGGGCAGCACCCACCCCTCCAAGCCCAGCCAGTTGCTCTAGCGCCCTCCAGCAGCATGTTCCTGGGGGTGGGTCTGGGGATGGGGGCCTCCTGGAGACAGGGGAGCTCAGCTGCCATCCCACAATTGCGTCACCAGAAAACACCAACCAAGACACACAAGTCTCGTAAGCGAGAGAGATGACCCTGTGAACCATCCCCCCGGACTTCACAGAGTTCCGGTCCAGCTGTGTGTCTCGGCAGGTCACGCCTGGCTTCCCGAGCCCCAGGTGTGCAGGGCCCGCTGGTACCTTCTGCAGCTCCTCCTCCGCGGCACCCACTCTGGCCTTCCACACCTGCTCCTCCTCTTCCACGCTCTTCTGCAGGTCTTTGAGCATGCCCTCCTGCGGGGACACCACACTGAGGCGGCAGTTCCCTCCCGGGCCCCACCCCACATGGATACAACGGCCTCTTCTGGCCCCCAGCCCCTGTGACAATCTGCTGGTGCTTCCCCTGCCGCGACTTTGTTACAGTCCGCACAGCGTGGGGAGGGAACGTGGCTGCTGTTCCGGGAGGGCGGGCCTCTGGCCAGTGCCAACACTGGCTGCAGGGCCTCACAGGGAAATGAGGTCTGCAACTTGGAAGGGGTCCTCAGGACTCTCCTCACTGTTGGGCTTTGCCACCAGCACTGCCCTTGTTAGGGGCCAAGGACCAGGAGCACAGGTCGGGTTGGCCAGAAGGGAGGGACGGACCTAGCATCAAGCTTGGAGTCACCAGGAGATGGGGGTTCAACCCACAGTCAGCCACTTACCTCGCCCTTCCCCATGGCTGGCTGCCTGATCATCCTCTGTTACAACCGAGTCTCTCCTCCCCTGAGAGACCAGCCCCAAGCCTGCAGCTCAGCCCTCTCCTCAGCGCAGAGCAGTGAGGACCTCAGAGCCTCGTCCAGCCCTTTACCATTCAGCCAAAGAAACCGGGCCCAGAGCAGGGAAGTGACTTGCCTAAGGCCACAAAGAGCCAGTGGACTTCTCTGAAACACCACCTGCCTCCCTCCCTGTAAGTCCCGAAGCTCTCCTTCCTGGCAGCCCCTCAAGGGGTGGGAGGGACCCCCAACCCACAACATTCACCCGGTCCGGTCTCACTCACTGTCTCGCCCAGGATGGTGCGGTACTGGTCGCACTCGGCCTGCAGCGTGCTCTGGGTCTCCTCAGCCTCCCTTAACTTGGAGGCCAGGTCCTGAGGGCAGAAGGGAGAACAGGTGCCCAGTTAGTCAAGCGCTATGGATTTTCTCTTGGCGCCCACTAAAATGAGGCTGGGCATCTTCCCGTCCCAGGGACAGGGGAGAACACGGGGACATTGGCAGCCCCACTTACCAAGGAGGGCTCTGTGGTAGCTGGCGGCTGCTTCAGCAGCTCAGAGCCTTTCTCTTTGAGCTCCTGCAGCCACTCAGTGTAATTCTGCAACAAAATGTGCGTGGTGAGGCCCGGGGATGTTCCCTGGGAGCAGTGGGGTCCCCAGGAGCCACCCAGCCTTCCTACCTGGTGTGCCGAGACAGAGAGTTCAGGGAGCAGAGCCAGGAGGGCCTCCCTGGTCTGCGTCTCGGTCAGGCGGAGCTGCTTCTCTGACTCCTCCTAGAGTGTTGGCAGGGGACAAGAGCGTCAGCTAGAGGTGCAGAGCACCCCTCAGGCGTTTACTGACACATCTTGGTCACCACTCCAGGAAGGACAGGTCCTCAGCTGTCCAGGGAGGGACAAGAAGCAGTGGAGAAGCCGAGTGGCTCTGTGGGCTACCTGAAGTCGGGGACTCGCCCCAGCCCATGCTGCTCAATGTTAAACAGCCTAAGCTCTAATGGAAGGAGGGGACTGGGCTGCCGCGGCTGGCAGGCTCCCCCCAGCAGGTGTGCGGGTCCCATCAGCTCTCCACATGTAGGGGAGGGGAAGGGGGTACAAACGGATGTGGGGCCAGGGTGGGAAGAGGCAGCTGGGGGACACGCAGTGTTTTGAAGGCAGGAGCTACGACGGGGAGGCGTATGGAGGAAGAGAGGCAGGACGTCTCCCAGTAGCCAGCACGGACAGTGGGCCCAGTGTTTCCACTCTGCAGAGGCGGAGCCCACTCAGAGAAGACAGGGCACTTGGCCTGCCCCGTCTCTGGTCACGTCCCTCCTGAAGTGTGATTCTACACCCCAAGCTGTGCTGGGCCTGGAGCCCCGACTGGTCCTCAAGGAAAAGCCAGCAGCTCCCATTCAAAGCACAAAAAAGGAAAAGGAACCAAGGACTTAAGTAGCCATGAAGCAAAGCCTAGGACCACAGCGTCCCCTGGGGACAGAGGACGGGGACCCTTTCTGCACGCTGTGGGTGACTGCTGGGGGTTTCTGCCTAAAAGAAAGTTTTATCTGATAACCTGTCCCCAGCAGGCTGCACTTGCCACCGGCCCCAAGACCACCTGGGCATGACCTGAGACCCGGGTGGCATCCCAGAACGTGCGTGGAGGACGGCTGACCACGGGTGCCCAGCCTGGCCACAGCACACCTGGTCTGCCGTGTGCCTACGAAGCCGGCCCTGCTGGGCTCCCCAGTTACCCACACAGTGCGGGAGGCCTGCATGGACCCCCATTCAGGCCTTCTCGTCGTGTGAGTCCAAGGCAAGCCACAGAGGACCTGGGGGCCACCTTCTGTCATTATCTGGCTGTGTGACCACAAGCAAGTCACATGGCATCTCTGGTCACAGCTTCTGCACTTGCCACAAGGTGGCCAGATGGTCTCTGAGGTCCCTTTTGGGGCTAAAAGTCCAAGACTCTAAGAGTCTACTGACAGCTCTAACAGCATGGCCTGAGGCCAGCCTTCACCCCTGCCCCGTCTTGGGGTCCTCATCTGAGATGACCCACAGGCTCCCTGGGAGAGTCATGGGAGTCACTGCAAAGCTCACACTATCGGGACAGACATTCCTGTGTGAGTGAGGCTGGGAGAGAAATATGTGACCTAAAAGGGGGGTGAGGTTTAGTTGCCGCTGCCACCGGCCACATCCCCTGCCAGAGCCTCTGTGCTGGCTCCTGACTGGCCCAGGGCCCCAGAGGTGACATGGGGGTCCTAGACACTGAGAGACGCCAGCTTTCACCTGAGCTGGGGGCAGGGAGCTTGTGGCCAATGCAGACTTCACTCCCAGAGTGTGCGCTGCTAAGCTTGCTGCTCCCCATGACTTACTGTAAAGATTACTCATGGAACCTACTGGGCCATGAGCTCAGAGGGCCCCAGAAAGCATTATTCACACAAAACGCCACACAACAAAAGCAACATGAAGTCCACGAAGGCTGTACAACGTGGGGCTCAGTCCCACCCAGTGGCTGTGCTCAGCCCTGCGCCCTCACGACAGAGGGCCCAGCGGGGAAAGTCAACCAAGGACACACATCTTTGTCCCCTCATTTTAAAGAGGAGAACAGGAAGGCAGGGAAGGAAGGGAAAGAAAGGCGAGGAGGGAGAGAAGCGGAGATGCAGGAGCCCAGGGTCTGGCGTGGGCTCTGGGGCCCACGCTGCTCTGTGCGCAGTCTGGGGACCAGCAGGAGTCTGGGGACGGTAGGTGCTGACCTTGGCCTGGGTCAGGGAGCGCAGCTTCTCCTCGCAGGCCCTCTCAGCCATGGCCAGCGCCTCCATGGCCTTCCAGTTCTTCTCTCGGAGGTCCTGGAGGGGACATAAAGGAAGAGTCCAGGGCCCATGCAGGGTCAGTCGCTGACACGTGTCCCACGAGCCGCCTCAAGCCAGTCTTGGGCAGGGCCTGGCCTTGAGAACCTCCCCAATCCACCCCAGACCCTACAGGGGACCTGCAAAGGGACAAAATGCCCTTTACTTGGCCCACACCCACGTGGCCTCTCCCTGGCAGCACTTAACTCAAGGCCAGGGTGCCACAGCTTAATGCGGGCGGTCACGGCACAGGGGCGAAGAAGCAGGTGCCCTTTAGAGGAGGACACTACTAGTATGAGGGAAGAGGGAGGGCCAGCCGCCTCTGCCACCAAACAGCCAGCACTGGCCTGGCTGGCTCTGGCAGAGCCCGGCACAGGGAGGATGTGGTCGAGGCCCCATGGTCACCGTAGAGGAGATGGCACGGTGGGCCTGTCACCTGTCTGGCTTCCTCCACATCCCCTCCTCCTGGCACCAGCCTCCCCGCTTGGGGTGAGCACAATGACCCAGGCTAGGCCCATTAGCACAGTGTCCCCATCACGGGGACTGGCTCCACCCTGGGGCATGTGATGCAAGCTGATCTAAGGGCAGTCAGCTCCGGGTCTTCTGGTGGAACTGAGGGTGGGCAGAGACCCCAGCACACCCAACACCCCCAGGGGGAGGCAGGCCTTCAGCCACTGATCCCAGAACGACGGGGTGCAGAGCAGAGCTCAGCCCTCCCCTGACTAGTCTGGGCAGGGGCCACGCGGCAGGTGTCTTCAGGCTGTCATGGAGGAGCCACTCCCGGCCGGCCACACGCTGCGCTGGCCTGCTCTTCCCAGCCCGGCTTGCCCACCCTCCCCACTCACGTTGTTCTTCACTTTCTGCTGCTCCACAGCCTCCCTGAGCTCAGTGGCCTCCTTCTCCAGACACGACACCTGGGACTCCAGGTCCTTGAGGCTGAGGGGACACAGCGAGGTCACTGCCCTGGCTCCAAGGTGCCACAGCCCCCACAGGTCCTGTCTCGGGAGGGCCCCCTTCCTCTGCCCAGAGCACCTGGCCTGAGGCCCCTCCCTGGTGAGGAACACCCCTAAGGCTGAGCCACTTGACCGGGGATGGTCTCCTCCACCTGACAGGGCGCAGGCTCTCAGGGAAGCCAGGCAGCTGCCCCGGCCCCTCCTCCCTCATCCAGAGCCTCGACCTCAGAGCGGCCACGGTGGCCAGCATGGGTGGGCCCTGGACAGTAGGCTTTCCAGGATATTCTTTCTTCCTGATAGACCCACTCCTGCCCTGTCCTCACAGAACGTGCCACACGGCCCTTCTCATGGCCACACCTGACTCGCAGAAGACCTGGGCTGGGCCTCCTCAGGAGATGCCTGAGCTCCACACTCGCACGGTGTGACAGCCCCGGAGACTCAGCACCGCTGCTCGCAGCAGATCACAATAGCCACGACTCCCCCTCGAGTGCAACGGACCATCCTTTGTCCAAACCCTAACTCTCCTGAGCGCAAGGGCTCCCTCCTCAATCTGTGCCCTGGGAGCTGAGCAGTCAGCCTGAGACGACCCCCAGATGTCGTGTGATTGGCGAGATGCTAGTCCCCATCTTTCCCACGCTTCTTTCCAGCTGCAAGGACCCAGTGGGCTCTGTGTACGCCCATCATGCAGAAGTGAGGGGCTGACGCTGCAACGAAACTGTACTAGTGGCTGTGAAGGACAAATGCCACGCAGACACTCTAATATGCCACCTTCTGCATGAAGATTTAGAACAGATGGGGAAGGCTCCAGGGACATATGAACTAGAGATTCCAGAGTGGTGAGCAGGGACCTGAATCACAGCAACTCAAGCCACTCTTAAGCTACGGGAAGACACTCCAACATGGGGGGTGGTCTGTCACTAGCCCGGGGAAGGGACATACGTATTTCTATTTCTTATTGTTGGCTCTGACCAAAAGCTTTTTGAAAAACACCATTCAAAGACACACTAACACTGAACAATTTCAGCACAGGCCAAGCGTGCTGATTGTGCTAACTACCCTGTCTGGTAATGGACGCTGGCCGTGGCACAGCCTCATTTTTTTAATCTTAAATACAGTTTGCACCTCGTCTTGAAGACAGCTGCTGGCTTCCTGGCTGTTAGGTTCAGGCTCACAGCACCCTGCTGGGCCCCACAGCCTCTTCCTACAATCCCTGCAGATGCAACAGCCTCCTCCAGCAACCACCCTAGGAGCGTCCCCAAGGGAACAAGACCCCGAGGAATGAGAGTCGGCAGGCCGATGGCAAGGACACACTGACAATCGCTTGCTTGGTGGCCACTGCCTGAGTTCCAGAACATTTGGGGCTGAATACTCCTCTCTATTCCAGAATAAGATGGCCCAACTTAGACAAAACTTTCAGATCAAAGTTTTGAGAAGGAAATTTTGAAAAAACAATTTCTGCCAGACACATCTGCACGATGCAAAAAATTAAAATTGATCCTATCAGCAACATGAGTTAATTAGCCTAGGAGCTTACTGTGTGGTCCAAGAGTCTGCTCTTAAAATACAAGAGCAAAAACCTGAGCAAACACGACCTTCTCTACCCCAACAAACCACCATGAGAAACAAAGCGAGCCCATGTTTTCCAGGAAAGGAAGGTGGAGAGGTTTTGGTTGGGGGGTCTTCCATGAGGCACTGTGGGCCTTTGCATGGCTGTTCCTTTCCCAGTCCCCAAGCCACAGAGCCCAATGCCAGGGAGCGTGGGCTGTGGCCTGGGGAGCCACGTCTGCTCAGCAACACACAGGGAGACGAACTGTTTGGCAATGACAGCCAGGGTAAGGGAACCTTCCTGGCTGAGCTCCCAAGACTGTCGGCATGTGCTCAGGGATGCACGGCCCAGGGCTGACAGTCACAAGGACTTGGGCCCCTGACTCGAGCCGCCCCACCAGGTGTTGGCTCTGGCCTTAGCAACAGCAAACAAACAGTCCCCAAGTGTGGCCTGGTGCTGGCGCTGCTGACACTGAAGGAAAACAAGGTCTGGCCAGCAGTGAAGTCACCTCATGGACAAAGGAAAACAACTGCACTGTCGTCAGCTCGAAGCTACACCAACGTCCCAAAACCGTGGTCCAGCAAAAAGCCTGGATGACAACCTGGGCTCTCCATTCTGGGTTGTGCAACCATTTTCCTGTGAGATTTCTGGAACTCAGTCCCTGAAACCCTCGTTTGTAGACACAGAGAGAACCCTCCAACCGCCAGCCCTTCCCCTTACAGAGATGGAAGGATGGAGGGACAGCAAGTGGCAGGAGGTCCACCCACCCCCGCTGGGCACTTGCCACTCCCCACACGATGAGCTTTGCTCCTTAAGAGTGGGCACAGAGCTCTCTGCAAGTCTGCCTTCTTTCTTGCCCAGGCCTGTCCCCTGTCCTCTAAGTCACTGGCCTCTGAAAGTGGCTCTTCCACAGGAAACCCAAGCACCCCACCGAAAGCCCCAGGCCCCCAGCGTCCTTGGCTGTCCCCTGCCTTGCTAGCTTACCGGGTCTGCTGCTGGTCGGCCTCCGCTCGGCTGGCCTGAAATGAGACAGAAAGCTCCTTGGTCTCCACGAGACACACCTAAGCAGCGACCAGCCCGGGTGGGAGCCGCCTGCCCAACGGCTTTCCCCTCCCCACGTGCTGCCCGGGGAGGAGGCTGACCTGGGCGTCCCGGGCCTGGCCCGCCTCCAGCAGGGCCTCGATGGATCGGATTCTCTCCATGAGCTGGGAGTTTTCCACCCTGGCCTCTGTGAGCTGCCCGTGGAGACCACTCAGCTCCTCACATTTGCTCCTCATCTCTGCTTCAGAGGACTGTAACTTGCTGTGCAGCTCTGTGGCAGGGCGAGGGAACGAGACAGGGTCAGCCGCTGGAAAAGGCCTGGGGTGGGTGCCCTGACCGCTGCCCCCTTGGGACACATGGGACACCAACGGCTCCCTCCCCTGCCTCCTCTGTGTGCCTGGGGGTCTTAAGACATACTTCTGACCATGGGGGCCTCTTACTGGCTGCTGAAGAAAGTGACCCCCCGGTGTCGTTCCTGAGGACCATCAGGGTGGAATGAAATGCCTCAGACCACTCATGAGAAAAAGACAAAGGGTGGAAATGGACTCCAGTTCATATTAGCGGGGACCAGAAATTCTTTAGAAAGTGACTATGTGGCCCCCACTGACCATGCCTCCCCCACCTCCTTGGCTGGGTCCCTCCTCTCCCCGACCTTTCGGTGGTCCTCAAAAGCCACACCAGGGTGTGACTTTCTTCAACAGGGCCTGCCCTGGCCCCCTTCTCCCCTTGAGGTGTCCTCCTCCCCAGGTGGCCTCCATGTGCCTGTGATGCCGTACTCTCCCCCAGGCCTGATCTCGTCCCCAAGGCCTGGCTCTGCCACCTGCCACTTCCAACTGAAGCTCTGATTAGACAACTCGACCCAGCACCCTGGCTCCCCGGGTGCCTCACCCCTGCTGCTCTGTTTTCCTGCCCCCACCTCCTGCCCATCCCTGCACTTCCGTGTCCACCGTCTGTCAGGCCATCCCTGCTTCGCCAGCACTGCTGTGGCGCCTGGGCCTGGCTAACTACAAGAGCCTCACCCTGGTTTCCCCGGGCTACTCCTGCCTTCTGCTCTGTTCTCCCAGCGCCAGGGCACCCGGAAGAGCAGATGAGACCACCTCGTTTTCCCGCCTCAGCACTCCTGTAACGCTTACACAGTGCACAGACTCCTCAGAGGGATGGTGACCGGGGCCCGCCCATCCGGCCCCACATCAGCCACCAACCCTCTCATTCCAGCCACTCTCGTTCACCTCCTGTTTCCTGTACAGGCCAAGTTCACGTTCATTCCTGTCTCAGCGCCCTGCGCTGGCAGGCCCCCGCCACCACTCACCTGCCCCTGCCTCAGAGGCTTCTGCGACCACCCAACCTAAAGCCATGCCTGGAGCAAGCAAGCTGGGGCTCAGGCCTCCCCATACCCATTTTTATAAATGATCCTTTATTCAAACACAGCCAGGCCTGTTTCTTTCCTTGGTGTCTATGGGCACTTTCGCTCACTGTGGGAGATGAGTAGCTGTGACAGAGACCGTCTGGCCCATGAAGCCAGAAGCCATCCACCCCTTCACAGAAACAGTGTGCCAACCCTGCCCTGACTTAAGTCCCTGCAGAGGGCACCACTGTGTGAACCTGTCATTGTGGGTGGCCCTGTGCTATGCTCCTACTGAGCCCAGCATCCATGGCGGTCCCTCAGACATACTGGGGAGGCAGGGACCGTGGAGCTCTCACCAGCACGGTCTGCTCCTTTCTCTAGGGACTCTCCAGGCCCCACCCTCGCCACCCTCCTCTCCACCATCGACTGTGGAGCACAGCGGGACGACAGGCCCCACCTTCCAAACCTGGCTTGGCCTCACAGGCTAACCGAGTTGGGAGAGCAGAAAGGCCCAGAACAGACACAATGTGAGAAGACCAGCTAAGGCCTCAGACCACGTGAGTTCATCCACAGCCACAGGGCTCCATGGGCAGAGAGATGGGACCCAGGCCCGGGGGCAGGTGGTGCCTTCCACCCCGAGCCCCAGCCCTTGCAGGCTGTGCACCTAAGCTCCACCCCCAGCGTCCTGCGCACAGTGGACAGTCTCCTGCCAGCGTGGCTATGCCTCCAGCGGTCTCCTGACAGGACACAATCCTCGCCTGTTCGACTTTCTGAGGGGCAGAGTCAGGGACCTGCACTGCCCTCACTGCAACAGGACTAGCCGATGGGGTTTTGGCCCTGGCAGTGGGGCTGGGACGGTGCACAGATCCTGTACCCTGCACCCTGGGCCCCACCAGGAACAGGGTGCCCCCGAGATGCCACCCTCACCGGCCATCTGCTGCTGCTGCTCCTGGGCCTTCTCAGCGTCCGCCCGGAGGCTGGCGTGGCTGGTCTGTGTGCGGCAGAGTTCCCGGCTGACCTCGTCCAGCCGCTTTTGCAGGGCCTCCTCGCTCTCCTTGTGCGACGCCTGGGGAGGGGTAGAGGAGCATGGCAGTGAGGATGCGGGAGGAGGCTGGGCCTCATGAGCCCTGTGGCTGAGGACAAAGCTCTTTACACCGGCCATCCCACCCCCACCAGAGCCCCGTACAGTCTCTGGTCTGTCTGTGCAAGAAAGGGAACTTCATTGCTTAATGCTCTAGAATCTACGCAAACTTCACCCCAGCCAGCACCCTTTCAAGGAGAGACGGGAGCTGCCAGGGACCTATACCCACTTCCCACTTCTTTTTTGGGTTTCGATATTTTTACACTCTCAAGTGATTCATGAACACGTGCTTATTGCAAGAGTCCAAAGCTACCAATTCAGAGTCAACCAGCAGTTTCCCTGATGTGGCCCTTGATCCCTCCCAGAGGTGGACAGTCTGGCGGCCTCCCGCCTGCAGCTGTATGCGTTACACGTGCACAGGCACACGATTAAGATCACTCCCATGGCAGTTCTCTTAGTGCTTTCACTTAATGTTAGGTTGAACCACATGAAATTGCCAGGGTTCCACTATTTTTTGACGTACAAAAATGGCAATTTCGTACGGTTCAACAGTCGTTTGGAGACATTTCCACATCACTACAGCTAAGTTTACGTCATCCTAGTTTAAGAGCCACGCAGAGCTTTGATGTGCCCAATGTTTGCCCCATTCCCTGCTCAGCATCAGGCAGGCTACTCTCAATCGCCGGCAGTCCAAACCAGTGCTCCAATGGACACCCCAATCTGTGCATTAAGGACTCCCCCACACTGGGTTCCTGAAGCAGAAATGCTGCCCGAGGCTCCACTTAACCAGCCCTTTGGAGAACCAGATCACTGACTGTTTAATTAACAAGCTTGTCTGGGAGCAGGACCAGGTGAGGGGGCAGTCAACAAATGACTCTTGTTGACTAAAATGAGACTCTAAGGTCATCCCTCAACCCCTTTACCAAGCTGCTATCATCCATATCCCAGTTTTTGTTCTATTTTAAGGCCATGGTTACATAACCTGGTGCTAGTCCACCTGGGCAGAGGCAGGTCTGGAGCCAGGGGAGCCACTGCTAAGGATGAACCCACCAGGCCATGGATAAACGTGGACCGTGCAGTAGAAAACCAGGGCAGCTTTAGGATGGGCAATGTTTTCTGCATTAGAATGTAGCAGCGGATCTGTTCACTTCCAACTCCAAGGGAGGAACGAGAGGAAGGAGGGACTGCAAGCCGCTCTCCAGAGAGCAGACCCGCTTCTCCTTGACACAGCACCCTGGCAGGAACCTGCCTCCCTCCTGCTGGCTCCAACACCCTCATGTCTCTGCCTTGACTGAGATACACAGAGCAGAGTCATTTTACAACTGGAAAAAACCACCACCAGCTTCTTCCTCTTCTTTCTTTGAGAAAAGGGATTCCAGCTCAGACTGCAGAGAGACTGACGGCACATGTTTTTCCATTCATTACTGACACTGATTAGAACACTGGTTCCAGCAACAGTCAAACAAGAACCCATCCACCTTTAGGAACCAAAAATCTTAAAATCTTTAATGGAAACCACGTGCATACGCCTTTCTTAAGATCTGAGATGACAACTCTCTTTGCCTGGAAGGAGAATGTGGTTAGCAACAGCCAATCACACTGACCACCTTCAGAAGCTGGTCCCGCGGCTGGGCAGGCCAGCTGGGGACTTTTATAAAACCCTCCTGGATTTCTAAAACTCAGTCCATCTGGATGCTGTTAGCCCTCAATGGGTACTTTCTTCCAGGCAGGCCCCGACAAGCCAGCCATGGCAAGACAGGCAGGGGGGTGGGCGGTATCCGCTCCCTGATGCCAACGCTCCAGGACCCAAGGTCAGCACAGGAGGCCATGCCTGCCCTGGTCCCTCAAGAGCTGGCTCACAGGAAAGGGGCCTCCAGTAAAGGAAGGACAGTCACAAAACAGAGCCCCATTTTCACCTCAGCAGAACACAGAGAGACACTCACTACAACCTAAACCACCAGTCTAACTTGGAGATTTCCTGAATGGGACTTTGTAAAGTTCATACTCATTGAGCTCTTTTGCTGCAAGGCACTGTTTTAGTCCTAGACACTCTGTATATCAGCACAGCTAATCTCCACAACCACTCTGTGGGACAACTACTACTGTCCTACCCATAGTACGCATGGGGAAACTGAGGCTCTGAGATAACTTGCTAGGTGGCGGCATAGCTAGGACCTGAACCTGGCAGCTGACACCAGGAGCTTCACTGTCAGTCACCCCAGGCACAGAATCTTTGGTGTCAGACTGGAAAGCATGGATCCCTCTGTCCAGCCCCAGGCTGTGGACAAGGACTCCAAGACCTGGAGAGGATGGGAGATGCTGGGAGTCTGTGGCTTATTGGTGAGAACCAGGGCCAGGCCTCTGCCCCAGGCTGGACCCTTTGTAGGAATGACACATCATGCTGAGAATCTGAGTGGGAGGGCAGCAGTTCCAGCTCCAGATACATCAGAAGCATCTGGGAGCCCTTAAAACATAAGCAGGGCCAGGCCCACCCCAAAGTTCTGATCTCACTGGGCTGGGTGGGCCTGCTTTACATGAAAATCAGAAATACCAAGTTACCCATCTCGATTTCTCCCAAAATCAAACCACGTTTATTGTCCACATTCTTTTTCAGTCCCCTGTACACATTTAAACATCACTCTTCCAATTTAATGTCTCATTCTAGTTCCTTCCAAGAGACAGCTGCGATTCCCCCACGCACAGCAGCCTGATTTCCATGACAGAGCAGAAGGGTCCAAAGCCCTTCAGCTTACCAGGATTTCCTCATTTTCTAGGAAAGTTAAGCCCAAAGCCTTGATGTCACATCAAGGCTCCTCATGCCTGACGGGGCTGCCCCAGACAACCTGTCCCAACACAGGCCTGCAGAGGGATTGGAAATCACTGGCAGGCAGGTGGCAAGGCTCCTGGGCTGAGGAAATCATGTGGACTTTGGGGACAGGGGACAATCTTTCTCCCTCTGAAGGAGAATGGGCATCCACCTGGGAAAATGGGCTTCTAGGACACACCCAGAGGCCGAGAAAGAAAACCCACCTGTCCTTGGGGCCGCAGGCTGCCGTCTGTGGCCGCTTAGCCCGGCTGGCTACTCCGGAGCTGCCGTACCACACGGTGGCAAGCATGGGAGACAAATGGCTCTGGAGCTAGACTCAGGGGATTCAAATCCTGCCTTTGCCACACACTGGCTGTGTGAACTTGGGAGAGCTGCTTAACTTCTCTGTGCCTCAAACTCCCTTATGGGTAAAATGCAGACTCCCAGCGCCTCCCTCTTTAGGGTTTCAATGAGGTTGAGCTGAATTAATGCTTGTAAAATGCTCACAACAGTGCCTAGCACACAGAAAGCACCCAGCGGTGTTAGCTATCGCTACTACTGAGACTAAGGCGGCAGGTTCGAGCCCTGGCTGCGCCTACATCTCCAGTGGTCAGTCTTTGCTGGAAGGGGATGCCCAGTGTGGCTGGGCCAGCCCTGGTCCATACCTGCCACACAGACAGGCTTGGTGAGCAGTGAACGGGGCACTGAGATGGCCACCCCAACTCACCTGCAGCTGCAGGACCTGTTTCTCGAAGGCAGCTGTCTTGGCTTCCAGAGCCTTCCGCTGCTGCTCCTCCTGCCGTGCCGCCTCCGACTTCTCCACCAGCTCCTTGCTGACCTTGCTGAGCTCCTGCCGGAGCTTGGCCAGCTCCGCATTCTGCCTGCAAGACAGTCACCAGACCATGACTGAAGGACAGAAAAGGGTGATGGGGATTGGTGGTCTGAACCTTCCCTCTGGGAAACTGGCTCTTTAACAAGCAGTCACCCAAGTCTTGGAGACATTACCAAAGCCCCTATTGGGTGGGGTTTGGTGTGTGTCTTGCTGAGCCATCGTTTTACCCACACGGCACATGGACCAGGGAGAGCAAGAGTAAAGCATGCTCTAAAGATCCTCCCAGAAATCGCTGGAAATTCAGACAGAAAAAGGCAAGACACTGCTCTCCTCATTGCTGATCTGCGTGTGAACAAGCCCAGGGTGCAGGCCGGCTCGCCTTGACCCCTGCAGACCTGAGGGCAGCAGTCCACGCGAGATCCCCCAAGGATCCTCTTGCCCCTTTCTCTGGCCCACAGCCAGGCTGGGGGAAGCGGCCTGAAGCCAGAGCCTGAGTGAGGCACTTACGGAGCAGACCCTTCAACACTGCACGTCAAAAGCTGGGTCTCAGGACCTGGGGGGAATGTTTCAGAGTTACAGAAGGAGATTTGATTCAAAGAGAAAGAGGGCAGATGGAGACCTGCCTTTTCCAGTGTGAGGGGTGTACTCAGGATGCCGGCTCCTTCGCTACCAGCCACCGCCTCCAGGTAGAGGACTGACTGTCCAGCCAAGGGACATCGCCAGACAAGACTAAGGGGACAGATAGGACTGGAGGGCAGCACCGGGCCTGGAGGAGGTGGGAAACCTGGCCAGTTCTGCGCCAGTGGCTGGGGGGTGGTGAGTCCCACCTCTGACTTGGGGTGTCTCGTCTGCACTGGGGAGGCTGCACCCAAGCCTCTGCGGCACCCTTAGCACACGCGCTTCACAGTGCCAAGGTCAGGAGACCTGGGGTGGAGGTGAGGGCCGGGTGGGCGGCCCCCTTGGGACTGATGTGGAGATGAGAGGGACGCATCCTGCTGCTGAGCACCCACACCAGGCGGAGCTTCCAGACTAAGAGTCAGGTCCACCACTCAGGGTGACAAGTCTCCAGGCTTTAGAGCTTTTCCCAGGAAGGAGGCCACAGCAGATTTTCTGTGAGAGGGGAGGCCAGAGCGTTCATCAGTCCCCACGTTCACCTTCTGCTGTGGCTATTGAGGAAACGGCAGCCACAAACCTCCAACTGGCCTGCCAACGGGTCGGGAAGCGGATGGAGATGTGTGCACACGCACACCCACACACCCAGAGGGGACCTCGACAGAAGGGACCAGCCAGCCGAAGGTGGCCATTAGATCTCGCTCCATGCCAGGGGCGGGGCCACCTGCCAAAACAGACATGTGGCCCAGACTCCCCTCCCAGCCCAGCTCCTGAGCTGGGGTTCTCCCAACCCCTCCCAGCCCCAGGACTCAGGGTGCTGGCACGCTCTGTTTAGTCAGCTCCTCTCCCGGAAAGAGCAGACGCTTTGGGGGTAACACAGAACCCCCAGATGCCCCTCCTAGGCACTTCAGGCACACAGAAGGCAAAGAACTGTGCGTGGAAAGACAATGCAGTGGGCTTCTTGAGGGCCAGACTACCGAGTCTGTAACACAGGACTCATGGAGGCAGAAGCAGCACAGCAGCTGTGCTCAGCTCTAGAGGGAAGCGTGGCCGAGTCAGCTGGCTCACCGTGGACTCCAGCGCGTCAGCTACGCAGAGGCAACAGTGAGACAGAGAACTCTGGGAAACGCTCCCTAATACCAGTGCATCAGAAGCCAGGGCCCCTCCAGAACAGGAGACTTGTGGCAGATTCCTACACCTCCTTTACTAAACTCCCATCGTGGATGAACTGCGGGGCCTCAATACTCTGGGCCACCACCAGGAGTGTTCAAAAGGCTCCCACTGGGATGCTGTGGTGACAGGCGTGGGGAAAGTATCGCTCTTCAGGAAGGCAAGATGCCAGCACCAGCTAGAACCTGAGGGACACCTGGTCCCACTGATACCAGGCATGTTGGCAAGGGCAGGTTGCAGGCTGGGGCACAGTGGCTCTGCCTGAGGCCTTCGCCACCTGACACACTAGGACACCTGTCAGAAGACCCAGCTGCTCAGAACCCGGACAGAAGATGGAGAGTCAGGACGGGGCGCTGCTCAGGGAGGGGTGGAGCTGCACAGGCAGCCCTGTGCACACGAGTGCAGGGCCCGGACACGGCTGCTGCACCAGCTGCATCTGCTGCAGCCTCGTGGAGCCCTCCCTGGCTCTGGAGCCCCTGCCACTGTGTCCCAGTGGAAACACTCAAGCTTACTTGCTCTCCACCTGGCTCGTGGCCTGGTTCAGGGCGTCCCTCAGGATGGAGTTCTCCTGCTGCAGACGGGCCAGCTGAGTGTTGGGGCCGTTCTCCAGCTGCTCCTGCAGAGTCCGGATCTGAAAAGTCATGGATAAGGGCATCAGAGTGCTGCTCAGCCTTATAAGGAGAACTGATTTCCGGGCCAGAGTTAGCGAGGCCACAGCCCACAAGAGAAAACCCCCAGGAGGCTCCACCTTCTTTGCATAGACGGTGGGAGGATCCCATGAAACAAGAGGCCTGCAAATCGCACAGCTCTAGCATCAGGGGCTCGAGGCCAAGTGTGACCCCCAGGGACACACCTCTATCCTTTCTCACTGCTCATGGCCTGCCCTTGGCTGAGCATTCAGTCCATAGCCTTGACATGCTTCGTACACGTTGGCCCCCAAGGTCACATGGTTGACTGCTCTGAGATACAGCACAGGACCACAAGCCACAGCCTATCACCATTCGAAGAAGCCTCATTTCCTGCCCTCTGAGCCCCCACGGCACATCCTGAGATGTGTGGTGGGGAGGAGGCCACGGCCCTGATGAGCAGGGCAGGTGCCAGAAGATAGGAATCAGGCTCTGACTGAGGGCCAGTCTGGGCAGGTGGCCGCCCGGTGCTGGCCTCAGGCCCCATGCTTGAGTCACATGATTTCAGGCCTCTTATTTTATGGGATCCTCCCAACCATGTGGGGAGGAGGAAACAGCATTACTCCAGGTTCACGCGGAGGCTGAGAACTTGACCCACAGGCACCCAGGAGTGGCCACTTGAGGCTAGGTGCTTCTGAAGAATTGGTTTTTAATATGCATTTTACACCTTCCTGGTGACTAACATTAAACACACACACAATGGGCTGCCAGACACTGTCCAGCCAAATGCGATAGCCCCAGCCCCTCCCAAAGCTAACCAGAGCCTACAGACCCCCGTGGACATCCTCAAGCCCCTCCTCGCGCCTCGCCACTGGCCTCCCTGGCTCCTCAGTCCTGGCCGGGACCCACCTTGCCCTGCAGCTGCTGCACCTCCTTCACGTGCTCCCGGTAGCTGGCCTGCATGCGCGTCTGCACAGCCGTGATCTCCTGCTCCCGCGCCACCAGCTGCTTTTTCACCTTGGCCTCCACGGCTGCTGCCTTGGCTTTTTCTGCAGCCATCTCCTGGGAGGAAAACAGAGAGAGTGGCTCGTCAGACAGGTGGGGGTGGGAGCGGGAGCAGGAGCGGATCAGAAGGGACCAAGAGCGTGACCAGGGCTGGGAGGAGGCCTGAGAGTAGAGCACAGACCCCTCCTGCCGGCCGAGTTCTCAGACTCACACCAGCCACAGCAGGAGCACTGACGCCAGGACTCCCCCAAAACCCCCGCTGGCCCTGGCCGGTATGGGCCTGATGTTAGGCCTTGACCACAGGGGAGGCAGCAGACATAGCAGGAGCTGTGAAGACATGTCACACTGTCCCTGGCTCTCCAGGGGCAATGGCTCAGTCCTGCTATGATGACAACACCCTGGTCTGGCTCAGCTATGAACAACCAGGCCCTGGGGACACCACTTCTACTCAAATGCCTTTGTCAAGACTGACAAGGTGGAGACCCTTGATGGCTAGGGTGGGGACAGGGACAGCTGCCCATCCTGCCATGTCTGGGTTTCCGTGGGCAGTCGTTCTGTCCTCCACCCCAGCCCAGGGGGACATCTGCTCTGGTCAATGCAGGATGAACACAGAAAGCTGAGTCTAAGGACCCAGTGCCTCAGGCAGGGGCAGAGCACAGGCTGAGGAGGGCTGGCCACGGCCTGTGCATCCCAGAGGATGGCAATGGACAGAGGTCACGGGGAAGCAGGGGTGGCAACTCGAGAACACTCAGCACAATGAGCGCCAGGGTGGGCACTCTCTGTCCAGTGGGCCTCTGGCCAGATCAGTCACCTGCCTGGTGTGAATACATACTGCAGACACAGCTGGCCTGGCAACCAAGGAGTCAAGGCCCTGCCCCTTCCCTGTCCTGGGCAGTGGGCCAGAGCAGTGGGAAAATATTCACCCTCCCCAGACCAGGGCTGCCAGGGAAGCCCATGCCAAAGGCCAGACTGTCCCTCCTACCTGAGATGGGAGAGAACCCCGGGGAGGGGCTGGACTGATCGGGTGGCCCCCGGGTACCAGTGCTGTCGTTTGCCTGGCACTCCCTGGAACCCCCAGAACCCACCGGCCTCCCTTTTCAAAGGCAATCATCTTTTTGGCTCTGCCCAGGGTGAGAGGCCCGCGGGAGCCTGCAGGTCCACTTCAATGATTAGCTGCACGAGTAGAAGGGGTAGCTGACATGTGCGTTCACTCAGGGACAAGCACTGTCCCATTTAGTTCTCTCAGTAAGATGAGGATTATGAGCCCCATTTCAAGCTGAGGTCACTGAGCCTTGGTGGGACATTCTTATCCAAGGCGGGGGAGCAGCTCTAAGTGGGAGGGGTGGGGACTGTGCAAGCCCAAGAGGTCCAGAAGGGGAGGAAATATGACACGCACTCCTTAGTCCCGGCCAGGAAGCCTCTAGTGAAGGAAAGGACGACTCAGCGGAATCCAGGGCTCCTCTGTGCTTTCTCCTCTAAAACACAGCCCTGCCAGCCCACTGCTGGCCAAACAGGTGTGGTGGGGATGGCCCGAGGCCTCTAAAGGCCAGCAAAGCAGGTGGCCCTGCTCTCTGCGGGGTTTCCGATTCAACAGCCCCTTAAAATAGACAGTTCAGTCGTGGGAAGAAGAAACCAAAGTTCATAAACACCCCAGTATTCCCACAGCCACCAAAATGGCAGGTGTGAAAGCCACACACAGGTCATCCTCCCCCGACCTCTGCACCTGGGGGACACTCTTCCCAGCTCTGGCAAGGCCCTGTGCAGTTCCGGGAATCCACGAGGCTCAGGGTGTGCCGGTTCCTATCTCCTGGGGGTCAGGATCCCAAGGCCACCATAATTCAATGGCATATTCCCCCTTCCTCTGCCTCTGGGCTTTTTTATAAGGCAGAGAAAAGCCACCTTGTCCTCACTGCATTCATTTAACTCTCTGTGGTTTCCTTTTCTTGGAAGACCTCAGAATCCCAGGGTTCCTCAGTCAAATTCTTAATTCAGTTGCAAGGGTCACATTTATTGTCTTGAAAAGCATTCCTGGTGGTGGTAGGTGGGGTGGGGGCTCCACTTGGGGCCGAGTCCTTTCCGCCTGGGCTGGGGATGAGGTTGGCAGCATCACCTGGCACCTGGCTCAGAGATGACTGTTCGCTCTTTCCTCCGGGCGCTGTTCCCCAGGCCTAGTGGGGCCCCGTGTGGTGTGACCCTCCAGCCCCAAGCAAGGGCTGGCTGGCTGGCTGGCTGGCTGAGGCCTGGACAGGAAGCGGCTTCCACGAAGAAGGCCTGGCAACAGGAAGTCTTCCCATGGCCTCTACCCCAGAAGCACACCTGCCGAGGGGCCCAGAGGCCCTGGCACTCCTTAACCACGCTCGGATTCAGAGCCCACTCTCCTCCCAGGCCCTCAAGCCCAAGCATCAGACTGAGCCCAGGATGGGTCTAGTCTGGAGCATGGCTTCAGGACAGAGGCCCTGGCAACTGGGTCCATGGTACTCAGGAGGACGACAGCTAGAAAGGTTTTCCAGAAGGATGTGCCTTCTTGGCTCATCGCTGGAGCTCTGCCCGAATTCCTCAGACCCATGCACCAGGCCCTGAAGACTCTCAGAGGGCCAGGATGGAGTCTCCAGGGGTGGCCGAGCCCATCGACTCCTGCAGACAGTACCTGGACTTGTCCTTGAACCTAGCTCCGCTGGGACTTCGTACACTCGGGAGGCAGGAATCTGGCCGACCATCCTAACGTTCTCAGTGCATCCAGATCATGCCTTAAGCATCAGACCCCAAGAAACGGAATTAAACAAAACCCTTCTTTTCAACTACAAAACTTCTCTACGAGGACAAAGAAAGCATGGAAGGGACTAGAACACGAAATGTAGGTGCTATCGATCACACCTGTGGGGGATTAAGGTAAGACAAATGTCTACATTCTCAGTAATTCATTTTCTCACATAATTTCCCTCAAATGTGTTGGACTGGGGGATGTGACATAGAATGAAGGAAACATGTCAGCTCTGCTCAGGACTCTTAACAGAGAGCCACTGAGACCCAAAGTCCATAAATTCCAAAAGCAAATGCGTAAACTACATTTAACCATTTCCAAGAGGAAGACAAAAATGCCAGTGAAGGATTCCTCTCAGCTGCCAGCCAGCCTGGGCCTCGGGAGCCCCTTGCTCCCAGGTTGCCAGAGTGTTTGCTCTCCAGGACTCAGGCTAACAGGAGCCGGATGCAGAATGGGATGCCTCATTGTAACAGTGATCTCTGCTCTGGAAGGCTCCTGAGGGAGATCAAATTGTGTCTTCAAGGATAAGAAGATTTCCAGAAAGCCAAACAGGGAACAGCATTTGAAGCCAAGGAAAGACCAGAGTGCAGCATGTCCGGGGGCAGGTGGGTGCGGCAAGATGCTGAGGCCAGAGGGGGTCGGGTGGCTGAGGTGGTGCTTGGGCACACCTGGGTCTGAAGATCAGGAGCCACGGGCAGAGCTTAAAGGGGGTCCCCAAAGGACCAGATCAGCATTTGAGAGCCCAAGAGGACCTCTGCGGGCTGCAGGGAAGAGGATGTGGCTGGGGAGGGAGGGCTATGGCTGGACGCACCGTTAAACTCCTCACCTGAGAGCCAAGGCCTGGAGCTCTCCAGGGAGGGCAAGCTGGGTAACAAGAACCAAAGGCTGCCCTGAGCTCACAGCCAGGGAGACATTTTACTGGCCCAACCCGGGAAGGGCTGGACCTAGTGGGGTGTCTGGGTTTTGGAAATTGTGTCACACAGCCACTGCTGAGGAAGGGCTTGGGCACACAGTGACCAGCATCAGGGGTCTCCTTCTGGAGGGGAGTCCCTCCCTCAACCTGCCACCCTGCCCTGGGTGGACGGAGACCCAGCCGGCTCCTGGGGGTGGGAGGGCTCTGATTTGAAGTACTTGCCAATTTCTGTGGTGTAAATACTCTCCCTGGCCTACACCTCACTCCCAGTGTGACATTCCTGAGCACAGTCGCATGCACTGCACAACTGGCTCTTGTGAGGCAGGGCAAGCGGTTCTAGCCACCCTGCATTGAAACAATAGCCCAGGACGGCTCAAGTGAAGGCATGTGTGGACACATCTTAGGAGATAAGACAGAAGCCCACAGAAGGCCACTGAGCTCTACGGAAGGCCCCTGGAGCTTGTCATCTTTTCTGCTCCTGGGCATAACATTTATGGAGTAAGCACCCACAGGCTTGTCTTTTGCTCCTGCCTGCCCCCCACCCCGTGAACTTCCCATCTGGCTCAGAGCAGGGACCCTGAATTTAGGACAGAAAGTCAGCCTGCCTCATTTCCAATTCTTCGTGAACAAGCAGACAGAAGTGCCCAGAGGAAGGGCTGTAGCCAAGACGTTGTCAGACTCCCCTCAGCCCAGGCCCTCTCCTGGCTTCCGCTGCCCGGGGTAGAGGGCAAGAGCAGGCCTGCAGTGTGTGCAGGGCAAGAACGGCTCTCACCTGGGTGCAACTAGCCCCAACTAGCCCCCGTGGGGCCAGGATCCCCTGCCCTTCCCTTCTTTGGGGAAGGCTGGGGCCCCAGGACTCATCCTCAGACACAAGAGAGGCAGGGAGAGAGCCCGCGAACTTGGCGGGGGAGAGCAGCCCCCTGTGCCACAGATCCTGACGCATCCTGCACAATATCCCCAGCCCCATCCAGTGGCAAAATGAACGCCACCAACTGTCACTCAGACAAATCTACCTGCCATGCTGTCAGCTGATGCTAAGGGGCCACAGATTCCCTGCATATCCCTCCTCTGACATCAGGAAAAGCAGCCCCTTTAGCCCCTTTCCCACATGATTTTGCCACAATTCCCCAGAAAACAAGCTTGGGTCAACTGTGCCCATCCCCTACAAAGGTGGCCCATTGCATGGGACGGTCCGTGAAAGCCAGTTCTGGTCCATCCACTCCACAAACTGAGGCCCCCAACACCCTGCTTAACTTCCCTGTGTTCTTAGAGCCATGAGGAAGGAAGCCACCAGCCCCGCAGAGCCACACAGGCTGCCGAGGGTGAGCGGCTGGCCCACAGGCTCCCCAGACAGCAGATGACCTGCAGTCACGTCACTTGTTGGTTTGATAACCAGCTCCGTGCCAGGCAGGCCCGGAGCCATTTCAGGGCCAACCCCAGGATGCAATGATCCAGGGACAGCAATGGCCGTGGGCCCCGGGGGTGGGGGTCTTCACAGGACAGCGGGGTGAGGAGCTGCCTCCGCGCGCATGTGCCTGCTCGGGCTGTACCTTGTTGAGCTCCCGGAGCTTGCTCTTGGCCACAGCCGCGTCTTCCTGCTCTGTGGCCAGCAGCTTTTCCTTCTCTTCCAGCTGGCGTTTCAGAATTGCCACAGGGTCACCCTTCTGAGTCGCCTAGAAATGCCCACAGAGATTCATTAACAGAAGCGGGGGGACAGGTGGGGCTCATCCTCCTCCACCCCAGTCATCAAGACAAGAGCTGAGCCCC
The DNA here is from genome assembly GCF_000956105.1 of Propithecus coquereli. Taxonomy (NCBI): domain Eukaryota; kingdom Metazoa; phylum Chordata; class Mammalia; order Primates; family Indriidae; genus Propithecus; species Propithecus coquereli. The sequence goes on from NW_012139747.1 coordinate 6,159,487, forward strand.
AGCGCCTGATGAAGCAGGAACAGGGCTGAGCCGAGTGGGCTCCACCAACTCCAGACTCTTGTCGGAAAAAGGCGGCCCTACCTCAGCTCCTCAGGCAACTGGGCCCAGTATGTGTAGGCACCGTTGGGGCCAAAGGCTGTGGATCCCTGGGGTCATGTTTAGGAATGTGGCATGTCCAGCCCCTCCGAGGTGCAGTTGGCCATCACTTCCGGCTTGGAGCCCGCCCCTGATCCAGTGTCTACAGACTGTAGGCCGCTGGCTGGAACATGGAGGCCAGGCCAGGGGCACTGTACTCTGGGGACAGTGGCCTGAGCTGAGCCAGGCCTCCCTCATGGTCGTCCTGACCTCCTCTGGCCACTTATGGCCAGGAGACCCCCAGTGCTCACCGAGCAGGTGCTCTCAGAACCGCTGAGATGTGTATCACACCCCAGTAATGGCCAGGAGGGCGGTAACTTCAGGGGCCTCAGGGGAGGGGCCCCCAGCCTGGCTCTCTGGACACAGCCCAACATCTCTAACCACTAAATTCTCCAGCAAAATTACCCAGCATCCTGACTCCAGTTAAGGAACAGATACATGCCATGCAGTGTTTCTTGGGGACAGTTTGCTGGCCAGAGGCACCGGAGGGTAGAAGCGAGCCCCTGAAACTGCCCGACAGCGCAAGGGGTATCAGGGTGCTCATCGCAGGTTCCCTCGCACACCTTCCTTTCCACACTCAACTACGGCCACAAACCTGCTGGGCCTCCGCTGCTGTGTTCTGCCCCCAGTACCCTCCTGCAATGCACAGGCTCCCTGCCCCTAAGAGCCTTCCTATCTCAGTGGCTGGGCCATGGCTGGACTGGCAGAAGCCACAGCATTCGTAGGTGACCCATGTAGCCAAAGCCAGGTAGGGGGAATAGGGGGGAAGATTCTTCCAGGAAAGAGCAGAGAAGGCTGTTTGATGAATGCTCTCTGCCGCTTGGTCAGCTGGCTGTGGCCAGCCTAATGGGAATCTCCTGGGGGTAGGGGCAGGACCCAGGCAACCCCTGCGGCTCACTGGCCCCGAGGGGAAGAAGAGGAGGGAAGGACAAAACTGCCCTGGCCAGTGCAGCGGCCTCGGCCTCGGGATGTGGCCAGCGGGAGGGTGGGCCCACCTTATGCCAGGTGTCCTGAATGATGCCAGCCTTCTCAGACAGGATCTCGATGAGCCGCTGGGCCTCTCCCTCGTTGAACACCATGCTCCCAACCGTGGAGACCAGTGTCTTGTAGGGGAGGCAGAGAGGGCTGTCAGAATCTGGGGGCCCTGTGCAGCAAGAAAGAAGGAGCAGAGACTCACACGCAAGCAAAAAAATGACAGACATAGCAACAAAGCCCATCACGCCAAGGAGAACTCTGCCAAGGAGAACTCGGTTGCACTGCCGGGGGCACTGGCTGGGCACAGGGAGCGTGCTCTGCATGTCTCTTGCTCTTTCAGGGCACTGCAAAATTGATCGAACAATGGGCCCTCGCACCATCCTCCTAATTTGCCCAAATAAAGTCCAAGCCCGGGCTAGGAGTAACATCCCTCATTTATCATTAAGACGACCCTGAGCAGAATTAAGCAAGGCACACTCTTCCCACAGGTTTTTCCTTCCTTCTTTTTCCAGCAAATGCCTTGGTCTCATTCTTGCCCTGCACAGCAAGGTTCTCCCACTCACCCGTGACCAAGCCCCCTGGCCCTATGATCCTGACTGACCAGCAAATCCACAGTCCACCACACACACAGATGCCCACAGCCAGGCACCTGTGACCCTGGGAGGGCATGGAGGGCACAGGGGGCTGCTTCCCCATACCTGGCTCAAACCCTCCATCTCTGACCCTCCCTGAAGGAAGTTCAAGCAGTGACAGGCTGCGGAAGAGGGAAGCTGGGCCTCCAGAACGGGCCTGTCCACTCACCAGTCCATGAGTGACATACCGCCTGGAGGACACAGAGCCATCTGCCAACAACCGTCACTTCTGAAAAACTAGAACTGCCAACCCCCTCCTACCTTGCACACAATTTTGCTCTCATTGCAGCAAGAAAGGGTGAACTGAGACACCTCACCCAAATGTCTGGGCACTTCCTTCAGCTGGGGCTGGGATCTACCCCACTGCTGAATGACAGGGTCAAGAATGAGCCGAAACAAAGAGCGCAGCCCGGCCTGCAGCGGCACCCTCTGCCAAGCCCACCTTGGGAAGACATGGATGGGGACGGTTTCCATAGCAACTCTGGATTCTCTGGCTTGTCACAATATTTATACTTACTAGTCACAATATTTTCATTACAAGTCAAAGCATTTAGCATGATACCTTACTAAGGGGAATGGTGGGACGTGGGCGAGCTGGTTGCTATGAGCACCTTTATTTTATAATAAGTTCTTACCTTGGCAAAGCTCGAGAGATTAAAAATAACCACATCCACACAGGGCGGCCCAAGAGCTCGCGGGAGCCACGGAACTGAGTCCTGGGGGCGCATGCCCCTTCAGTCTTTCTTTGTATCAAAATATGTTTGTGTATATAAAATAATTTTAACGGTAAACTTATGTACCCTAGAGAAAATTCTGAGTATAGCCAAGCCGAAAGAAAATAACCCCTCAGGAGGCTCCCTCTTGGGAGAAACCCCACTGCCCACCGCGTGCGCGCTTACAGCCAGCACTTTCCAGGAAGAGAGAGACCAGCGCCTTGAAAGCCACCATTCGAGTCACAGACTGAGCAGGGCAGCTCCTTAGCCTGCGTCCGACTCACAGCTATAGGACATTTTCCTCTCCTGGCTCAGAAAGGTCTGCTGCTGCACCATCCGATGCGCTGGCCACCAGCCACATGTAGCTACTGACGACCTGTAAGGTGGCTAGTGTGACTTGAGATGTGCTATAAGTGGAAAGTACACATGGGATTTCGAAGACTTGGTATGAAAAAAAATAAAATACCTGTAATAATTTTATATATTCACTGCATGCTGAAATGGTAACATTTTGGATAAACTGGGTTAAATGAAATTTATCACTAAAATTCAGTCCATTTGTTTCTTGTTTGTCTTTTTTAATGTGGCTACCTAGGAACATTTAATCATACATGTGGCTCACATGTGCAGCTCGCGTTGTATTTCTCCCAGACTGGCTGGTCTGCTCCTTTCTGGCCCTGGGGACCCCCAAAGCACCCCCTGCTGAAATTCTGGCAGCCCCGTCCCCGCAGGGGCCCCAGGGTGATCGAGAGTCTAGCGTCTCTGAAAGCTTCTCCTTGAAGACTCTTACTGCACTGTAAAGAGGGAAACATCTGGATAACACAGCTGGAGGACACTTAGCTAGTGAAGGAAGAATCCGCCGCTACTCCTACACAGGCGTCGGCCTGGCCACACGGCCCCTCCTGCACACGCTGTCCACGGAGTGAGAGTGCTCTGTGGGAGCACTGAGGGACACTCCAATAAATCTTCACTAAAATGTTCTAATGTAATCACTAATATATTAAATTTTATTGCATATTTTAACAAAGTAATAAAAACTTGCAACAAGTAAAACAAACGCAAAGCTATGACAGCAAAATTTAACACTTTCTTCTGTGCTCTACCCCCCTACAGAAACTTTCACAGCCTTCTCCATGCTCATAAATTGAATTATTTTCAGAGAGCCATAACTTTACAAAACACTTCTCATTAAATCTTTTAGGTAGGAACCATGCCATCTCTAGTCTCCCCAAATCAAGGGCAGTAAAGCTGAAAGAAAGAAGAAATGTACGTGGAAGTAGGAACCAAAATTCCTGGGCCCCTGGAAGTCGCGTTTAAATAATGTATTGACGAGAGCCAATATGTGCTGCCACGTCGCTCATGTCTCCAGCAAATACCTGAAGACTCCAGGAATTCTTGGTATTGTGAAATCTTAAGACACTAAATCTGTCAAAGACTCAACTTCTAGACTTCAAAAAGACCACAGGGCAGCGAATCCTACATGACACCGGCACACTGAGGGGCTGCCCTGCGGACAATGCTTTCCCTGTTTTGATGGGTCTAAATATCAGGAAGAGGCAGGCCCAGAGGCCTGGGAAGGAACAAAGGGGCAGGACAGTACAGAGTGGAGACACAGCCAGTGTCTCACCATGATGGCATCATCCAAAGCCCTGTCTGGCAGGGCATACAGTGACACCCCAGGGGCTAGAGACCCTACAGGGATGGGACAGGTGCTATGACATGACCACAGTGGCCTGGGCTCAGAGGGTAGCCTCTCCTGAGCTGGGTGTCCCTGGGCATGTTACGGTACCTCCAGGTGACAGTTTCCATGGCGGAATCTGGGCCAGAACCCTCAGGACTGCTGGCTTGTCCGAGAGACTGGAAATGAGATTTTTATATACCATCTCCTCAACTAACTCAATAACAACTAAATAAATGAGTAAAACCACTGTACAGATGAAAGCACACATCTGTGGGCCAGATCCAGTGTGTAGTCACTTCTGTCCTTGGGTAAGCAAGGCCTCTGGAATCCCAGCTCAGCTCCTTCCCACCTGTGTGCCCTGGACAGGTGGCTTACCCTACTCTTGCCTCTACTTTCTCACCTGTGGAACGGAGATGATAACCGCTCCTCATTCACGGCCTGGCTGCAAAGATTAAGTTGCAACATGCTTGGAAAAATGCCTGGCACGAGGCAAAGCACTGCAAAATAAATCAACAGGACCAGCCTTCCAGGCCTGGCCAGGGGAGAATCCCAGACCCTGCCCCCCATGTCCCCTCAATAGAGCAACTCTGCCCTCTCTCTGCTCTCACTGGTGGAATGGAAAAGTCACACAAAGGTGGCCCTCGGAAGCTGGCCCCTCCAAGGACAAACCTGTCCAGGGAGATGGCTGGGACAGAGCACCACAGCCTGGGCACCCTCTTGCTCCTGCCTGGAGCCACTGTCCTCACTCGAAATGCTGAAGGGGCAGCACTTTAGGTAAGAGGAGCCCTCTGCCTCCCAGGGATCTCAGCCAAGCAGCACACAGGTGCTCAGCCGAAGTGCAAAACACCTCAAATTTCAAAATGACTCTCCCTTCTGCGACCACGCCAAAAAGCTTTATCACCTAAAATTAAACTCGTCTCACTCACATGCGGCACTTAGGAGTCTCTTTTTCCCTCACTGTCAGCCATGGGGTCCTTTAGGGAAACTTTTTCTGCATAATTTCCAAGGTTTCCAATGGCGGGGTCTCAACCGGAGGACGAGGGGCTCAACCACAAGGGGACTCAGGAGACTTAGCACCCCCAGCATCCAGCCCCTGGAATGCTCCTGCACTGCTCACACCTGCTCATGCAGCCAACAGAGAGGGTGGCAAAACTCCCGTAGGAACTGCCTCTGGAGCCCGCAACAGCTCATGGCTATTACCTGGGCCCTGGGATGGGGCTGACAAAAGGTGCCCAGCACTCCTGCCCAGGGTGGGCCGGTCCAGACACAAACTACGTACCTACTATGTACCTGGCAGTCTAAAATGCGAGACCTGGAAAGGTAAGTCAGAGGTGGGACTGCCTGCAGCTAAGAGAGGTAGAGCACACAGAGCCACCATGCAACAGTGACACAAAGGGGACGTGGGAGGCGACTATGGCAGCAACAATAGGAAAGCCGTTAAAGTAGGGGTACTTGGGGCAAGCACCGCACAGTAAGCGAGGGGCTTTGGGAAAGGAAACAGCACAGGAAAGGCCGAGACTTGCAAAGACCGAGAGTTAGTCGGATTTGCAGCCAATGCTGGAGTAGGTTCAAGTCTTCACAGGCTCCAGGAATCCAGATTTTATCCTGTAGACAATAAGCAATGCCTAGAAAGGAGTGAGGTGTGAATTCAAGAAAATGGTTTCAGGACACTCAGAGGGTCAAGGCTGGAGGCAGGCAGTCCAGGGTCCAGGCCCAAGTATTCGGGAAGCTGAGCTGGGAGGAAAGGCCCACGTGTCAAGCCAGGGGCTCTGACAGTGGAATCAGACACAGCCCATGGTCTTGAGGGCTAGAGGAAGAACTCCAATGGCCAAGACGCTCGTTTTCTTAGGGACTGTCCAGACCAGATCTGAAGGCCTCTCCTTCAGACATACAGACGCAGGCCAGACAGCTGCTATCTCTAGCCCCTGCATAGAGGCTACCTTGGACAGAGCAGACCAGGGGACCCAGCATGGCTGCCCCCACAGGAAGAAAGCCGGACTTCAACCTCGGTGTGCCTTCCAGGCTCTGAAGTCCCCAATCATCCCAGCCAAACTTGAGTCTGCTGTGAGAGGGTGAAGCCCCCAGGAAGGGCTTCCCTGTGCCTCCTCAAAGCTCGGCACTGCACAAACAATCGTCAACATCAACAGCTGAAGGCTTAGAGACCAGAGACAAGCTCCGTACTTCCGCTGACCCCAAGTCCAGAAGGCCTCTCTCTCTTAATCAGAGGAGCCAGGTCCCTTCAGGGTCCTGCCCCAAGCTGACAGGCAGTACCACCTCTAGAAACAAGGAGCTCTGGCCAACACCACTGCTGGCCTCTCCCCAGCTGCACATGCCTGGAGTGTGGCCGTGAAGAGTCCTCTTGAGCCTGTGCGGAAAGCAACATTATAAGGCCCCCTTGAAAAAACAAAGATCTACCAAAGGCACCAGGAGGCAAACCGTGACTCCTCCCGTTCTCACTCCTTGCTCACCGGCCTGCGGCTGAGGCAGGGTGTGTGCAAATGGCGACTCCCAGCCCAGCCCAGGCCATGGAGCCAGCCCTGGTCCTCGACTCCCCCAACAGGATGCAGGCCAAGGGGGAGCGGCTACGCTCGACTCCAACGCCACAGACAAGCCCATCTGGAGCTTCCAGGGCACCGGAGGTAAGTGCAAATCATGCCAAGAGCAACTCTATTCAGGGCCTTTTAATCAGGCCTTTTCCTTTCCTTGGAGGAAAAAATAATCCACTTACCGGACTGGAAAGTTGTGCATTTGATGGTGTCTAATGGAATTTTAAAATAGCCTATAGACTGAATGACTTTGTTTTCATCTTTAAACTTTTGTTTTTTTCCCCCAAATTTCAACAATTATACCCAGGGGGAAAATAACCCCACATCACATTTTTTAAAGACAATCCCTGGAGGACCTCTGGGCAAGAAGTTTCCTTGGGCTTCCCCAGGCACAAGCTGGTCCGAGGAGCACACGGTTTAAATGACAATCAAGACTTTATCTAAAACCTGCAGAAAAAACAGGGGATTTATAATCCTGGCTTCTGACCACAGCTGCCTGGGCGGTGACTTGAGCCACAGCCCCGCTGTGTTCTCGAGTGGCTGATGGAGACTTCTGGAAGAGTGTCATCTAGCAGCTTCTCATACTGATACTTGGCTGGCTTCCCTAGGGGATGTTTTTGTTCTTCTTTAAAAAAAGAAGAAAAGAAAAAGTTGGGTTTGAAGAACTTAACACAGAAAATGAATAAAGGCTCAAAAGCCCCAGAGAGTTTTCTTCAGAGCTTCAGACCCTGAGAAACTGAGTTAAGTTCAAAAGAAAAAGTTATCAGACTTGTTCTCAATGCACACTTCTCTGCGCCTCCTGGGGTGAGAAGGGCGAAGGGCACCTGCTGGGCAGGGCGAGGGCCCACTCTGCCATCTGCTGGCTGTGTGACTTCTGGGAAGTCTGAGCTCTGGTTTATGCTTTTGTAAAGCAGGTAAAAATACAAATCCACCTATAGAATTGTATGTGGGATAATCGCATGGAAAGGAGCTTCACAAATCGCACATCTGAACGGACACCTGTCTGAGGAGCACAGTGGTGTCACACTCCCTGGGGTAAGCAGCACCTGGCCTGCGGCACAGCAGGCCCACCGGTAGGAAGGACAGGTGGGGGTGGGTGGGTGAGGAGCGGGGGAGGAAGGGGTGTTCCTACCACCAGGTCTATCAGTTTCAGGTGAGGGTCTGATTACGCTACAGGCACCCTGAATAAAGACTTCCTGGGAGGTTTTATAACTCTTGTCCACAAGCCACGACCTCTGAGACCCCTGCCCTGTTAGATTATAGGAACATGACTCTGGATTCTAGGTGGTATTTCCTATTGTGCATCTCCACCCAATCTGGCAGGGGCAGAACGGTGGTTCATCAAGACTGTACACAACATGGGCTCACAGATCCCCCACCCCGAGACACTGCCAGATTCCAGGATGTGGGAACCACCTTTAACTTTCCACCTTGCTTCAATCCACAAACATGTACCACGTGCCTGTGTGCCAAGGCTGGGATGGGCACCGGCTTCCTGCTGGAGGCCTGAGAACTGGTCACTACCTTTCCTCACCTTAGTGCCCCCAGAAGGAGCAAGGCACTCCTTTCCGCTGCTCAGAGGATGCTAAGTAACCTACAGTCACGCAAAGCTGCCCTGAAACACCCAGAAAAATAAGAGGTCCATCAGCTTTGGTAGAATGACAGCCTATGTATTTAACTTAGAGACAAATAATGGCGTTTTTGTTACTTCTCCATCAAAAAAAAAAATACATGTTATAGAAAAACTGGAAAATGTGGAAGGGTGAAAGGAAGATATTAAAATTCACCCATGATCCTACCTTCCAAAGGTGGCTTCTTTTTCCCATGTAGACTTGTTTGTTTGACAACGCAGCAACAACGGGCCTCTTAAATGCCTGTTTCTGAGTGTTTTCTACCGCATGCAGTCGGCTGGGCTCTCCCAGGCCTTGAAACAATGACCTCCTGGCCCCAGAGTAAAACCGGCTTGCATCAGCAGGCTGGGAGAGCGGACTACATCCACTGACATCTAGCCCACGGTCCAAGAGAGAAGTGCCACCGGCTAAGGGCACCACCCTCTTCCATTAGGCAGAAAGGTCACAGGTCCTCGGGTAGGCTCTGGCCTCCCTGAGGGTGCAGCAATAACCCTGCATCCCTACATGCTCCTGAGTGAGGTGGTGGCAGAGTTCAAGAGGAAATGCCTGTGACCTGGTCTCAGCCTCACCCAGCAGCAACACTAGGTAAACCAAGCACCAGTTAGAAGCACTGGTCCGGAGCCCAGGCTACCTGGAGCCTCTGCAATGTACAAACTGTACTTCCCAAGTCTAGGTCTCTGGTTTATCAGGGCACAGGTCCACACTGTATGATCCAGACTCAATCCCAAGTGCTGGGAAGGGATAGCTCTCCTGACAGCCTAACAGCAAGATGCCGATTAGAATGCGATCAGTGCAGCTCAGGACTCAGGGTGGGAGGCCAAACGGCCTAATTCTGCAGGCAAAGACTAAATGCGAGGCTAAAAATAGATTTTTAAAAAAAATAACTACCACCACCACATACGCATACTTCCTGTGCAAGCAACTTGGCTTTCTTAATAGACCCTCTGCACAAGTGCTGAGTTACCTATCAGAGAACGAACCAGCTAAACAGCCTGGACGGTGCCTCAGCTGACAGCGGCCGAACACTGGGAAGCTTCAGTTCTGGAGAACTTCCACTCCTCTGAGACTCCATCCATTCCCTCTTTTCCAAACATTCAGAAAAGAATCTGTGTCTTTCATTTTACAAGCAAGTGTTTTCTCCTTATTCCATGCCTGGGTTTATAATTCCCCCCCGAAGTTATAACCATTTCCCTAGTAGCACAGCAGAACCACGTGAGCAGTGGTTAAGTCAGAAAACAATCGTGTGGGCCTCTCTCATCATGAGTTGTGAAACGTTTTTGGAGAGCAACGCAGCACTGTCCTCCTAAATTAAAAACATACTCACCTTCTGACTTAGCAATGACACATCTAGGAATTTATAGAGACACTCAACAATATGTGTACATCACTGCAGCATTAATTTTAGCTGCATAAAAACTGCACACTACTTAAATGTCATTTAAGTAAATTATGATACATTCATGCTAGGGAATATTATGCAGCGGAATGTGGCAGCTTTGCAGGTGCAATACGGAAAGATGTCACCAATACGCTGTTAAGCAATGAGAGCAGGGTGCGTAGCAGATCTCGTTTGCGGGTGCCCATGTGACAGGCAGAGCGAATCTGGGGCCCCCTGGGAAGTGGGTGGTGATTAGGTTGGAGCAGGAAGAAAGACTTTCAATTTTCACCTTCTGTGCTTCCATACTGTTTGAATTTTGTTTGCTAGAAACACATACTTATAGAATGATAAATTTTAAAAGGCAAGGATTAGGAAGGCAGGTGTTCCCTGTCAAATACAGCCACAGACAAGTGGTAAAATCCTGTCACTCGCCCCAATCTGCTCTTGTAGGAAAATCAGAGCAGAAGTTCAGAATAGCTCCAACTCGGGCCTGCAGAAGCATGTCCTGTGCCTGCCTCCACACCTGCCAGGTTTCCCTCTGGGACACCTGTCAGCAGGGGCCCTGTTGGACCGACCAGGTGACAGGTGAGGCCCAGAAGACAGAAAACAACCCCAGTCCGTTGTGGACCCCAGCTCCAGTGCTGGTTTTGCTGCTTATCTGTTGTGTGTGGGGGGCCAGCCTCTGTGATATCCCCTGCAGCATCCCGCCGTGACAGGAGGGACAACAGGCAGCTCACCTCATCCCATATTCAGGAAACAGCAACCAAAATGAGGGGAGCTGAGTATGACATCGACATAGGGCTACACAGACACATCTGTTTTCACAGGGTGAAAACAAGGTGACCCAAGTGGCTACCTTCCTCCAAATGGGCCTGTTCAGAGCAGTGCTGTGCAGGAGAACTCTCCATTCTGATGAAGATGTTCTATCTCTGCAGTGTCTAAAAGGTAGCCACTAGCCACATGTGACCACTGGGCACTTGGAATGTGGCTAGTGCCACCAAGGAACTGAATCTTTAATTTCATTTACTTTTGATCGATTACAGTGATAATTTAAGTGGCTCGTGTGATCAGTGGCTCCCAGAGTGGACACCAGACCCCAGCCCTCTGCTGCCCACCATCAAAACCTCATGGCCCTGGAGCCCTCCCCGCTTAAGTTAAGGTCTCCTCCATGTGCTGGAGGAGCTCCCCTCCTAGCCTGTTCCACACCAGTGATCCAGAACCCACTCCCCAGCATCTCCCCGATCCCCGCAGCTCGGTCATCAGCCACCTCAACCCCTCACACCTTCAGGTGCCCGAGTTTCAGGATGCCTGGAACCAGTCAGCCCACCTGCAGTTCTGGCCACAGTCCCCTCAGGTTGGGCACCTGCGGCCCCCCAGACAAGCTGGGGTGGGGTGGGCCCTGGACAGAGCAGCAAGAAGGCCAAGGGGGGCCAGGGCTGCCTGCAGCCTTTCCAAAGGCAGGAACACGAGGTCTGCCTGCATGAAACATCGAGGCTGGCTTCTCGGTCGTGCCTGTCACTCGGCAGCACAGTCACAGCCACAAATGATAAACGTGAACCAGATGAATCCTGGGACACTACACTCCGTGTACAAGATGCAACTGCAAGGAAGTGGGAGAAGCATTCCACAAGCCACTGGTGAAAATCCTTGCTGTCAACTCATAGATCTGTGCCTCATACGTTCTGGCACCACAGCTCGTGGCCAGCACAGCGCTGTGGAAAATGAAGAAAATGAGGGAATGCTAGACATGGTGGGAATATTGCTGCAGATGACTAAGTTCCCAGAGTCGAGAAGGGCCTTCAGGATGCAAGGTGGACAAGAATCCAAAGTGCACACACACATACATGCGCCTCAGAAACCCAACCAAGGAAGACCCACATCAATGAGGACATTATTAGATACATACCAGCACAGACCACAGAAAGGTACACCATGCAATTAAAAAACAGTAACTCATGAACACATTCTTGCCTACTCTGGTTTGAGAATGGTTACATGGGGTCTGACCACTGCACTAAATGACACAATAAAAGGACATGGTTCTCCACTTCAATCACCAATCATGCAGCCTGGCATAGACACCTCCATGTCATGTATGCCCAACCTCTTCATGGCCCAGGGCCAGCAGCCTCCCTCCCCACCCTCCATGCAGCAGGCACCCAGCCTCTGTCATTCCAGAAACCCAAAGTCCCCTGGCATCCCGAGTGTGACCCCACAGCAAGGAGCTGAGGGTATTCCTGCACCCATCACAGGGATGACGGCAGCAGGAGCTGAGTTCTGAGCATCAAAAGCAAGAATCCTGAATGTTCCTTCTTGCACAGACATTGCTCCCCCAGTGAGAGGCTCTGCACCCGGGACCATGGAACTTCAGAAACATTAAGGATATGAAGGTTTTCTATGGATAAACTTGGAGCCTGACCAATATATACTATTGATTCTATAGAAAAGGAGTGCACTGAATACTTGTGCTTGTCAACTGGGATTTCAACACCTGGAATTTCGGGCCCTACCACCCAATCACGTGCATTTGCTAACAACTCCCCTCGTGTTCACAAATGCCTTTTATCTGTCCTGAGCTGATGCTGCTTGAGACTCATGAAGGGCTCTCTTCACTGTGGCTGCAGCTCTCGACTCAGTCAGCAAGCCCACACTCCCCTCTCAACAGTCCTGGGTTGCTATAAATGACCCTCACTCTCTTAGGTCTGTCTCCTGTGGCTCCCGCTCTTGGTCCTTCTCTGCAAGTCACCCCAGAACCACCGAGATGAGTCCACATGCAGAGGCCCGACATGCTGAGCTACATCCCCGGTCCTGCCCTCCAGGTATCCTTCTGGGTTGTTTTAACATCTGGAATTAAGGAAGTGTCATTATTGCTTTATTTTTGGAATGATGAATAGATTAAGATACTATATCAAGACCCATTTTATGCCCCTAAAATAACTTCTAAAGGTCATTAAATAAGAAGAGTTTTAATAGGAAATTCTCTACTTCAACAGCTCATTAGAATTCCTTCCAAACAGGCATTTCCAACCCCAGGGAGTGCTGTTACTGCCACAAGATCCAATGCCTTCTTCAGGGTTGCTTTTTGACTTTTAAAGGATAAAATATTATGACATTGAAGAAAATATTCAGAATACAACTGAATATTGAAGACAATATTCAGAATATTCATTGTGGTATACTTCCTGAAGTTTTTTTTTAATACTATTATCACTTATCTAATGTCTTTGTCTTCCACTGTTATCACCGTAACTAACGAATTTGGTATCCACTTTTTCAGTTAAAAGTCACACAGTGACCACATCTTTGCACGCTACCATGACATCTTCACAACCACCACTGTTAGTGGCTGCAGTGTGCCTTGCCGAGGCAGAATGCACTAAGGGACCTCACCGCCACTAACCCACAGACCTGGCTGCCAAAGTTTGTACTGTTTCCTCACAGGAGAGCCCCAAGAGTAAAAGAAAAACTGCCAGCCCCTTTAAGGCTCTTGATACATTTTGCTAAACCGCTTTTCAAAAGGTCACACAATTTACAATGCCACTACCTTTTTAAACCATATCCACGTGTTTTGGTTATACTAATAGCTTTTAATAAAGCTTGTTATTTGTTTTAATGTGAATTTTTAAAACTCTTTGCTAGTTATATGAAAATGTCTCCCTGAGTCCTTACTAACCCAGGTGTGGACTTGGGAGCAACAGCGTCGGCATGTCCTAGGGGCTGATCAGAAAGGCAGAATCTCAGGTCCCAGCTCAGACCCGCTGAGTCAGAATCTTTATCCTAACAAGATCCCCAGGTGACCCGCTACACACTGAAGTTTGAGAAGCACTGCAGGAGGGGAAATCTCCAGGATCCTCTTGGAGTCTGGGGAGGGGGTGGCCTGCATTCCCCACTCAGGGCCCCGAAGATGCCGTCACACACCAACCAGGCAAAACGGGGTTGAGATTACTCAGTGCAAATTCTGGAAGAGGAAAAATCAAGTTCAAGAAAGTACTTTCCCCAAGTTTCCAGACTCTCAGACACTCTGAAGATTAAAGAAATTTGCCTTTTGGGGTCATACTGGCAACACATGCTGCCCCGTGCCTTTGCCTTTCCATCTTGATGTGACAGTCCCACGTGGCTGGCTGCGCGGTCAAGCTTCCCCACGCTGGCTTTGGTGACTTCCTCTCATGGCAACCTCAGAGTGACCATCTTCCACCATATGGGCTGATCAATACTAATTTCTTTCAAAACTCCATCCATTTCATCCAAACTTTAAATTTTTATAGTGAGGTAAGTGCTTGGGAGTGGGGGTGGGGGTCTAAGAATTTTCCAAATAATGAACATGTGAACCTGCTGCCCGAGATCATTCACTGAACATTTTTCCTTCCGTACTGAAATACAATGTTTGTCTCATTCAAGTTCGTAGGAGTGACGCGATTTCCAGGCCATTCTATTCCCTTATTTGTCATTACAATAGTTGGGAATACACTCACACATCACACAGGACTGGTTTTCTATTGATAAAAGCCACTTAAAAAAATCGGTTCAATATTCTTACCTATTTTTCCCTCAGATGGGACTTTGGAAATAATTTTGTCAGGATAGGGTGGAAAATCCCATTGAAAGTGTGACTGGTAGGCCACTAACTAAACTTGAGAATTACTATCCTTTTATCTACAATATTTAATTTTCTTTATCCTAGAACATGGTATTTATTTTCTTGGTTGAAATTTTCTTTTTATCACCTGAGTCAAGCTGTTGTGCAGGTTCACAGAGATCACATGTAGGACTCAATCCCTAACAAGGTTCTTTATTACCTGAAAATTAGGACAAGTTTGCCTTTATTACCATCACATTTCTGTTTCACGTCTTATTTCAAATGTCTAAAACCATACAAGGTAAGAATGACCATAGGACGCAGGAAGCTCTGGACATGCCTGATGTGGGGGAACCAGCTAACAGCTGGTTCTCAGCTCCCTTCCTGGCTTTGGCTCAAGCAGAACATCATGTTGCAGAAAGGGCAGTGTGACGCCCTCCAGCTTCTGGAAGTAGGGCTGAGGCTGAGTGTTTGGGTTTCCAAAGGGCTTTTGAGGCTGCCTGACCTGGTGGGGCCAGGTGGGCTGGTCCTTACTCCCAGCAGGAGCCCACAGCTATTCAATGGGGCTGGAAACCCTCACGTGGGGTAGGGTGCTGCTGCCTGAGCAAATGCCCTGTCAAAAGGAGGAAGAGCAAATCTGAGAAAAGGCAATATAGCCGGACAGAGCGGCAAACCAGGGAGACCTAGCTAAAAGCATAGGGCCCTGTGTGACCCAGCGCATGTTCAAGCACTTCAGATCCTCTAAGATACCTTTTGTCAAGACAAATGCAATTAATTTCCCAAATCACCTAATGACTATTTGAAGTATTCAAAAAAAAAAAAAAATGAAAAGGAAAAAGAAAACATGAGTGAAATCAAATGAGTGATGAACATGAAACAGGAACTCCCTGGCCAGATTTCCATAGTAATACACACTAAAAAGATATAGGCAATGCTCTGTATTATCTAGTATCTATCTATCTATTTATTAAATAATGCGTATGTTAATGCTCTATAACACTTCATTAAATGACTGCGGTTGGGGCAGACAACAGGGGAAAGTGGGGAAGGGAAATGCAATTGCTACTTAAAAACACTGTCTACCATTCTCGACTAAACAGGCACAGATGAAGAAATAGAGCTAAAGCATCAGGTGAGGGAAAACACAGAACAGACTGACAGAATACAGACAGACGGTTAAGAAAGACTTGCCTAGACATGGAAGTGTTCTAGACTGTGTGGTGGATGGAATTACTGTTCCTAATTTCTCGCCTCTCCTTTCCCAAATCACCTTGCAGACCCTCTCCCTGGAGACACAGTGGACTCCTAGTCTCTTGACTCAGGCTCAGTCATATGAATTGCCCCAGCCAATGGGAGGCTGGATTGAAATGCACCTGCTTGAAATGCCCTTTTGTGTCTCTTCTGTAACCATGAGAAGGGCCCTCTGTCCTGGAGGGCACCAGAAGGAACACATGCGGAACACACCAGAGCTCAACCTGCACCAAGGAGTAAACCCACCAACCCAGTCAAATCACAGCTTGAAGCAGAGCTACTAGGCAAGTCAACCCAGTCCTGCCAACCTGCAGACAACTCACAGAAGCACAAGCAAGACTCAATGACTGCTGTTGTAAGCCACTCATTTTTTTTCGGAATGTTTGTTACACAGCCTTACTGTGGCAATAGCTGACTGATACAGGTGGCACCCCCAAAGAAAATCCACAAGTCATTTAAAGATAGCTTTTCCTTCCAAGCTCATAAAGAAATCAGTTACTTACCAGGATCACCCTTTTTCTTTGAACCAGACTTCTTCTTTGCAGGAGCCTCTTGCTTTGGTACCTCCTGGCTCTGGACCGTATCTGTATTTTTGCCCTGGATGGGAGCTGACTCTCTCTTTTTACCCTGATTAGCAGCCACGTCCACCTTCTTGGCTTGGTTGGGGGACCCTTCTGCCTTTTTGCCCTGGTTTGGTGTTCCCTCTGCCCTTTTGCCTTGACTGGGGACCCCCTCTGCTTTTTTCCCCTGGTTCGTAACACCCTCTGCCTTTGTGCCCTGATTAGCAACTGAATCTGCCTTTTTGCCCTGGTTGGGGGTTCCCTCTGCTTTTTTGCCCTGGTTAGGACTCCCATCCACCTTTTTGCCCTGGTTCTGACCCCCCTCAGCCTTTTTTCCCTGGTTGGGAGCCCCTTCCACTTTTTTGCCCTGGTTCTGGGCACCCTCGGCCTTTTTGCCCTGGTTCTGGGCGCCCTCGGCCTTTTTGCCCTGGTTCTGGGCCCCCTCGGCCTTTTTGCCCTGGTTCTGGGCCCCCTCGGCCTTTTTGCCCTGGTTCTGGGCGCCCTCGGCCTTTTTGCCCTGGTTCTGGGCGCCCTCGGCCTTTTTGCCCTGGTTCTGGGAGCCCTCGGCCTTTTTGCCCTGGTTCTGGGCCCCCTCGGCCTTTTTGCCCTGGTTCTGGGCGCCCTCGGCCTTTTTGCCCTGGTTCTGGGCACCCTCGGCCTTTTTGCCCTGGTTCTGGGCACTCTCGGCCTTTTTGCCCTGAGCAGTGCCGGTAGCTGGGGTATTGGCCTTGGCACCTACTGGCGGCACAACCACCATGGGCACCTCCTTGGGAGCGGTTTCCAAGATGGTTCTTGAGGCAAGAACCTGGATGGAATTCACTACAGAACTGACAGCTGGTTCCACTTTTGCCACTTTTTTCTCCTTCTTCTTTTTGTCCTTAGGGGAGGAGGCCGGCTTCTGGGGCATGGCTGGAACTGTGGCAACAGGGGCAACAATCACGGGAGGCTGGACTGGGGTTGGAGCCACAGCCACGGCAGGGGCCCGCAATGGCTCTCTAAGGAGGACGGTCACGTTGGGTGCTAGCTCGTGGTCAGGTATCTTGCCGTTGGGTTTCTCTTCCTTTTTCTTGGTCTTCCCTTTCTTTTCCACTGTTTTCTCCTTCTTTTTCTTCTCTACTTTTTGGTGGTGAGTTTTTGCCATCTCCTTGCGCTGGTTGGCTAAGGCTTCTTCATATGACGTTTCCTTCATGGAGAAGGTCGACACCAGGAAGATGCCAATGGCAGAAACAACCATGAATCCGCCAAAGACCACAACCCCCAAGGTCTGAGTGTCGTAAATGTCCATTCTGGCTTGCTTCCCTTTCACCTGCCAAACACATACACAGAGATTACTTTTGTAGAAACTGAGGCATTCAACAGTTTCCATCCCAACCCCTATCACTAAACTGAAGGTGTACAAATTCTTTCTTTCTAATAAATTCAGAGAAGCAGCAAACCCAGGCCCTTCCTGATGTCACATGTTCTTACCTGCTCTTCTTTAGAAGTGACCAATTTTTATCCAAGACATGAGCAGTCCCCATGTTTGATAATGAAGCAAGAGTGGAGAGATGGCAGAGTGCAGGTCTGTGCCTGGAGTACACAACGCCCAGGAGATGCAGGAGCCAAGATCCCAAATCAAGATGTTCCCCACCGCATGGGGCCAAAGATGCACATGGGAACAAGCGCAGGCCAGGGGTGAGACAATAGGGCAAAAATACCCCACCCAGAAGTAGGGTGTAGGTGCCACCCAGCCAACGCTGACTGCCATTGAAATGTAGCACTGAGCGGAGAGATCTTTTGATTTTTCATGGTAGGCTAGAAATCTTTTCTATTTCTTCTCTCAAAATAAAATTGATCGATTTGAAAAATGCCATGTAAGCCAAATCAGACACTTCTGCAGGCTTTTGGTCAAGCGCAGGTTGGCAAGCAGGCCCCCGACCCCTCGTCTCTCCTCTGTTGCCTCCCTTCTCCCAGTGCCGATGAACATGCTACCAAGGGTCAGAGATAAAAACCTTGTGTTACGATCCTGAAAAGTCATCAAGAATTTGGTGAGGGAAAAGGGCTTTTTGCCAGTGATGACTCCTGAGGAGTACGGAGCCTGCAATTTGCATGCTGAGAAAAAGGAAAAATCACTCTTGAGAAGCCCAGCAGACTCCAGGTTTGGAAGTTCACATCTAAGGCTGCACAGAGGGAGGGTGGGGCAATGTCACCAGGCCCTTTGTCAGACCACACACCCCAAACCAACAGGAGCCACACCATTCCCACTGCCTATGGACCAAAGTCCAAAGAGTCACAGGCAACCATGTCCATGCCTTCCTGGCCGACAGCTTAGGCTAAGTTTGACTTCACTGAGGAACTCCAAGAGGTGTATTTATTTGGATATGCTCAACTTTTTTTCCTTTCTTTTTCTTTCATAACCGAGATTTTATTGGTTGTGTTGAGCATCGGTACAGACATTTCTATTTGTACACAATTCTTAACATATGTACCGAAAATCTAAAAAGCCATTTATTGTAATTCTTTTTTAAATAGTTATTCCAGTGACTTTCCAGCTTAAAATTGGGAGGCAAATTTTCCTTAAGAGGATATCAAGAGGTCATCGCCAGTACCGGTATCTTCAAATGTTGACAAGCTATTATGTAAGTCTCACCAATTTAAAATTTATTATCATACATATTTATACATACTCAAATTTTCACAATCTTTCACAGCACGTTAACAAAGTTATTAGGAACACAGAACTACCACAAGCAAAGATGTCACAGAGTATACACAACTCTGACAGGAGAGCCATGATCAAGGAATGGTTTCCTTTAGAAAACAATTCTACTAAAAAGCAACATGGGAATAGGAGTAATTCAAAATGTTCAAGACATTAAATGCAGGCCTGGGACTCCACACTGCCATTTAGTATGCTTTATATTATAGGATATAAAAACTAACCTCCCACCCCAATCTATGGAATGTTAAGCTGACACCCAAGACAGTCAAAGCCCCCCATAATTCAATATCCCACATTATTTTCTGGTTGTACCAAAAAATAAACAATCAGCGAATGATTTCACCTTTAAAAAAAAAAAAGCATTGACTTAAAAAATGGGATGAGGTGGGATTCCCTCCTTCTTAAAAATGTTTCTAGAGCTACTAAAAAACTTGCATTTATGAAATAGCTGATAAAAATATTCCTCTGGATTGTACAAGAAGAGAGACAGACCACTGATAAGACCTGGTGTATGATATTAATCAGACGCGGCTTTTCTCTCTCCTGTTTCCTCAGAGGCTGGATGCTCCTCAGTTTTAGTTTCTCCATTTTCTGCAGGTGAATCTTCTTTAGTTTCTTGGTTAGCCCTTCTGTCTGTTTTCCTTTTGCTCCTTTTTCCCTTTTGGTTACACTTTTTTGTCTGAAGATTTATCTTTTGTTGCTGCCTTTTTTGGCTTTGTTTCCACTTCTGCAGGAGCAGGTTAAGCTGACAACCACACTGATCTCCTCTTGGGCTCTTTCCTTCATGGTGCCTTTGGCCGAGCTGACCTTCCTCTTGGGTATCTTGGCGCCAAGAGCCTTCGTGAAGCTGGGCTGCCTGGCCACTGCCATTCCTCCCACTGCCCAAGCTGCTGAGACGCCACAGTGGGGACCACGGGAGAACCGCACACTCAACTGTTAACTAGTGTTGATGCTCTCATCAATTCCCAGGCCCCTGAACCGGAGACAGTGAGAAACAGTGTAGCCCCTGTGAAAAGGATCACCAATGGAATGAATGAGCAGACGCACGTGTAAGAAGGTGTGGGTAAGAGGAGGTGGAGGGGTGTAGGAGAGAAAAGGGAGAGAAGAAGGGACCAGGCCTGCCCCAGCATTGCCCTCTGAAACCTCTAGACACTGTGGCAGGCTGGGTCCAGATACTGGTTAGTAGCCCAGACACTGAGATTCCTCTTCTAAGAAGCTGAGATTCCCACTCCTCTTGAGTGAGTGTGGGGGAGGGAAATAGGGTAGGAATTTCCAGACAAATCACATAAAATCCAATTTTTGACATTGTGGCATTTTAAAGAAAGGACTGAGAAGAGAGATTGTATTAAACGTCTCAGCACTTATGTTCTAAGAAAAATCAATCTCAAAGCAGAACAAATGCATGATTGTGCCATGCCTTTCTAGTAAGACCCTTGCAGGAAGAGAATTTAATAGGCTCATGATGAAAACTTCCCAGCTCATGCTCTCCGTGGGGATAACACCCCATCAGCTGCCTCTGTAACACTCACTTCTCCCACAGATACCAACCCGGGTTGGGCAGGACCAAGTCACCACTTTTCATTCTGGTCATAACCACTGCAAACAAAGTCTTAGGCAAGCTCATGGAGACCTTCAAATCCTGGGCAAAGTGGCAATTATGTTTCCAAGTGGATTCTGACCTCTGGCCATGGGCAGTGACAGTGTGATCCACAGCCAGGGCACTCTCTTATATGACAATCAAGGGACACTCCCATAAATGAGCCTTTCCCAGAAGACACTCTTAAGCTATGTGCTGAAAAGGAAACTGCACCCTGCTCAGCTCTGGATGGATTCAGTGGGTAGGAGGGTGAGGAAAAGAAGGTTTAGAACGTTGTACGGTCAACCCCCATTTCTTGGTAGGCATCCACCAACTGAAACTCTTCCGGGTACTCACAAGGACTTCTCAGAACTTTGCCAACACGGACATGTTCAGGTACAAAAACTACATTATAATCACTACATTCAGTCTATTCAGACAACAAAGATCCTCTAAAGCACTCCTCTTCTCCAAAGGGAGACTAATGCTACGGGCCTGGGTCATCCTGGCCGAGGCTTCGCAAACCTGGAGTAGCTTCCTAATGACTATGTGCTCGAGGGGTGCTCTCCCATGGGCTGCAGTTAGCACAGTTCACCAAACCCTAATGCAGCGACTAGCCATCTACAAAGCAGGTCCTGTTCAACACTGCAGACTGTGGAGCTCTGTGCAGCCTTGTGGTTTCCAACTTCTCAACTCTGACAGAAACGCCAACGTTGGAAAATTAGGCTTTAATCTTACCCAACATAGTCAAACATGGGATACAAAAATACATTCTGTTAGGAGCACAGAATTGAGAAATGCGAACTTAGGAGAATATTTTTCCTCTGCAGAGCACACAAATGTATGTTTTACAGCACCACAAATGTGTCTTCCCAACTTTTACAGAGTGGGTTGCTTTAAAATGAAATTATGTCCCCACCGCTAATTCCCGAGTTAGAATTTTTTAAAAGAAATCTTTCACAGGAAAATGAAAAGCCCTAGTATTAAGCAGTAATACACTGAAATGTTTCAGGGTAAGGCAATATCACCATGGACAGTAAAGAAATCAAAATGAAAAACAACCTTTCTGCTGCTGTGCAGAGTCAGCTTGGGTGGGGCATAAACATCACACTGGGAGATCCTTGATTCGCAGAAATGGTAACGCCAGGATGCGTCTCCAGTATGTTCTCCAGATCAGTTCCAGTATGTTCTCCAGATCAGCACGCCAGGGGCTTTGCTCCTTAAATCCCCACCATGATCAGAGGCCCCTCAACAGGAAAATTCTCCAGGGTTTTCCCCCAAGGCCAAAGAATTAGGGCAGATGTGTACAGTCTGACCGCAAGCAATCTACAGTCCATCAATTCTAGAAACTTCTGTGAAATAATGCACTTTTACTCACTTACTACAGTAGTCCCCCCGCCTTATCCATGGAAGATATATTCCAAGACCCCCAGTAGATGCCTGAATAGTCCCAAGGGATAGTCCCAAGCCCTATATGCACTGTTTTTTCCTATACATACATACCTATGATGAAGCATAATTTATAAATCAGGCACAGTAAAAGATGAACAATAGCTACTAATAAAATAGATCAATTATAACAATATGCCAGCATCACTACTCTTGCATTTTGGGGCCATTATTATGGAAAATAAGGGTGCCGTGAACACAAGCACTGTGATACCAAGACAATGGATCCGATAACCAAGCTGGCTGCTAAGTGACTCACGGGAGGGCGGCACAGATAGCATGGATCTGCTGCACAAATGGAGGATTCACGTCCTGGGAGGGATGACGCAGGATGGTGAGAAATTTCATCACACTACTCAGAATGGCATGCAATGTAAAACCTAGGAATTATTTCTGGAATTTTCCATTTAATATTTTCAGACCACAGCTGACTGCAGGTAACTGAAACTGCAAAAAGCAAAATCTCAGATAAGGAGGGACTACTGTATTGCTAGTACACTTAGAGCATAATGCAAAAAGCTGAAGGCCCTGAGAGGGAAGGATGTAGGAGGCCATCCAGAGGTTTGGGGCCAGTCCCAGGGTCAGCTGACCGAAACTC
Source organism: Propithecus coquereli (assembly GCF_000956105.1). NCBI lineage: Eukaryota > Metazoa > Chordata > Mammalia > Primates > Indriidae > Propithecus > Propithecus coquereli. The sequence goes on from NW_012139747.1 coordinate 6,181,889, forward strand.
ACGGGCCCACCTCTAGGGTCCCAACAGAAAGGCTCTTCTTCTCTTCTTAGATGCAGGGAACAAAAGCAAGAGAAAATCCCAAATTCTAGACATGGAAGACATCTGCTAACTCGTATGGTCCATCCAAACCAATCCAGTCCAATCTGGCAGCTGGGATTTGCTGGATTAAGCTCTGTGAAAGGACCCTTAACAGTACCCTGGAGCTCAGTCTCATCACTGGCCAGCTGCAACATGGTGGGCCCCCTGTGGACACAAAAAAAATAAGCCTCCAGATCCATTTCCCAGGCACAAGGTGACCTGCCGGGCAGGTGCCGAACTGAAACAATGACAATAAAACAGAGACCCTAGCAGATACGGCCGCATGAGAATCAACATCTCCTTATTTTTTAAAATAGTATGAAATAATTCAAACATAAAAGAGTAAGAAGAAAAATATGAACATCCATTATCACCACTCAGGTTTATCAAATCCTAACATTTTTGCTATATTTACTTCAAATATTTTATATATATATACATATATACATACATATATATATATATATACACACACACACGTGTGTGTGCATGTGTATGTATCATCTCCCTGCCAGAGGGACCAACACCCTGAATGGGTCACTTACCATTTCCATGTTTTTGCTTACATTACAAACATGTACCTCCACAAATAAAAGATAACATTGCTTTGTGTGCTGCCAACTGCTATGTAAGTGACGTTATTCTGGGTGTTATTTAGCAACATTTTTCGACTAAACTTTGTTTTTGAAATTTGTTTGTATAGCTACACATAGCTTCGGTTTATTCATTTTTAACTCCTGTTATATAACTAGGCCATACATTAGTATCCACACTCCTGCAAATTTAGGTTTTCTAAATTTATGCTATCCACACACAAAACTGTAGTGTAACATGTCTACCATGTAGAGTGAATAATTTCCCTTACATTCCTGACCCCCACCACCCAGGGCACCTTCCTGGAGACAATCACTGCCACGGAAGTCATTTTACTGCTTAAGAGTTATTTTCTTCTAAAAATTTTGGTAATGCTTTTTGCAGTTGGATTTTCAATCACCAGGAATTTACTTTGGTATGTGACAGGAAATAATGATATAACTCTTTCCTAACAGTTTAATTACCCAGCACCATTTCCTGACTGGTTTCTTCCTTCCCCACAGATGTACATGGCCATCTCTGTGCCATCGAGTGGATCTGTTTCTGCATTCTATACTTTGTTCCACTGGTATATTTATGTCCTGCATCAATACCACATTTCTGGCCTATATATCCCCTCCAAAATTTCTACTGGGAATTTATTTGAATCACAGAGAATTTACACATGAATGTAGGAAGGACTGACATTTGTAACTATGGAAGCTTCCTGTCAATGAACATGGTATGCTATAGCACTTAAAAGCATTTAAATGTTTCCTTCCATGCTTTTAGAAAGTTTTTATGATTTTCTCTATAAAAGTCTTACATGTCTTTTGTTTTTGTGTTAAGATTATTGCCATTTATAAATGTGCTAGACAAAAGATATCGTTTGTAAATTACTTTTTCTATTCCCCAGCTATAGATAATGAGCAAAGTTATTAATTTTCATATATGTATCATTTACCCAGCTATTATGCTATGCTCTTGTCAAATCTAGGACTTTGTGGAGTCCCTTTAATTTTCTTTATACAAAAAAAATCATCTGTGGAAAAAAAGACAGTATTGTTTCTTGCTTTTTAAACCATATGATCTCATTTCTTTTTCTTGGCTGGCTTATAACTCCAATGCAGTGCTGAGCAGAGTCAGTGCAGGGAACTGCGTTGCCTCATTACTAAATTTCTATTTCCAATATTTCACTCTCACATGTTGTATCGACTGTAGGTTTTCAGTAGAAATCTTTTCACAGGTTAAGTAGGATACTTTATTTCCTAGTTATCTTTCTACGGTATAAACATTTCTTGATGGAGATTTTTTTCTTTTTTAACACATCACTAGATTTGGTTTGTTCACTTTTTATGTGGGATTTCTACATGTGTTCTAAAGTGAGAAAAACTAGAGATCATTCTCAGACTGCACTTTGGTTTTGGTATCAGGATTACTTAAGTCTCAGAGTGAACTAAGAATCATCCCTTTTCCCATTCTTTGGGATAGTTTGTATAAAATTGGGGTTATGTGTTCTTTGTAGGTTTTGAAAAACCTGCCTGTAAAACTTTCAGCACAGGTGTTGCAAAATCTTTTCCTAAGGAGGGAAGGATAGTGGAGTGCTGATTTTTAACTGCTGGTTCAATTTCAATGATGATTCTAAAACCAGCTTTTGAGTTTGTGATCCAATCTATAAAATTAATTTTAATTATTCCTTCCTCCATCTTCCATTGGTTTATTCTGTCCTTTCTAACTTCTTGACATGGACATTTATTACTTTCCAGTCCTTTCTCTTTTCTTATAGCAAATATTTAAGGTCATAAATTTCCCCCAAGTACTGCTGTAGTGTCATTCTATAAGCTGTGATGCATAGTATTTTCATTATTGTTCAGTTTTATTTTCTAATTCCCATGTGATCTCTTCTTTGAATTGTGAGTTGGCAGCGTATTTAAATTCCCTAACACATAAGGGGGTTTGAATTATCATTGATAAATCCTAATTTAGCTGCACTGTCATAAGACAGTATGTTTTACATTATATAGGTCAAAGCTTTCAGATTTTTAACTATGATCCAGAAAAATAAATTTTTATGTGTCCCCGGATATAGATGCACACACACTAATATATACATATGTATGTATACACATAGGTAAATAACAATGCTCTCATGAAACAGTAACTCAATCTTAGTATGTATGATGCACTGGTATTTTCTACATGTCAAAAAATTTAAAAAGATTTTTTTACAATCAATTAAATTGACTCTGAGGCCACCAATAGGTTGGGCCGTAGTTTCACTCTGATTTAGAGTATATATTTGGTGAATTTTTCTAGATTATGATCAATTTTTTATAAATATATGTGTACTTTATGGAGTATAGGGCTCCACAGGTATCCTTAGTTCAAGCTTAATAATCTATAGAATTTTACTAGTTTTTTGCCTGTTTAGTCTAGCAGCTATTGAGAACTCTTAAATCTCCCACTATGATCATGGACTTGCCAACTTCTCCTTGGAATCTGTCAATTTGTACTTTATTTGGAAGTCATCTCATTAGGTGAACATAAAATCAGAATTGTTACATCTTCCTGGTAAAGTGCCAGCTATCCTCGCCACCCTCCCCCATTATACAGTGACCCTCTTTATCCTAATAATAAATATTTTTAAAAGTTTTACCAACTTTTGGGGGGTTAATACTGGCCTGGAATCCTTTTCTATTCTTTATTTTCAACATGTCTGTGTTTGTATATTTTAAGTACAGCTCTTAAAAATAGCATATAACTGGATTTTAAGACTAGTGTGGCAATTTGTCTTTTTAAGTGGTAGGTTTAGTCCACCAACATCTATTGTGATTTCCTATATAATTGATTTATACTCTTATTTTGTGTTTCCTATTTACAACATTTCTTCTTTGCTTATTTTCCCCCTTTTTCTTTATGGTTTGAGAGTTAAACATTCTACTTCTATTTTGTTTTTTCCAGTGAATACCGTTTTAAGAAATTATAATTAAAATGTTTTTACCCTTACATTTTCCTAACATACATACTTGACCAAATTTCATGAATGCGCCCAGCTACCTCCCCAACAGTAGAGAAGGCCTTAGGTCAGGTGCCCTTCCATCTGACACGAGCCCCTTTTCTCCCTTGCTGCATCTCCCTCCAACACACACATCCAGACTAGTCAGTGTTGTTTTGTTTTAGACTGCTGATACTTGCTTGTTTAAATTACCCAGTGTTGGCCATGTACTTATCACAGCTTCTTGCATCTCACTTCTTTTAGGGTCTTGCCAAAGCACATCCTTGATTAGTTCTTTGGGCAAGTATCTCTCCTTGATAAACTTTCTCAGTCCTTATAGCCCTGAGAAATTTCTTTATATCACCTTTTTTCTTCATTAATGGATTAACTGAGTACAGAATTTCATGCTGACAGTTTTCTCTCACTAAAGATATTATTTTATTTGGCTTTGACACTTTTGATGGGAGGAGGATTACTATTGAGAAACATGCTCTCAGTCAATTTGTCATTCCTTTAGGTTTTTTTTTTTAATCTCTCATTACTTTTAAGGTCCATTTTTGGGATTCTAAGGATCCAACAAAATATTTTTAGGTGTATATTTTATTTTATTTTATTTTTTTCAGGCTCATTGTACTTTCTTGAGACAGAGTCTCACTGTGTTGCCTGGACTAAGTGCCGTGGCATCATCTCAGCTCACAGCAACCTCAAACTCCTAGGCTCAAGCAATCCTCCTGCCTCAGCCTCCCGAGTAGCTGGGACTACAGGCATGCACCACCATGCCTAATTTTTTTCTATATATTTTTAGTTGTCCAATTAATTTCTTTCTATTTTTTAGTAGAGACGGGGTCTCGCTCTTGCTCAGGCTGGTTTCCAACTCCTGAGCTCAAACAATCCACCCGCCTTGGCCTCCCAGAGAGCTAGGATTACAGGCGTGAGCCACCGCTCCCGGCCTCATTGTACTTTCTGAGTTAATTAATTTTGAAAAATCTTTGCCTTCTTAGTTCTTTGAACATTGTCTTCCCCAATTCCTTCCTGGTAGAACTCTGAATTAGACCTCAATCTCTTGGGAAAACTTCTCAGACATATGCTCCACTCACCAGTTCTCTCTTCAGCAGAATCTAACCAGCTCTATAGTCAGTCCTTTGAGTTATTCTATCTGTTTTTTTCAAGTGTGTCTGGTTTTTGTTTTTTTTTAATGGTGCTATTGTTTTCCATTGCCTTCTTTTCTACCTTTAACAGTGATTTTGTATTACATCTTTGGTGGGGCTTTATCAGTGGCAATCCTTTACAGGGTGAGCTGTGGGCTTGCCTCTAAAAGGCTATTTTATCTTTGCTTCAACTAGGCCCCCAGGGAAGGAAGCAGCCAAGGACAAATTTTTACAAGAGGAATGGCCTCCTGTCACAAATTCTCAGGGAGACTTTGCCTCCTCTGCCTTAGGACAAATTAGATAAACTCTCAGCCATCATCTCCCCTTGCTACTAGGCTGACATTTTTTTTTAGTCTGTCCTTTGATTGAGGGTATAACCCTTCACAGGTTTAGGTTTTACATGAGGTATGAGGGAAGGCTCATTTCCTACTTCTGACCTCAGACAAAGCCCTGTTCCCCCTGGACATTAAAGCCAAAGACCCAAGATGACTTATGACTCAGACTGACACCACCACACCCAACCCCCTCAACTCAGGGTCAGCTCACTGCTGGGCCCCAGTCACTCCCCTTACACTGGGCTTAGGGACTCTGGCCATCTCTTTTACTACCTTGTAAGCTCAGCTACTGTTTAAAAAAAAAAAATGCTTATTAGCCTTCTAACATTTCCAGTTATTTGGAGAAGTGGATTTCAGATCATCTGCTCTAAAAATTTTAAGAGTAATCTCTAATTTTTTTTAAGCTAGAGAAACTAAGAGAAAATTCAGTAACTAAAAGATTCTGAAAAAATTCATTTCATGTTCCAAGAGGATGGATATAACTGACTTCCTACTTTAAAAAAAAACAATGCTACTCATTTCGAAGAAGAGTTGAAACACTAAAAATAGAAATGTATTCTATTATAAGCTTTTGCTTATTCACCAGCCATTTCAGACTCAATTTCTATGTCTGAGGAAAAAAAAAAAATAAAGAATTGACATGTTTTGGTGTTTCTCCAAAATAACAGTCTTTGGAAAAGTAGGTACTTAAATAGACCTAAATCTTCTGAGAGCTTACAAGAAGCCTACTGACTTCACCTTATTAATGAAGACACATGCCTACAAGGTAGGAATCAAGAATCTACTTCCCAAAATGAACATAACAGTTAAGATATGCTAGCCCACAAAAGAGTTCTTACTACAGTAGACAGTCATCTCCCAGAAAGCAGGGATCAGTCTAATAGGCGCTGTACCCAATCAAACCTCAGCACATCAACACTCAGTAAGTGATGAATGAAGGGTCTACTAAATATCCTATTAGGATAGTATTTGCTAACTTATATGGTTATAAGGACCAAATCTAAACAGAGTAACACAAGTATCCTGATGGAGGAAATAACACACATCATGGAGTTTTACACATTTTTGGAAAGAGTTATTTCTTGATTCTTCATAGTTTCCATATTCCTGAAAATGGTGTCTCTCTTAAGTTTCATTTTCTGTTGTTGCTGGTGTATAGAAATGTAATTGATTCCAGCAGGGTGATTTTTTTCCCCCAGCAACTTGCCTAATTCTAGTAACACATCTGTTGATTTTTTTTTTTTTAATTTCTACATATATAAGCCTATGAATCACAGTTTTTTTCCTTTCTTTCCAATCTTCATATCTACTGCTTAATTTTCTTGAATTTTTGTACAGGGCAGGACCTCCAACACAGTGCTAAAGAGAAGAAATGACAACAGACATCCTGTTTTCCTGATATTAAAGGGAAACACTTAGGTGTCTCACTGTTTAGTGTGATGTTTGCTATAGGCTTTTTATAGGCATGTTTTATCAGGTTAAAGAAGTTGCTTTTTATTCCTGGTCTGCATGAATAGATGGTAAATTTTATCAAATACTTACTCTGTATCTGTTAAGATAATCACACTATTCTACTGTAATCTGTTAATGTGGGAAGTGAATATAAACTTATTTTTAAACATTAAACAATGTTTGCATTCCTAGGATAAATATGATTTAGTCATTATACATACCGCTGGATTTGGTTTATATTTTCAAGTATGAGATTTGACTGATAATTTTCTTTACTCCTACCATTTTTGTCAGGTTTTGTAACAAGGTTGGCTGGCACCAAAATGAGTAGTGTAGTATTTCTTTTTCTTTTAAGAGTTTGAGAACAATTGGGATGCTTAATTTTTAAATGTTCTATAAAGCTAACCAGTGAAGCCATCTGGGCCTAGTAATTTCTTTGTGAGAAGACTTGATCAAGGATCTAATTTCTTTTAATAATTGCAGGACTATGTAGGTTTTCTATCTCTTCTTGGTTCAGTTTGATAAATTATATTTTTCTAGGAAATTGTTAATGTCAGAATTTGTAAGATTTTCACCATGTTGAGATGTAGAAATTGTCTATTTATGATGTGTGGTATACTCCTCCTTCTCAATCTATTAAATATTTTTAATACACATCAATGGCAGTAATTATTTCTTTTCACTTAGCACAAGTTTTTCATAATAACCATTTTTCTTTTTATTGTCTACAACAACCATAGTGAAGCTCTATTTTACATTCTTGATATTAGTTATTTGTGCCTTTTTCTTAATCAATTTTGCTTGAGATTTGTCAACATTATCTTTTCTAAGAATGAAATTTTGGCTTTGTTGAGCTTCTCTACTGTATATTTATCTTCTGTTTCATTAATTCTTTTTCATTGTTAATTCTTTCTAATTGATTTAGGTTTATTTTGCCTTTTGTAATGTCTCAAGATAGATGCTTAGCTCATTAATTTCCATCTTCTCTTCTTTTTAAATGTATTTAAAGTTATAAATTTCCCTGTAAACAATATTTTAGTTACGTCCTACAAGTTTTGATATGTAGTATTTTATCATTCATTTCAAAACATTTTTTATTTTCCATTATTTTTTTACCTACAAATACCAGAAGTATTTTTAAATTCCCAAATACACAGAGATTTTCTACTTACATTTTTATAAATATATCTAGTTTAACTGAATTGTGGTCTACCTGCTGCATAATTTCAATCCTTTAATATTTGCTGAGACTTACTTTAAGGCCACGATACAGCCAATATGCACTAGTTGGCTGCAGCATTTTATTTATATATAGTTATACACAGACCACATTCCTTATTTTGTTCAAAAGTTCTAATCCTTACTGATTTTTGTCTGCTTAGCTGTCAATTACTGGCAATATGCACTCAGATTCTCTACTATAATTGCGGATCTGACAATTTCTTGTAAGTTCTGTCAGTTTTTGCTTTATATATTGAGATTATGTTGACACACCTGAAGTTAAAAATGCTAAATATTCAAACTGAATTGAACTTTTATCATTATGAAGTGACCCTCTCTCTGTAATGCTTTTGTGGGGTCTTAAATTCTATTTTATATACATTAATACAAGACCAGTTTTCTTTTAATATTATTTCTATAGTATATCTTCTGGTCTTTTGCTTTTACCTGTTTTGTCTCTTGAAAACAGTACAAGAGTTGGAGTTTTAATAACCAGGATGATATCTTTATGTTTTAACTGGAGTATTTAGTCAATTTACATTTAAGATGAATGCTGATATACTTGAGCTTGAATTCATAATCTTGTTTTGTGCTGTTTTCCCACTTGTCCTGGGTTTCTTTTTGTCTCTTTTCTCATCTCTTTTCGGATTATTTAAAATCATTCCATTTCCCCTCTCTACTACTACTACAGAAGTAATTCACTGTTTCTATTCTTTACTTCTTTTAAAAAACAATACATGCGAGGCACAAAATTCAAAATTAAACAAAATCTTTACCCTCTCCACTAATTCCATTACCCCTTATAACTTAGATTTTCATGTATTTAATCTTACCCTTTTTTCCAGCATCCCCAACATTATCATTATTCTACTTTTGTTTATAGTTGTCTGAATATTTACCACCTTCTTTACTCTTCATTGCTTGTTACATCTTACTTTTTCCACTTGGCATCACCTTCCTTCCAAGAACAGCATTGAGAATTTCCTTTAGTGAAGATCTGTCAGTAGCTGTCTTGGTTTAGTCTTTAAAAATGATCTTTTCACACTCACCGTTGAATTTTTCCGTCTAGTTGATATATCACTAAACTGTCTACAAGTGGATTTATTTTTATTTACCCCGCCTCGACTTTTGTTTTTGTTTTGGGATGGGCATCTTATCCATTCTGTAAAATTCTCAGGCATTAGCTCTTCAAAATACTAGCTCTGTCCTCACTTCTCTCCTGGAACCCCAATCAGTCACACCTCTCAGTCTACTCTCCCTGATTCTTAATTGGTCTTACAAATTATTCCTCTATTTGGCTCTCCAAGATGAATTCTCTGGATTTTTTCTTCTGCTCCATCTTCCAGTTCATTTATTAGCTTCAGTTTTATCTAATCTGCTGGTAAACCCATCTGTTGGACTTTTACCACAATTACTGAACTTTTCAAGTCTACAAGTTGTACATGGTTCCTTTTTCAAGTTTGCTAGGTCATTTTATAGTTTCCTATTCCTTGTAGATATTTTCAATCTTGCCTTTTACTTCAAATAGAGTAAGGCATTAAAAATATGTGTCAACAACTCCATTATCTTATGTTTTCACAAATCTGTTCTTGCTGGTCCTCATTCACAGTGCTTTGCATCCTCTGTGTTTAGTTATTTGTAACTACGGACTGCTTCCTTTCCTTTGATAATTACAACTGGGGACTTGCTGAGCCTAGGATAAAGGTGCGGTCCTTCAAAGACCTGCTTGCTCATGGCCTGGTCCAGAGCACTGTCTGTCCAGGTCAACTCTAAAACAAAGAGTCTTAAATAAAATCAGCTTGAGAGTTTTCCACCACTCAGGTCATCTGCATGCAGGACAACCTGTGATACCCACTTGTCAGAACATGCCCTCTTACCCACCCTGCTTCTCGGGTGGGAAGCGTGCTTACCCTGAAGGTGTTGTAGCCTTTTGTGATTCCAACTCTGTGGGAGCAGGTCTCCCATCATGCTGCCCACTTTCATCTCTGCCCCTTGTGCCTGGAGATGCCGTCAAAACTTAAGAGTTTGCCCTGTTTGCTAAAGGCCCGCAGGGTGGTGCTTACCCTGCTGGCTTACTCATTTCACCATCTTCCTCAGTATCTTGCAGAACATTCAATGTTTTTCAGAAGGTGTTTTTTTTATTTGTTATCTAGCACTTGCCCCAGCCCATGCCCAAGTGAGAAGACTGGTCCAGACAACCCAGCCTATCCTATCACGAGAAACTCAGTGTCCCCTTTCATCTTTAAGCTAACTGAGATTTGGCATTGTTGCCACTCACAGCCAAACCAAATGCCAGCCAATCAAGCTCTTAAAAGAAAAGCAAGAGCACTGCTTCTATGGGACAGGACGACTGGCTGTGCTAGGGAGACTACTTCCAAGGTCGGACCTGGATATACTGTACTTTTACTACCGGGTAGGGGAGAGGAAGGAAGAGCTCCTGCAGGAGTATCTCCCCACCACTGACCCCTGGAGGTGGGAGGATTTTCTAATTAGAAATGAGTGGGCCAAAGCTAAACGAGGGCTCATACCCAACTGCTGGTCCCTTTGTTTTTAAGAAATCTATTTCGGGAGGGAGCAATTCTGATGAAGAACTCAACCTCAAGATCAGGTCTCTGCTGAACTCCTCTCATTCAACTCCTGTGAGAAGAGCTGTCTTTCTACTCCAATTTCTATTAAGAAATAGCATTTGCTCATCAGCAGTAAAATCTTACCCTTTCTCACAATCCCTCTGCAAAGGCCCTCCTATGATTAACAAATTCTGCTGGCCAAATATCCCATCTCTATGACAAAAAATAACTTCAGCATGAGTGAGTTATTTCTTATTATTAATGGTAACTCAAACTTCATTTTGGTTCATTTTTAAAGTCATTTTATAATATATACCAAGCTCTCATATATTGCTGGTTGGTGTATAAATCCATTTACGCACTTTAGAAAAAAGCCTGGCACTTCTTTTAAAGCTGAGCATATCCCTCCTTAGGGTCCTACAGTTCCACTCGTAGGTATAGACCCAATGGAAACGTGTGCATGCACTCAGCAGAAGTCGGGGGCAAGACTGCTCACGGCACTATTACAGGCCCAAACTGGAAAGTATCCAAGTACCCACCTAGAGTAAAATGGATAAACTGATACATTCACATGCTGGGATATTACACAATGAGAATGAATGAATGAAATACAACTATCCCAACAACCTGGATGAATCTTACAAGGTTGAACAAAAGACACAAAAGAGCATAAGTCGTATGATTCCATTTACACCAAGTTCAAACACAGGCAAAATGAATCCATAGTGTTAGAAACAGGAGAGCAAGGCACCCTTGGGGCTGAGCAACAACTTGACGGGATACAAGAGAAGCTTGGGGAGATCCGGAATAATCTATTTCTTGATCTGCTGGGTGTTTAGTTACTGAATATTTATTGAGCTGTAGACTCACAACAGTGCATTTTTCTGTACATATTTTACTTCAGTAAAGAGTTAAAAACGTGTGTGTCATCTTTGCTGGGAAAATGTCCCCCACGGATCCTGCAAGGAGGAGCATCTTTAAGGCCTGAAGACCGTTACAGAGCACTGTTACTACGCCACCTCCGAGTTCTCTCACATGCACACATTGCTCCCTCCAAAGAAAGGAAGTAACTGGGGGACCAGGCTCAAGGTCACCTCCCCACAAGACAGAGCAGTGACTCAGCGGGACCCACAGACCTTCACTGTCCTGTGGCCGTACCCACTGTGCTGTCCTCCTCACAGTCTTCTAAAAAATCAAACTGTCCAGAATAAGGCCCGGAAATTTCCAACTTCAGAGGGAAGCAACTTAAGACAGAAAAGAGTAGCTGGGCTTCACAGCAGTGGCTAAAGTTGACCTTTTAAAAGTCCCTTATCAATAATAAGACTTTTCATTAAAGGTTTCAATAATTCATTTATTCTTTAGCATTGACTCCTTACTTCCCTCAATCACTGTGATTACTAATTAAATTCTGAAAATTAATACTTTTCTTTCTAATTACTACAAATATTTACCAAGGAAATAAAAATGTATTCAACAGAACTAAAGCTACATCTAATTCCTATCTAGAATCAGTCTTAATTGAAAACAAAACTGGTTTTGATACAGTTCAGTTGTAGATTTTAATCACTGAATGAGAAGTTCCAGAAAAACACACCACTTGGGTATGAACAAGGGTCGTTCACCTTTTCATGTAAAACAAGTAGGTCAGATGTTCCCATTAGAAAGGGCTTGGGAATCCAGGATCTACTCTTTATTTCTCTGCCTAAAATCAAAAAGAGGAGAGGGAAGGACAAACGAAGGACAGAGGCTGGCCCTGGAATGGACCCAGAATTGACTCTTTCCAACCAGTCCAGCCTGCCTCAGCCATCGGCCCCTTGTCCCAGCCGACTTCCATGCAAAATTCCTGAGAGGAAAGGACACCACCAGGAGGTGAGGCAGGACAGTAACTTTAATCACTCCTCTTAGTCCTTAGTTTGGTGAAGTCTGACCAAGAGAAAAGAAAATGTAATACCAACTACAAGAAAAGTATTCTCCCTCCTGCCACTAAGGAACACTTTTGCTCACTAAACACAAAATCCACCTCTTTTCAGAGCAAGCCAGCACGTTGTTCAAACCCAAAATAACGTTTTGTTTCCCGGTGAGTGTGTCATCACTGATATGCTCAGTTACTCTGCAAGCCCCACCTAATGCCCATCAGTTACACAGGGAAATAAAAGATGCTCGTTGCCAAGTCTCCTCCTCGGAACTGGTACGAACACCTGGGTAGGACCTGTCTGTCGAGGTGCTGTGGATGATGGGCTGTGGAGAAACAGGTAGCCCTGAGATCAGTATAACCAGCTGGAGATTTGGAGCTCCGAAGAGAGAGCCAACACCCAAACTCTCCCCTAAAGCTCACTTCCAACCCCTGGCCTCTGCTGCCAGAGCAGGGATTGTCCGCATTTGACAGCACCCCTCTGCACATGACTGTCAATTTCTCAACTGGGGTCAGGCTGGAGGCAATCCAAAAATCACTTGCATTTGGCTCTGGAATATGTTTTTGTGTTTATACTTGATACTCTAGGAATCTGGACTACTTTAGGCTAAATAATATACTCACAGAACATGAGTGCTAGTAAATTATCTCCATTAGCTCAGCAAGAGTGGGGCATGTACTGTGTGCCAGTCACTGTTCTCCATAATGGGGAAACAAAATACATACATCCCTGCATCAGTAGAGCTCGCACTCCAGTGGGGAAGACAACAAAGTCAGTCAAATAGCAGGCATGCCAGGTGATGATGACAAGAAAGCGATGTAGAGAAGTGAGACAGGGAGCAGAGGGGGAGGAGTGTCAGAGGCTGTCCCTTCAAAGAGGGTGGTCAACAGACCTGAAGGAGGTGGGGAGCTAGTCATGTGGCCATCTAAGGAAATGCTCCCCAGGTAAAGGCCAAAGCAGGTGCTAAGGCCCTGACGCAGAAGCATGTCTGAGGAATAGAGAGGAGACCAATGTGGCTCGAGCAGAGGACCAGGAAATGGCAGAAGTGAAGCCAGAGCAAAAGTGGGACCCTCGGAGGCCACTGGAGACCTTGGCCAAGCAGGGTCTTAAACAGAGGAGTGACATGATCCACTGTGGAATGAGGGCAAAAGCAAGGAGGCCAGTGAAATAACCCAGGCAAGGAGTAAGGTAGTACGGACCAGGGTGGTGCCAGTGGAGGTGGTGAGAACAGTCAGACCCCAGCTCTATTTAAAAGGTTGAGCTGATGGGATTTGCTGTGTCCAGGACACAGGTATGAGAGAGTGAGGAGTTAAGGATAAACCAGGTTTGTGGCCTGAAAGATGGAGCTAGCTGGCCTAGTTTCATTTTACATGAGGAGAAAACTGAAGCCCAGGGAAGAAAAAAATCATGTCCAAAGCCACACCACTTTTTCTGGGATTGGAACCCCCAACCAGTGCTTCTGCCACTGCCCCAGGCTGCGCCTCAGTGGGAGACGCCGGTGACCAGTCCAGTAGCACCCGGATGCCCTCCAGTCCCCTCAGGGATTGCCAATACCCAAGCACATCGTGTAAATTAGGGTAGGATGCTGTGAATGACAGCACAGGCCCTGCCCAGAGAGGGCAACCACAGTCCACGAGAACTGATGTGGCCAGAAATTCCCATTTTTCCCAAGAGAACCCACAAATCTAGATTTTAATGAAAAAAATTCTCCATTCTTAAAAGGTGGCTCAATTATTTAATAACATGGGGTTAGCCAAACAAATCTCATGTGCAGGCCAAATTCAGTCCTTGTAGGGTACCACTTTTGAGCTTGTCTCAAGACAGCCTAACACAGACCCTGTTTATTTATACCTTGCCCAGGGTTAGTGTATAGAATTAAAGGCTTGAATTCAAGATGGTCTTTTATTCCAACTTTTGAGTCAGTAGATGATATTCATTATCACTATAAATAGCTGATAACTTCCAGCATCTCAGTGGGCCTCCTTTCTAACCAAAAAGAGATCAAGTAGCCGTCCATGATTCCGGTTCTTTATTTAAACTTTGGTTTTATGTTATTCTACACAGAGTCCTAATACTAAGATGAGCCCATGAGTCCAACTAAGAATTCGAAAATGCTTCTCAAATACTACCCAATGATCTCTTAAAAGTTATATGGAGTATAAATAACAGAGCCTTGCAAATCGTCACTTGCCTAGAAAACAATTTATGACAGCCAAGTATATTGGAACTCCAGTATTTTTGAACTTGCAAGGTTTGGGGACTGGGCAGGTATTCTAGTCTTGTCAAAATAATCTAATTTAGAAATTACAAAGCGTCCTTTGTAAATTAAAGTTGCTGCCCATTGCTAGAGAGGTAGGAGATACATGCTACTTAAGGCACATAAAGGAAACACAGATGTGTCTGGTTTTTAGACTTGGAAGTCTGGTTGCCTATTTCAGGAGAATCTGTTTGCCCCAGAAAATAGTCTCCTAGGAGGTCCCTGAGTTAATTTTCTATAACACTAAGTGGCCCCCCCTTGCCCAGGCCCTCTCACTTAGAATTCAATATTTACCTTCCTTACAAGCCATATACTTTCTGTCTAGTAACTATTTATTTTCAATATTTTGGTACATTTGACCATTTTGATGCTGTGGGTATTGGCTTTAAATCCTCCAGGGCAGGGCCACTATCTGTGCTGCCTCAACCCCTTCTTCTTGGAATGCAGCTTATGATACACACAAAGAGTTGGGACTAACGATTTCTAAAGGTAATATCTTATTAGATTGAAATATATTAACTACAACTAGTCAACTGTCTTTGACCTAAGAATGGGCAATTTTATATGGCTCAACATAATATTTCTACATAATCAAGAGGAAAAGAGACTTGAATGTTTAGAGAATACCAATTACCTCTAGACCAGCACTATCCAACAGAATGTTCTGTGATGATGGAAATAATCTAAATCCACACTGACCAATGTGTGACTACTGAGTACTTGAAATGTGGCTAATGTGACTAGGAAACTGGATTTTTCATTTTATTTAATTTTAATTGTTTTCAATTTAAACTGCTACATGTGGCTGCCATATTGGACACAGTTCTAGACAATGGCTTCTTCAGATAAGAACTTGGTGTCTCATTTGTATTTACAGTGTTTGAAGGCCCAGCACACAAGGAGACACTTGATGAAAAAAGGAAATGAAAAATACCTTCTCTCACTGCCACATTTTCAAATGACTCCCCACCTTCCTGCCACTGAAGCCTTTAATTCTGATCTTCTAGTTCTACATCCTCCCTCAGAAGATACAGAACCAAGGAAGGTGGAGTTATAAGGCCCAGAAGGTGAACATTCAGACGGCTAAGCCCACACTGCTTAGCAGCTGGGCAATAGGAACTGTTCTGACAAACTCCTGACCTCCTAGGCCTTCACGTCATCATTCACCAAAAGGGAGGCAACCATACCTACACTATAGAATGGGGTTGTCGTGATGCCTAAATGTATGTCCAAGTTGTGGAATCTGATTCTAAAAGGTACACCTTAAAAATTAAGTTGGGCTCAGCTTCATTTATCCAATGAGATAGCTGGATAACTATTGAGAATATTTTAGCAGGTATGGTTGTCTACCTCATTTAATCAATATTTGTTATGTTACAGGCCAGGCCTATCATTGTAGGTCGATGATGTACAGATGGATAGCACAGTCCCTGCCATCACAATTCTGACCATTTTTTTTTCCTCCTGAAACAAGATTTTAACAAAGAAAAAATCTGATGTCTCAAAAGAACTGCTGACTCTCTGCTTATATGTGCCATTCATTTATTATTTAAATTTCCAGGGGTAAAAGAACAAGTAAGAAGAGTCTGGGGTCCTGACACTTTCGAAAGGTGTCCCTGCTACATAATAAACCAATATTCCAATTCAATCATTTGCATTCAACCATTTAAACTGAGTTTGGCACTATATAATTACTGCAGCCAGTTGAGTTAGGGCTCATTTCAGCAAAGAACATAATTGCTAAAATGTGACTTGATTTAGGATTTATTTAAAACTCTCCCATCACCAAAAAATATTCATATGCCATGGTACCACTATAACTTCTTAATATCTCTGTAAATGTTCAGAGGCTGATTCCTAAATATGAAAGAAAAGAGTTCAGTTATAACATAGTGCCTACAGCTTTATCCACTGGAAACCCTCTGCTTCCAAACCCCAAGATACCTTTCTTGTCCCCTTGCCCCCTAATCTTAGCCTCCTCCAGGCCTCAACTGGCCCAGCAGCCCTGCAAGCCAGCTTTGCAGTGCTCCATGTAAAGGGAGAAGTTAACCTACTAGGAAGTCTGCCCCCGCCTTTGCTTAAATAGAGAGGGAAGTGGCATCTCCAGGACCTCAGAACCGGAAGCTTCTTTCTGGAAGGGAAATAGGTTGGCAGACCATAGTGGGACTGACCTTTGGAAAGTTCATAAAGGAATTAAGACATCAACACAATAAGCAGCATGCTGCAGGATCACCCAGATTTCGCTGGGTGTGAGATTAACAGGAAGTTAAGACAAACAAGGAGGTAGGCAGAGATAGCAGAGAATTCTCCCAGACTGCATAGGATAGGGCTGCTGTAAAATTTGCAGTTGTTCTTCCTCGGAGTGCTGGACAGAAGACATGGGTCTCTGCAGACAACCGGTTCTAAAGAGCTATCTAGCCTGGTATGTGAGGCCCTATTGGACCTATTTCCCCAAAATTCCCAGAAAATGCCACTCAGAGGCCCCTACCCCGAACGTTCTAGCAAGCTGAGTGTATAGATGAGCAAATAGTAACATGGGAGGCTCCCCAGAGCCTTCAAAGTTTCATTTCCTTGGTGCTTCCCAGTCTCTTCTAACCTTTGACCTCCCGGAGTTATTGCCAAATTGCCTCCGTACAAGTTCTCAGCACTTCCCTGCATGGCTCCCCTGACCCCATCGTGTGTGGGTGGTATTGTCTGCAGGCTACAGACAAGGAAACCGGGGTTCAGAGGGGCTAAGGGAACTGAGAGGTGAGGTGGGCCAGTAAGCCTGGCCTAGAATCTGGAATCCCGGCTTTGCGACATCTGTAGCCCCGCACCAGCCGCAAGGAAGCTGAGCCAGGGCCCAGCTTCCTCCATGTCCCGCACGTCTCCGAAAACGCATCCCAACAGGCACGGCCAATGCTTGTCCATACTTCCTACATGTGCTGGGTCTCCACAGGTTTTCTCTCAAGTAGAAGAGATCAGGAGCCCCGATTTTCAGACGAGGAAATGGAGACCCCCAACGAAACAACTTGGCGGGGTCACCCTCAACGGTGCCAGGGCCAAAACTTGTGATTTATAATCCAGAGAGAGGTTCCCGAAGCATCCTTGACGTCCTTCTGGAAGCGCTGGCCCCAGCCGCCCTCCCCTACCCAGGGCGCAGCCAGGCAGCCTGGCGGGCCGTGGCGGCTGCCAGGCCGGGCGCCAGAGCACTTGGCCGGCCGGGCCGGAGGTGTCCGCTTCCGCCCGGGCCTGGCACCGCCGGCCCATTCATCGTGGCTGCGGGCGGGGCGGGCCAGGCAGGGCCCGGGGTGCCCCTGTCCCCAGCCAGGCGCCCTCGCGCAGGGCTCCGCGCGGCGCCGCCGGGGAAACGGTGCCCCCGGCCCCACCGCCAGGGGGAGCAGGGAGCCACCTCCCGCACTCCGGGAAGTTGCCACCGCGGCCGACCGGACGCCCGTGGCCTGGACAGCCCCCCCGGATCCCCACACCGCGAGCTCAGCGGCCCCGGCTCGCCCCGTCGGAGGCCACCCCAACCTCCTGAAGCGCCACAAGGCTGCGGCCGGGAGGCGGGCGCGCTCGGCCAGTGGGCCCCCCATTCAATCCCGCCCTCCTCCCCCACGGCCGGCCTCCGCCGCCTTCCGCCGCCCCCCCACCCCTCCGGCCCGGACTCCAGCCCGGCAACGTCATCCGGCGGCTTCCCGAAACTTAACCCCTTCCTCCGCCAGCTGTGCGCCGCCCCGCGCCGCGGCCAACTTTCTTCGCCCAACTTCGGAGCGCGCGGGCCAGCCCGACGGCCCAGCGGGGGGGAGGGGTCGCCACGTCGCGCCTCGGGACCGCCTCAGGTCCCACACGGCTAGGGACGTGGTGTCCACACCGCGGGGCGCGCACGGCCGACGCCCCTGCAGGAGGGTCGCCCAGCAACCCCCCTAAGCCCGACCCCGAGGGTCCGCGGCCCCGGCGACGGCGGGCGGCGGGCGGGCCGGCGCCGCCGGGGGAGGGGCTGCCAAGGAGACGTGTCACTCTCGGTGCGGCGGGCCCCGGTCCCCCGACGGCCCGGCCCGCGCGCCGCCGCCGCTGCAGGGCCCGGCCAAGTTTCTTACCTGCAGCCGGAGACGCGAGAGGGAGAGCGAGAAGGCAGGAGCCGCCGCCTTCGCCGCCGCCGCGGAACCGGGAGAGAGGAGCCTGCCGAGCCTCCACTGAGAAGCCGCCCCCGAGCAGCTGCAGGCACCGCGACCCCGACGCCGCCCGCCCCGTCTGCCGTCCGCTCCGGCCGCTCGCTGGCTGCGTGCGCGCGTGTGGAGTCGTGGCACTTTCTGCCTCCGAGCTGGCGAACGGCCCCCTCCGCCGGGATCGCCGCCTCCTGCCTTCCCCACCCGGGCCAGCCATTCATCTAGCCGCCTCTCCCCATTGGCCCTCGCCCCGCCACTCTACCGGTTGCTGGCCAGTCAGGACGCGGGCGGCCGAGCCGCGGCGGCAGCCATTGGGCCGAGAGGAGGGTCTCCACCTCGGCCAATGGGAGAGGGGAGGAGCTGCGGGGAGCCGTGGGGGGCGGGTCCTGGGAGGGGCGGGACTGAGCGGCGCGGCGCTCGGCTCGGCGCGGGGGCGGGACAGGGCAGGAACGCCCCGCCCACGGGGGAGGTCGCCGCCGGCTCCTCCCACTCTGGGCCGCGGAGCTCCCAGCAGTCGCTGACATGGGGCTACCTCTGGCCAGGCAGCAAGGAGAAGGTTCGAATCCCGGCCCCGGGCCTGCTCCTCTGGATACCATGGGGCTGAGATAGCAGCGGATGTCACCCTTAGCAGGGTTGCTCAATCCTTGAACAAACAAGGAAACTGCTTTATTTAAACCCAACTAACTTCCCGAGAAGCAGCACGCCCTCAGGCCCCTGAGTGTGAGGACAAGTTGTGCTGTCTGCCCAGGCAGGGCAAGTTCTTATCTTCAAAGAGATTGCGATCGGCACTGGAAAGAATTTCTGTGAGTAAATGGAGGGATTAGGGTGGAAAAGCCAGAAGGTGCACAAGGAGTTGAAGTGGATGTCATTGCACCCATTGTTAGGGAGGGTACAACTGAGGCACAGTCTGTTTGAGATAATTGTCCAAACCGCAGCCGGCAGAGCAATAATCACAGTCCACCTTATGGCATTTTATTCTGTGTAATGGGGAAGGTGAGGGGTTCTGACCAAGGAAAACTCACCTATTTCCCAGAAAACTGAACAACTGATACTTCCTCATTACATGACCTTTCCCCCAATATTAGCCAACCCTCTCTCTTCATGGTCAAATAAGTCTTTCAATTAAAATAATTTTAGCCTTGGTTTTTAACCATTTGTACCTCTTAAAGCTAACCCTTTGAACGTGAATCAAAACCAGCTTCTTTGTAAATTAAGATTTCTGAGAGGCCAAAAGGGCTGTAGCTGCCTAATCTGCCCCACAGCACTTCCCTGGCCCCCGTGGCTGCAGAATCCTGTGCCCGATATCTATTTCTTGGACAATTTCCAACCCCCAACCCCCATGTGTCATTGGTACCGTAGTTGTTAGAAAGATGTGAAAAATACTAGCCTTCATGAGGGAATAAAGAGGGATTGGGTTGAAATTAAACCGTTCATTCCTATTTTTAATCTCATCGGTTTCTTAGCACATTAATGATTAATCAGCAGGAATTAACCTGGATTAGCTTTCAACACTCAGTCATTTTTCAGCAGTGAGCCCCAGCTTGAAGTAAAAGTCAAGAATCCCAGCTTACTGGCTGGCAGTTGCTACCAACTAGTCCAGCCTGACCACAGGTAAGCCATTTAACCTCTCTGAACATGGGTATACTCCCTAGGACAATCACTTCCTTGTCTGGGTTTTAGGGAGGAAAGTATTCATTCATTCATTCATTCCCTGGTGTTTGTTGAGAGCCCGGTGGACACTGCCAGGCTGGGCAAGCGGTCTAGAGTGATACATAGACCCAGTTGCCCTCCAGGGCCTGTCCGGGGGCAGGGACCTCCTTTAGCTTGTTCGCTATTGGTCTTTGTTTTAGTTTTCCCAGAAGCAGATCCTGGCAGGAGGGTTTGGTTCAAGTAATCCATCTGGGGGATGATCCTAGGAAACTGGTGGAAAAGTGGGGTGGGAAGGAGCACAATATTAAGCAAATGACTACTGTGGGCAACCAGGGCTCAATGTCACTGGGCGTGCTGGGACACTGGGTGGAACACACCCCAGAGATGTCCCACCTGAGGGGCAAGGACATGGTTATTTGTCCACCCACTCCCAGTCCTCATTGAGTGAGGGCTCCTTGTGGGGGAACTTTAGCCCCCACGCCCCGTCGGCCAGAGAAAGCCTTGCAGCAAGAAGCCCTTGGCGGAATGGTGAGTGCCCAGAGGGTATGTCGGGGCCCCAGCCTTGTCTTCTGCGCTGTGAGCCAGCGCCCGCACAGACTAGAGGCTCAGGAAATACGTGCTCTGTAGATACTGTTGCATGGATGATTAAATTACAAAGTCCCTAGGCGTGAGGCGAGTTTGCAAAAAAGGGGCTCCCTGTCTGTTCCCTCCCA
Source organism: Propithecus coquereli (assembly GCF_000956105.1). NCBI lineage: Eukaryota > Metazoa > Chordata > Mammalia > Primates > Indriidae > Propithecus > Propithecus coquereli. The sequence continues at coordinate 6,202,939 of NW_012139747.1, forward strand.
TAATTCAACACTGGGTTTGGCCTCAGCACAACATGTGTTCCAGGCTGGAAGAGAAGCTTGGTTTGAGCCTTCACCTTTCCCTGGGCCCTGCCCCTCAGTGTGCTAGGAGACTCCCACTCCCCAGCCTTGTCACCCTCATGCAACTTTGAGCAGAGACATCGACGCCCCTGCCCCAGGCTCTGTCAGGGCTGGTGGTGGCCTGGCTCTCATAGCCACTGCTACTGCTGCTGACACCCCCAGCCTTAGCCCTGTGCAGCCTCTGCAGCTCACCCAAGGCGGATCTGGAAAAACCAGAACCACCCCCAGGACTGGATGGACGGAGGATACCTGTCAGAGGAGTGAGAGGCATTGCATCCCCCAGGTCAGGCCTTCACCACAGGCCCAGATCTGCTAAATCATGCAGCCTTCCAGCAGTGCGGCAAAGAGCCCAGCCCACAGTCCAGCCTCGGGGTTTGGTCTGCTCAGTGCCCGGCTGCCCAGGCCAGAGCGTAGGAAACAGGTCCCTGCCATCCCCCAAGGGCCATCCAGTGAGGGGCCCTCAGGTGTGAACAGGTCATTTCAACACAAAGTCAGTGGTGTGGTCAGAAAGAGAGAAGCCCTAAGCAATCATCTGGGAGCCCCCCCAGGCAGGGGAGTCATCCAGACTGAGGGGAGCAGAGGGCGACGGCAGAGGCTGGAAGGAGAAGTGGGAAGAGGCCAGGCCAAAAAGGGTGCACCTGGTGAGGAACAGTGTGGGCAAAGAAAGACATGATAATCTGAGATCACGAGATGCAAGAGGGAAAACTAGGAGCTGTTGCCAAAGCCTGAATGGTGAAGGAGAGGGCAGGAGGACATGAGTCTCCAAAGGTGATTGGAAAACGAGGGAATGTTTTATTCTCGGGGTGATGTAAATATTCCATATCTTGATTATAGTGGTGGTTACATGGCTGTGCTAAAACTCGTCAAATTGTACACTCTTAAAGAGGGTGAATTTGGTTTGGAAGCAAATTATACTTCCATCAACTGGACTCAAAAAAAAGGACATAGTAGGTTTTAGTTGTGTATTAAAAACAAGTAAAGCATTTTATTGGAAAAAATTAAACATACAAGAATAATTACCTAGTATGGTCCATTAACTCATGACAGTGCTTTGCTTTCTATTACTAATTGCAAATGTTTTAAAAGAGTAGGCAGAAAGATGAAAATATCTTACAGTTTCAAAAGAGGTTTTGCTTTGTCAACAACTATGAAGGGATGACAAACGACAAACAGAATAAAATGTCACATGGAAAAAAAAGTCCCTGCAGCAATATAGAACATGTTTGGGTCTTACCACGTGTCAGGTATCGTTTGAGATGCCCTACAAATATGTAAGGTTATTTAACCTCCAGAACAACCCTATAAGGGAGGTATAGTTATTGTCTCTGTTTTGGAGATGAGGAAACCGAAGCACAGAGAAGTTGAGTAACCTGCCCGCTGTCACGGGGCTAGTCAGAGGACGAGCGTTTGGCCCCAGGGTCCCTGCGCACAACTGCTGCATTCAGTGCCAGGTCTTGGAAGGTGTGCTGTACCTGCAGGAAGGAAGGCTACCCCTCTGGTGGTGGAAACTCAGGGAAGGGTTTGTGATAAGTGACAGACAGCCATGATCACTCCCTTCACTCTCTCTTTTGGGTGACTGTGATGCTCAGCTATGTCAGGGAGACCATCCATCGCAAAAGCTCAGGTGAGATGTGAGGACGGCTTGAACGGGGCAGTGGTGGGGGCAGGAGGTGCACAAGTCCGCCATGAGCGGTGTTTAGTGAGGCCTGGTGACCACCAGGTGTGAAAGAGAGAGGGGGCCACCTTTGAGCCCTCGTTTCTGGCCTGAGTGACAGGGAGCATGGTGGTGTCACTACTGGGGCAGGATGCACAGAAGAATGAGCAGGTGGGACACAGGAATTGGGAGGGATGTTGTGTTTGTTTTGACATGTTGAAGTCAAGGACCCTGAGGAAAGTCCAGGTGGAGATATTGTTCCTATGGGTCTGAAGCTCAAGGGTTGATGTCAAGGTCAGTGATATAGTTAGGAAACCTAAGCATACCAGTTGAAGTTCAAACCCCAAGGACAGCAATGATCACACACGGTGCATAGAGCTGGGAGCTGCACACGGAGGGAACAGGAGAAAGCCAATGCTTGAGTCCTGGGCAGAGAAAGGAAAACCCACAAAAGAGTCTGTATCAATCAGCTTTTCCTGTGTAACAAACCACTCCCAAACTCAGTGGCTTAAAAGAAGTGTGGTTTCTTATTGGAGCTCACACATCTGTGGGGCTTGGCTCATCTTGGCCAGCTCACTTATAGGTCTCTTGGTGGGGGGGGTGGTGAGGGGAACCCCCCTGGCCTGGCTTTGGCTGGGGCATCGTAGAAGCTCTGCCCCACTTGGCTCACCCCGTCTTACTGGGATCAGTGAGCTAGAGGAGGCATTCCTTGCTCAAGGCGATGGATGAAGCCAAAGAAAACAAGCAGAAATACACACGATGTATTTGTATAGGTGAGCCCAGATTCAAGGGGCAGGGAAATATGGGCAAGGGTAAAGAAATGGCATCAGTGATACATTCTACTGCTGAGTCCAAGAAGAGGAGATGGAAAAGTTGAATCAGGAGACGATGGGCTCAGGGAGGGAAGAGAGTTTCAACAATAGGGAATGGGCAGCGCTGTTAAATGTAGCCCTGAAACCCAGCAAAATAAAGACTGGGGTGTGTGTTAAACATGGCAACTCAGGAATCACCAGGGACCTTGGGGAAACAGCTCTAGAGGAGGGGGTGGGCAGTAAGGTGGCCGCTACGTTGTGGAGGGCTGAGAAATGAAGGGCATGGGAGAAGGTAGAAGCAATGTGCATCCATTCATCCAACAGATGACTCTAGCTGAGTACCCACGGTGCAGCAGTCACTGTTCTGGGTGCTGGGGAGACCACCACAAACAAGGCCAAGGGTCTTCTTTCACGGAACTCACACTCTAGTGGAGAAAGAGACAGTGAACAAATCAACCAGCAAACAAGCAAGATGAATTCAAGTGGTGCCAGGGATTACAAGGAAAAGAGAACAAGCTCATGTGATGGAGAAGGACGGGGATTTGGAGATGGGGAGTGCAGTGGATGAGAAGATGGTGAGAGGAAGCCACTCTGAAGAGGTGACAGTGGAGTTGAGACTTAAACAATGAGATAAAGCTGCTCTTGACTCAGAAGAGGAAGGGTAGGTGCAAACGTCCTGGGCTAGGGAGGAGCTTAGCAGCTGGTTCAGAGAACAGAAAGAAGGCTGTGTGGCTGGAGCTCATGAGAGGAAAGGAGAGAAAGGCATGGGGTCCCCAGGCAGGAAGGGCCCTGACCAGGGAGGCATGAGGACATAATGGGAAGCCAAGGAGAGGTGGGAGCTTTAAGCAGGGGAGTAACACAATCTGACCTGCATTTTCAAAGATCCCTTTAGCAGCCACACGCAGAATAGATTGGACAGTGTAACAGAGGATTCTGGGGCCCAAGTTAGGAGGCAACTACAAGATTCCAGGCAAGACATGGTTGATGTTATGCTGGTAAGTATTTAACAACTGGCCCTCAGAGGTGGGGGTGGGGGTGGGGGCACTCCCTGATTTCTAGCATTCGCCAATTTCTGTGGTGTAAATACTCCATCAGAGCAGACTGATTTCAAGCTATTGAATCACTGAAGGCAAAGATGGAAAGAAATTTGCAGCAGCACACCACTATATACTATCTAACTTTACCATGTAGATGCGATATAGACATAGTCTCAAGAGCATCCATAATAGTAAAATGAAGTGAAATAATTAGGAAGTGATTTTTAGTATTTGTTACCTTTGTTTTTAATATAATCCATTTCATTGTAAGTTAATATAATTTTTAATAATGACTGTGTTTAATGAACTGCTCGAAAAATTCCTAAAGATCTAACAATCATCTCTCATAAGCAGACTGGCTCTACCACACCACTGAATATAATAGTCACCTGGACCAGAGTTGGGTGTGTGTGTGTGGGGACCAAGCAGGATGTTTAAATGTTACGCATATTCTGCACATCTCATCTCCCTGTCTGAACTGTGGACTCCTTGGGTCAGTAGCTCTGTCCAATGCATCGTTATGAACACTTGGCCCAATGCCTTGATTCTTGTAAGAACTTGCCTTAGGTTGGATCTCCCCAGAAGCAGCCCCAGACTTGGAGGAAAAGATTTGAGTGAAGGCAGTTTATTTGGAAGGTGATTCCAGGAATCACCAATAGGGGAGCGGGGAAGGGAAGGCAGTCAGTGAAGTCACCACGGTAGTAACTTCATAACCCCCCAACCCCATTGAGGAACCCTGGGAGACAGCTTGGTATTTTAGTATGCCTCAGAGTTATCCAAACTGGGAAGCAAGGAAGCCAGAGTACTTTTTCGCCAATCCCTAGCTATCACTGGTTGAAGGCTGCTCCTGAAGGCTGCTCCCTGGTATGTTCACTCTACATACCCCAGAAAAAGCACTCAGGAAGAAGCTTGCCGGTCTTTGCAATCACAAGCTGTTGACGCACACAGGGATGGCAGAAGGGATGTGGACAGGGCACCAACAGCGTCTGCTCCAAAACTCATAGCTGTTTCTTTAATGAATGAACAAATGAACGAATGGGTGTAGGGCCCTTTGAGTTCCTTTAAACACAAATTTAGAGTTTAAAAGTTTTGAGACAGAATGGAGAGCCTTCCATTCCATAGTCACCACATATATCACATACTTTCAAAAAATCTAGATCAGAGGACCTATGTGACATCCCAGACAATTTAAATTCTGCAATAGTGTTACCCAAAACCAGAGTAATGTTGTTATACACTTAAAGAAAAATCTCTATAGACTATAGTAACTGTCAAAAGGAAAATAAAAGTTACAAAAAGAAAATACATGTAAGTGTATATCCAAGTTACGAATTTTGGGGGTTGTAAAAGATAACTTGGGTAAGAATATTTGTTTTGTTATGTGGGTGACGTTAAAAATGAGCTTAGAGATAGGAGCCTTTTGCAAAAATGACAACGGATGACCCAGGGGCTGTGAATCCCACAAGAAAACAAATACAAACAAAATAATAGATGAATGATGTTTGTCTGGCACTTTTTTTTTTCTAAAGTGCTTTGCAAATGATCTTTAACTACAACCACGAGAGGGAAGTAAGATTATTACTATTATTAACCTTAGTTTACAGGTGAGGAGCCGAGTTTCAGAGAAGTGCAGTAGCTTGCCCAGGGCTTCACACTTGTAAATAACAAGGTTAAATAAGCCTTGAAGATTCTGAAAATGGCGTCCTTCCAGGATACATGTCTCTGCTTCTTCCAGAAATGCCAAGGGAGAAATGTGCAGGTATAACAGACCCTACATGAGTTAACAAAACCCTTCTGCTTTCTACCGTCCTTTCAGGACTCCAAGTATCTCCCCTTGAGCTCTTGGCTTGGATAATAGTGATCTCTTGGTAAGGTGTCAAAAATGTTTTAATTGGCCGGGCGCGGTGGCTCATGCCTGTAATCCTAGCTCTCTGGGAGGCCGAGGCGGGTGGATTGTTTGAGCTCAGGAGTTCGAAACCAGCCTGAGCAAGAGCGAGACCCTGTCTCTACTAAAAATAGACAGAGATTAATCGGACAACTAAAAATATATAGAAAAAATTAGCCGGGCATGGTGGCGCATGCCTGTAGTCCCAGCTACTCGGGAGGCTGAGGCAGGAGGATTGCTTGAGCCCAGGAGTTTGAGGTTGCTGTGAGCTAGGCTGACGCCATGGCACTCTAGCCCGGGCAAAAGAGTGAGACTTTGTCTAAAAAAAAAAAACAAAAATATTTTAATTGAACCAAAGACACTGTCCAGCAGTGCTGTCTGGCCATGATGTCCTGGGAATTCTGGAATCACAACCCTCCATCTCAGTTGGAGAGTACCAGTCAGGAGAAACATTTCATGGCCCTGAGGTCAGCCTGGCATGGGTAGATGCCTCATACTGGGCATCTTGGGACAAAATCTGAGAGCCGTTGGGTTGGAAGACACAATGGGACTCTGCTTTCCCACCCCTGAGCAGAAAGCATCCTTAACCAGCTTAGCTAGTTAGGCTCTTCTCTGAGATTGAGAAGAGATGAAGCTCAGGACCTGTTGTCCAGAGCTTCATCCCCTATTTCTGGTTTACTTCATTCATTCATTCAGTAAGCATTTGTGGAGCACTCTGCATGCTACAGTCTACACTAGCTGCTAAGAACTCAACAGAGAACAAGACAAATAGGACCCTCAGCGAATTCATAGTCTAGTGTCTATGGGGAGGCAATCATAATTCAACAGACTGGCGTTCAGCCTGTGGTTCGTGCTCCACGGTAAATTCGCAGGGTCAAGTGGAGTACGGAAACTGAGAAGGACAAATCTGTCTTTCCCGCCTCTTTCTCGTTGCAATCCATCCTGCTCACCTTAAGCACACTCCACTACTCCTATCCTGTCCTGCCGCCCGCTCAGGAGCCTAAAAGGGTCGGCACCACATCAAGTCTCTTTTGTTCTGCTAGACTTTTGTGGACCCCCATATCCCAGTGCCCCCCTCCAATTGCCAAGCTCCACCTCTTCCCTCTGTGCCCACCCGTGCCTCTGCCCAAAGCACACCTCTCCCCCAGCCTAGAGTGCCATTCTCACCCTCTCATCTTTCAGGTGCTGCCTTTGGTCATTTACTCTGTAATTGGCACCAAGTCTGCCAGGCACCATCGCGATCCCATCGGTGGGGTGGGGGTGTGTGCAAAGCTGGATTGAACTTGGTTATTCTCTGCCCTTGAAAAGCCCACAGAACTGCTACCTTGCAGAACCTCTGGATACATAGTCCCACCTTGTCCCCTGCCCCGCCAGCTCCCATTGGAGGCCACCTGGACACAACCGGGCACCAAAATTCACCGGTAGATTCTGTATACAGGAATCATGACTCTTCAATAACTGTAAAAGCTTATAAAAGGCCTGAATCATACTTTTTTCCTTCGAAATTCCCTGTGATTTCATTTCTGCAATGAGCTGCTTTTAGCTTCAGGAAGTCCTTTCTTCTGTCTATCTTAAATCACTTCTCCACTGTGTACTTATTTGTTAAAGTCTCCGTGGCTTTAGGGCAGAGCTAAGGCTCAATGCTGGGGCCCCGCTAAGCATTCACGAAGTGCGCGTCAGTTGATTAGCGAGTGCCTGGTACTTAAACATCATTATTGGATTCCTTCCTTCGGGTTCTTGCCTCCAGACTTAAAAACTGCAGCTCCTTAAACCTTTCTTCCCCGACCACTTCATCATCGTGTGGCTCTTATCAAATTCTGTTAATCAGCTCTTTTTTCTTTATTTTTAAATCATGAGTGAGAGTTTTGAAGAAGGTCCTTAAACCAGAGGGGGAAAAAAAAGAAAGTAAAATAAAATTCAGAAAGGGCTCGCTAGGGCGATTGAGCTCAGCTTTCGGCTTTTGGCCTAGCAGGCCCTTCAGCCAGCTAATAGATCAAGCAGACTGTCTCAGCTCAGCACAGCCGTCCCAGCCTCTGATCTGAATGCGCACTGCAGAAAAATTAGATTTGGAGAAGTGAGAACATAGCCTGCAGCCCCATCGGTACTCTGCCGATGGTCAGTGTGGTTAGAAAACTCCCGGCCTGGGCAGAATTTGGTTAGCTGGTTTAATTTAGGCAATGTTCATTGTTCCTTCCAGTGTCATTCCATTGTGAGTCTACAGATTCTCACGGAGTTCTAGGTGCCATCTGGTGGGGGCAGTGTATATATGAGAGAGAGATGACCTCAGACTAATTCACACTAAAGTTTTACTGACTTACCATGCCATGCCTCTCAAACATTTTTACCGAACTGCCTCTAATGGCAGGGAAGAGCGAAGGTGGATGCGGAAGATAGGTGTGTCCTCCAAGAAAGGCATGGAGGTTTATGTTAAACACCCATGTGATTTTTGTATTCTTCTCCAAAATATATGCACGTAAGCAGGTTTTCTCAAAATGGAAATAGGTTCATTGTTATTTTTATGACATAGGAGTAATACATATGAATACATAATGTAGATAATACCAAGAAGATATCAAGAAAAATGTAAAAAAATTACTTGAAGTTCCAACCCCCTGATGTGACATTTAAAATTTTTTCCCTACTACATTAGTTTCTATTTATAAAGATACGTTGCTTGTTTTAATATAAAAGAATGTTTTAAATCGCTTGCCTGCCACCGTGTAAAAAGATTCCGGCTATTTACCTGGTAGCATCAGATCCAGGCACTGAGGAATTGACCCAGCCTGTTTCCCAGCTTGCAAAGCCACACTTGGGTATGACCCCCTCCAGGAACCGCGGACATTTCAGAAGAGGAGGAAAGAGACAGGGCAGAAGAACTTTCTGGAAATGTACTGGGTGGGCACCTTGGGGAGAAAGAGGGTGCTTTCCTGCCTCTGCCCAAGTCACCCACGGGCAGCAGGCGGCCACCGAGATAGGCAGTGCACTTTGCAGTGTGCTGGTGTTTCCCTGAGTGACCCACCTACAAATACAAACCTAAATTAATCTTCCTTACAGGGAGGCCTCACCCTCCTTCGGCAGAGAGATAAACACGCCAATTCCTAAAGACGTGTTTTCTTTCTTTCAGGCACGAAAATTAATGAGCTCCATCTTTGGCATGGGTTAGAAAATTCCACTGTGGCATTGGCAGGGCTCACACCGGTACCAGAACTTTAAAGAAGCCCCACGCTGAAAGCTACAAGGAACAAATGTAAGGCAGATTGGTCTGATTTCCTTGCTCACAGTGGGGAAAAGAAGGGGGAAATGAGAAAGGAACAAAGCACCTGGCTAGGAGAGGTGTGTCCAGTCGGATGAAACACTTTTCCGAGGTGTTCTGGACGCATCCTTCTTTGCAGGCAGCACAATGCCCTCCTATTCCCCGCATCCTGGCAACACAGTGGCTGACTTGGAGCCTGACCAGCAGTGGCAAGTGTTCAGACCTGTGGCCGCTACACACATCTTGGGCAGATTCCTTCAGCCACTGGGGTGGGAACAAGTAGCGTTTGCTTTATGGTCTCTCATTTTTGCAAAATAATTGGTGGGCTGAACTGAATACATACAACGTGTGGCCTAGTTGTCAATAAGTATTTGTTCATTCATTCAGTAAATGATTTTTGAGCACCTACTGTGCTCCAGGGGCTGGAGATACAGCAGTGGACAAAACAGACATAAACCTGTGCACAAGGAGATTTGGGATGGGGGTGGAAAATCAGCATTAAGCCAGCAAGATCATTTGAAGTAGTGCTAATAAAACAGAGTGAGGGATGGAAAGTGATAGCGAAGAGGAGGCTATTTTAGGTAGTTAAAGCCTCAAGTGACATTGGAGATGAAATTGAAATCACCAGAAGGAACCAGCTGTGGGAAGATGCGGGAATAAAAGTCTTCTAGGTAGAGGGAACAGCATGTGCAAAGGCCCTGAGGCAGGAATGTGTTTGACGATTTCAGGAAACTGAGTGAAGCTGGTGAGGAAGTAGTAGTAATGAACAAGGGGTGAAGAGATCAGAAAGGAAGGCAGGGGCTAGATTTATTATGTGAAACATTACATCTAACGTGGTAGAATGTTTTATAGCTTTCAGAGGCCTTTGAACACACGTCATCTCATTTTAATCATGCCAACAACCCTATTACATAGATATGAAAACTGAGGCTCAGGAGATAACTTCCTAAAGGTCACAAAACTAGGAAGTGTTGGAACAGGAACTTTGACCAAGGACTCTGCACAATTCCAGAAGTCACCATCCACAGAGCAGGGAAGCCATTTGTATCACTGTTTGGGGTCTGTGCGGTGAACACCCTGTGCCACTGTACATAGTGGCTCTGTGCCATCTCAGATCCATTTTCTCCTAATTTCTGTGCTTTTTCTGTGCTGGGTGCTATCAGGAATACAAAGAATAAAGATATTATCCCAGCCCCCGATGAGCACATGATCTGTTTAAAGAGCAACAATGTCTGAAAAGATGGTGGATGATATAAGACAGCATTTGTTTTGGGCAAGAACATTATGGTTGACTTAGTAAGAGGCAAGAGAATTGAGCCTGGCTTGAAAACTTCAATTGGTGGACATACAGGGAAAAAAATCCGTAGACTTCATCACACAAACGTGTTAAAATCCAGTATGTTGTAGACCACCATAAGTGCTTGTTTTCAGCAGCTTGTAATTTTTAGAAAAGAACATTTGTCATTCTATTATATAAAAAATAGAATCACATAGGTGAAATTTTGGTGAATCTAGGAAGCGGAAAAAAACTGCTATAATCTCATGTATGAAACACAACCACTTTTTTGCATTTTAGTGTATTTCCTTCTAGCTTTTTCCCCTAGGCAAGCAATATGTGCGTGTATGTATGTGTGTATGTGTATTAATATTATATATCATATATATATACACACCACACATACATATATGTGTATATATTCACCTTTATTTAGGTATAATTTACATGCTTTAAAATTCACACATTTAAGTGTACAGGTTGATGCATTTTGACAAGTGCATACACTCGAGTAACCACCACCATGCTAGAGACCTAGAGTATTTCCTTCACCCCACAAAGTCGCTCTGGGCCCTTTTAGCCTGTTCCCCCATACCCAGCTCCAGCCAATCACTGGACTTATTTCTGTAGCCTCAGATCAGTTTTGCCTGTTCCAGAACTTCATACAAATAGAATCATGTGTGTACTTTACCATCTCTGGCCTCAGTTGCTCAGCGTAATTACAGAATCTCGCTCTGTCACCCAGGCTACAAACTCCTGGGCTCAAGTGATCCTCCTGCCTCACCCTCCTGAGTAGCTGGGACTACAGGCATGTGCCACCATCACACCCAGCTAATTTTTCTATTTTTTGTAGAGGTGGGGTCTCACTCTTGCTCAGGCTGGTCTTAAACTCCTGGCCTCAAGCAATCCTCCCGTCTCAGCCTCCCAAAGTGCTAGGATTACAGGTGTGAGCCACCACACCTGGCCAACATAAGGTTTTTGAGGTTTATCATATTATCGTGTATGTATCAATAGTTTGTTCCTTTTTATTACTGATTAATATTCCATTATAAGAATATTCAAGAATTTATCTATTCGCCTGTTCATGGACATTTGGGTTGTTTCTGATTCGGGTTAGATTATACCATTTTACATTACATGAGAGTTCCAGTTGCTCCACATCTTTGCTCCAACTTGAAGAATATTTGCTGTTCTTTTTAATGTCGGCCATTTTGGTGATCACATACAGCTTTTAATTTGCATTTCCCTGATCACTAATGACGTTGAGCATTTTTCCACAGGCAAATGTTTTCATAGTTGTAATGCTTTATATTCTCGGATCTTTAAATTTATGCTTAACATTAACATTCTTCTATGTTACCCCATAGTCTTCATAACCGTTATATTAATGACTCCTAATATTCCAACAAAAGAATTCTCTGCAATTTATTTAATCATTCCTCTATTAGACATTTAAATTACTTCCAATTTCCCACAATTCTAAACAACGCTGACATGAACATCTTAGTGCATATATTTCCCCCCACATTTTAGATTTATACACTCATATATAATATTTAATTAATCACAAAAATGAAGCTATGAGGTCAAAGCCATTTTTGTGGCCTTGAGAGCGTAAAATAGGAGGTGGACATTGAGGCTACGGGTCTTCCAAAGCACAACCAAGCTTCCCTTTTCATCTCTTAGCTCCATCCTGAGTCTCTGAATTGGGTCCCTTTCACAGACGTGATCCTGTTGTCTAGAGGCAGAGCTGATGGCTGTTTGTAGCCAGTGATTTTTTGAGTCCTGGGTAATGCTGCGAAGGTTAATAATGTTATTGAAACAATGCTCTGGTACCGCAGGCTGCATTCTTCGCAAGTTGGAATGTGGGGAAAGAAAACCTGGGTGCCTTGTCCCCTAAGAATGATCTGTGAAGGTGACCGGGCAAGCAGCAGTTGGGTCCATTGAGTGGCAATTCCAGAATTTCTGTACATGAAGTGCCTGATTAGAGGGCTGGGAACTCCGACTTGAAGAATATTTTCTCGCCACACGCGGTGTTTTCACTGGGATTGCATGTGTGTTTGGGGGCACCCTAGGAGGGCTGATGATGATGGTGGTGGGGGGAGAATGTGGGAGGATTGGGGTGGGAACTAAGGTGCACAGCGAAGGCAACGGAAGAGTTGAATTAATCCTGCCACACTGCAGGTGTGAGGCAGGCATCTCACGGCTCTGGGCTGAGCACCTAGGAAAGCACATTGGTCCTAACAGGCCAGCAGAGACCCTTAGCAAGCCCTCTCCAGGCATCTGACACTCTCCAAAAGTGTGAGCAAGAACCATATTTTGGGCCGGGCGTGGTGGCTCACGCCTGTAATCCTAGCACTCTGGGAGGCCGAGGAGGGCGGATTGTTTGAGCTCAGGAGTTCGAAACCAGCCTGAGCAAGAGCGAGACCCCGTCTCTACTAAAAATAGAAAGAAATTAATCGGACTACTAAAAATATATAGAAAAAATTAGCCGGGCATGGTGGCGCATGCCTGTAGTCCCAGCTACTCGGGAGGCTGAGGCAGAAGGATCACCTGAACCCAGGAGTTTCAGGTTGCTGTGAGCTAGGCTGACGCCACGGCACTCACTCTAGCCAGGGCAAAAGAGTGACACTCTGTCTCAAAAAAAAAAAAAAAGAACCATATTTTATATGACACAAGCTCTACCTCCATATTCCTATTTCAGGATTGTTTGGGGAGGTGGAAAGCAGGAGGAATTTGTGTAGCAAATCAGTCTTCTGAGGGTAGCACACTCAGGCCTCCCTCTGTGGAAGCGAAGGCCTTTGGGCCGGGTCACCAGCCCTCCCGCTGAGTGTATCAGCTCACGTGCTTCCTCAAGGCGTCCTTAATGGTACTGCAAAGGGCAACCAGCAGAACACCTCCCTCTGCCCTGAGACCTGACACTCACCAGTGATTCCCAGAAATTCCAAATTGTACCAAGCCAGTTTATGTCTTCCCGCACCTTTATACGTGAACTTATCAAGGACAAACACCATTTCTTATTCATGGTGTCTTGGTTTAGGTTCCCCCAGAAGCAGATTTTGAAATAAGGATTTGAGTGGAAGTAGTTTATTTGGGGGTTGATCCCAAAAACACAGGTAGTGGGAGGTGAGGCAGATGAGGGAGCAGCAATATGGGGTGTGTTATCAGCCAGTTACCACGGTGGGCACCTAAGGCCAGGTCCCGTGGAGACCTCTGGGAGATGGTGCAGAGCACAGCTCCAAGTTATCCCACCTGAGCAGGGAGGGAGCTGGGGTATTTATCCACCAACTGCTAATAGTCATTGATTGAGGACGTTCCTGGGAAGCTTTAATTCCTGGCACTTGCAGCTGCCCTGCTTGGAGGCAGGGTAGGTTCCAACAGCTGGAGAAAGCCCTCAGGCACAGAGACGCAAGTGCAGGCATCTGATAGGCTACTTTGTACAATGAAGTTATAAGGCCAAGAGGCTACGGGCAGGGCACTGACAGGGTCAGTGGTGCCTCCCCAACACCTGGCTCAGAACAGATCCTCAATAAAGCATGTAGGTTGAACCCAGAGAGCTCAGCCAGCTTTGGCCCCAAAGCTACAGCTCCTGTTTGTTCTCCAGCACCCCCTGAAAGCTGCCATCAGTTGGCAGTACCACTTTAGGATCAAGCTCAGGACACCAGCATCCTTACATGTTCTTGAAGCTTGGTCCCATAACCAGCAGCATCGACATCACCTGGGAACTGGTTGGAAGCATGGATTCTTGGGCCCTACCCCAGCCCTACTGAGTCAGGAGCTCTGTGGGTGGGGCCCAGGAATCTGTATCTTTAACAAGTCCTCCAGGTGATTCTAATGCACCCTAAAGTTTGAGACCCACTGTTTTAGACTGTAAAATTTGGGGCAGCCCAACAGTTTCCAAAGCGGAGCCCTTTGTTCTTTGGTTTGAATGCTTCCCACCCCCAGTCCCAAGCACCAGAGGAAAAAGAGGGATAGAACCTCCAGAAATGTTTTATACTTTGCCCTCTCTTGTGAGTTTTTGTTTTCTTGATGGGCTTATTAAATACAAATTATACCTAATTATCAATTACCAACAATGGAAAGCAACCCAGCATGTATACTATGGAAGATAACCTAAAAGACATCTGTGTTGGATTTAACTGGGGGGAGGGGGGAAGGGACGGCAGATGTATGGTTCTGTTTGTTTTTCTGAGTCAATATTTAAATTATTTTGCTTGCTTTGAGGTCACACCAGGTGGGCAGTAGGGAAAGTCAGACGTGTACCAGTAGAGGAAAAAGCTTCCCTGGAATTTTAAATCAATCATAGAAAATGTGCAGAGTTGGGGGTACCCTCATAAGTCACTTTGTGTGGGAAAACTGTATACAAGGTGGGCTTGGTTTAATCGAGTTGATCCAGGCCGGTGAGGGTAGGAAGAGTAGCAGCAAGTGGCAGCTGGTGGTTTTATAAACTGTCTCCCAGGCTGATGCTCTCTGCATAGTAGACACCCCGCATTGCTGCCCCAGCAGTGCCAGCTGAGAACGGCACCCAGATGTGTCCATATCTTCTGGAGGGGCAGTCGCTCCTGATCTGCCCTGTCCCCAGTAGCAGCCCTTCCTGTGAGGCCATCCCAGTAGTGTGACATCACAATGTGGTCCATACGGGATCTTGGGACTGATTTGGCCCTTGGCCCAGGAAGTAAGCTTAACCTCCTAAGGCTGGCCTGCATTTACAGATCCAGACAACTGAGACCAGCCGCCTGCTCACACTGGCTTATCAGGTGCCCATGGTGAGTACTCAGAACTCCCCAAGCACCAACAGCTGGCTGGCTGAGCACTTTGGGGGCTCAAGCTCACATAGGATTGGATGGGCCAAACTGGTGGCCAGGGGTGTGCCAGGACAAGCCCCAAACTCTTTCTAGGAAAGCCGACTCACCTGATGCAGGCACCCCTTCCTCCAAGCCTCTTCCTGCCGGGTAACCATCTGCAGCAGGCGGTACTCTCATCACCTCTAAGGCTCGATTTGCACCTGCGCCAGCTCCCTGGACAAAGGTCGCCTGTGTTCTTGATAGACACTCCAGGGCAGAGAGGCCAGGCTCTCAGATGGCAGATTCACTGGAGCATCACTCCCAGCCCTAATCGAGGTCAGAGGCAGCCACTGGCCAAAAAACACACTTCACAACAGTGTGAGCAGAGTTAGCTTCGCAGTGCTGTGAGGGACGCTGAAGCCCCCTCCCCTCCAAAATGTGTGTGCTGGCCCTTCTTTTCTGTAGACTGCCCTCTCGCTCTGGCTGTTTTATTTTTTAAAATTTTTTTAGAGCCCACTGTACCCAATATTCCCAGGGAGTCTCCCATCCAAGTAGTGACCAGGCCTGACCCTGCTAAGCTTCCAAGATCAGCCAAGATAAGGCACACTCAGGGGTGGTATGGCTGTAGACGCACTCTGCCTGCTTCAAAATCCAGTTTCCCATGACCCTCTGGTGTCCTAAATCTCTTTCTTCCCTTTTGGCACAATAAGAGAGCTCTGGGATGGTGACGGGAAATGGATAGATGGATTAGAACAACAGGAAAGTAAGCAAAATTGAAGAGGTGGTGGAGATGGGGGCAGAGACCAAAGCCATCTCGCTGAGAGGATGCTGGCTTCTCTCAGCTGGGCCATCAGCAATAGGTTAAGGGTGGCTGAGGCCCAGGGACCTTCTACAACAAACAGGGGGACCAGCTCAGGGCACAAGGAGGTGGAGCCAGCCTCCCTCTCTGTGGCCTCTTCATGTTTTCCCACAGTCTGTCTGTCCATCGGGTTCACGTGTCCAGATGGGCCATTGGCCATCTGCGAGTGCCAATAGGTCTACACAGTAGCACCCACCTCGCCCGCAGGAGTGGTTTCTACAGGGACCTCACAAGTTAGAGAGGGCTCCTGGCTTGACCTGATTGTGCAAGGCAGAAAGGGAGGTGGGGGTCAGAGAAATCCTTTACCCTCAGGCTTTGTCCTTCCTTTGTCTTACATGTGATGGGCTAAAGTCGATGACCTCCACTTCGCACATGCGAGCCCACGACACCAACAGTTCACCAAACATGCTGAGAATACCCTAGCCCCATCTTAGGCTCCACTGAAAAACAGAAAAAGCAGTACAGGGCCAGCACTGGAGGGGCCTGTGGTCCTGGATCTGTATTTGGCTAGGAGGGAGCAAATGCCACACACCTGCTATGTATGGCCACCTGCAGTATCGCTCTGAATTCCAACCTCTGTGAGGCAGGCATTCTAGAGCTCGTTTTACAGATATAGAAACTGAGGACCATGTTCTATGCTGGGTACCACATTCAGAGAGAGACATTAACTTGAAATGTGCATTCACATCAACTGTCCCCAGCATTACAGTGCTCTGAACATAGAATGGGCAGCTTTGCAACGCAGTGAGAGTCACTGGCCGGCCAGGGGCCTTCCGTCAGCACAGCTGGGGACCGGGCTCTTGTGATCAGGTGAGAGCTGGACCAAAAGATCTTTAAAGGTTGTTTCCAAATCCAAGATTGTAGGTTTCTGGGTCTCAATACCTTGCCCACCCCTCATGCTTGAACCCACATGGGTCAGGCCTTCTAGGGGGGCTGCAAACTTTAGGTTAGGTGGGGAGAGCTGGAAGGAAACATAGAGATCAGTTGTGCCAACCTGCTGCACGCCACGTAGGAAACGGGAACTCAGGCTGGTTAAGAGAGTTTTCCAAGGCCATGGGGCCAGTTTGCAGAGTTAACATGTGTTGAACGAAGGAATGGAGGAGTCAGGCCCGAGTGCTGACCCGACGGCCTTGTGCCATCTCTCTTCCTCACCTGGCTCTTTCCCGTCCAGAGCATGACTCAGCCACCAATTTACTGAGCACCTCCTGCATGCTGTGTGTTCCCAGAGATATTTCACGAGCTCCTCCCCTCAGTCCCTCAGTTAGGTGTCATCGCTCCCATTTCTCAGATGAGGGCGGTTAGGTAACTGCCCCCGAGGTTAGGGTACTTGCGGAGATGTCACAAACACTAAATGACAGAGCATTCTGGACAACCCCAGGGAGAACTTATGTCTCCCTCTGCTGCCTCTCAACTTCGGTGAGGAAGCATTTTCCTCTCTTATCCTCTCCCTAAGAAAAACTGCCCCTCCCGGACTTTGTCCTGGCTGACGTGGGACTCCCTGTGGGCCTGCCTAGTTCACTGGCTGGACCTCTCGCTCTGACGGGACAAGATAGGGTGATGTTTCCACACTAACAGATGTTATGCACCGAAGAAGAAAATATGCTAATCGAAATCAGCTTTGGCTAATTGTGGCAATTTCCCTTCTGCGTGTTGCCCTGAAATAGTAGCCATGCTCTGTTCTTTTTTCACATCAGGGAGCCCCAAATTGGCAGTTTAAATGAGGTTGCAAAGAAGTCAGATAAACAGACCTCTTTGCTGCCAGCTACCATGGATGAGGCCTTGATTGTGCTCTCCGGGTGAGACCCGAATTCAACTGTTTGTGGACTTGGCATCTTGCTGTGGATAATTTAGAACCACTATTGAGCTGGAAGAGGCTCATGTAACCCTGGAGAAAACTGGAACCTCAAAGGATTTAATGGAGCACCAAGCCCAAGAGCACACAGTCTGACCTTGAACTCTGGTCCTGGTTCACTTCTGCTTTGTCCTGTAGCCAGCTCTGGCCGATAGAACTTCCTACAATGATGAGAATGTTCTATATCTGCGCTGTCCAATACAGTAGCCACTAGCCACATGAGGCCGTTGAATACCCGAAATGAGGCTAAAGGGACTGAGGAACTGCATTTTTCCATTTTAATTGACTCTTAGGTTACATAGCCATGGGTGGCTAGTGGCTGCCTAGCTGGACTGCAGCTCTGGCCCCTGCTGACTTTTGTGACTTCATCTCTGACCTCATCCTCCCCCGCCCCCCCAGCCTTCCCTGTCCCTCTGCATTCACCTCCCAGATCTTCTTTGCTTTTTGATTTTTGTGTTTGCTCTTCCCTCTGCTGGCGTCACTTTTCCCTCTGGTCTCCATACAGTTAGCTTGGGTTTCATTACAACATAGAGGTTGCAGGGTAGGTCGGCTGACTTCGTATATGACAGCTGGCTTCTGAGACAGGAAGCAGAAGCTGCCAGGCCCAGAACGGGCAGCACCATTTCCATCACCTTCTGTTGGTCTATCCAAATCATAGGATGACAGCCCAGAGAAAACGAGAAGGGAAATTGTCCATCTCTTGATGGGTGGGGAAGGGAGTACACATAAGGAGGACAGCCCCCCTTGCATGAGAACACAGTCACCATAAAGAACCCTGGACTGGGGCTTCTCAAACTTGAACATGCACGTGGACCACCTGTGGTCTGGTTAAAATGCACGCTCAGTAGGCCTGAAGTGGAGGCTGAGATTCTGCATCTTAACAAATGCCCGGGAGATGCCCAGACTGCACCTGGAGTAGCAAGGTTGTGTTAGAGCACGTCCTGTCAGGGCTGACCGCCGTGCGTGGGTTTGGCATTGCAGCCCCCCAGCTCCACCACCAGAAAGGGCATGATTCCATCCGGTTAAGCATCACCCACTCCTGCTGAGATCTACGTGATCAGTCCCTTCTCCCCTGGCACCTAGGCTTGTGCCCACACGATGCCATGGGGTAACCATCCCATTCCACCTCCCAAGCACTTCCCATACATTGCTTTGCCAAGTTTTAAAGCCCCTGCCTTTTCTTTAACATGGTATTCTCATCATGCCCCTTATAAAATTGGTGGGGTGGGGCTCTTTCAGTTGTAGGATTAGAAAGCAAACTCGAACTAGTTAAGAGGAAAAGAATTCATTGGAACATATATGGCTTCAGGACTGGCTGTATCCAGGCCCTCAAGTGATGTCAAGAAACCCTTTGTCACCATATTCAATTCTGCTTTCCCCCGCATCTCCCTGGCAGCATCTCCCGCAAGAGGAGAAAGAGCTGCCCCTTGGCTTAGCAACGCAAATAGGAAGGAGGCACCATTTCCTTTCTGATCTTTCCAGCAAAAGTGCCAGGGTTCTCTCTGGCTGACCCAGCTGGGGTCACATGTCCACAATGAAGCAGTCACTATGGCAAGGAGGATGTGCTACCTCACTGTCCAGGCCTCGTCATGTGTATGCCCCCTGGAGCCACGTGGTGCTGTCTGCCCCACTCAAGCCACACAGAATGAAAATAGGAAGGGGTGATTCTCCATGGAAAATTAGAAAGGAGAGAGAACCGGTGGGAAACCAGAAAGTTACCCCAATTGGCCATGAGAGCAGGCATTGGAGTCCTCTTGTGATGGCTGAGAAATTCCGGAGGGCACACAGCCAACCAGGCCTCCTACCCCCTCGCACAGACTCAGAGGGGCTGTGGAACTGGAGATCTTTAGTACCAGAAGAAGCTTGAAAATTAGCCAAGGCAAGTTCCGCAGAACACTGGTTCAAAGGATGTTCACTGATGTAACTTAAAAGGCTGTGCGGTCAAGGAAGGTTAGATCAGGTCAGGAGTTCCCTTGCTGCGCAGAACTTGCCAGAGCCTTAAATAAGCCATAGTGAACTGTAAATCCCAAAGAGTGGGGGGGAAGATTGGAGGCTATTGTTTGGAAAATTAGTAACCTAACTCTGCTCCCCCCATTTTATAGATGAAGCAACTGAGACCAAGAAAGGGAAAGTGATTTGGGGAAGGTCATGCAACTGGTTAGTGCAGAGATTATCCCCAGCTGCTTTGCTAATGACATGCTTCGTGCTGTGTAGAAGCATCTTGCACCTCACGGTGGCCCTGGCCCCCACCGGATGTGTTCCTTCTGTTTGGAGGTTGTTTGTTTTCCTTTCTTGCACATATCCCTGTATGACAGCTCATGGGCTTCCATGGCACTGCCCCTGTGAGGGCTGACGGGCACCCAGAGTGGCTGACCCCTGCCTGGGACATGCCCCTTGCTGCCACAGACCCGAGGGAACTATTGAAAAGTGCAGAAAGTCCCGCGGGTCAGGACTTAGGAAAACACGGCCACCCAACCAGAACGGTGACGCCGTCAGTGAGGTTGAAGAGGCTTGAAGCTTGGCTGAACCTGCGAGAGTCAGCACCAGTCAGACACTGAGAACACCAGGCAGGAGGGGCCAGAGGGAAAGTGAAATTCCTGGAGCCACGCATGCACTTGAAATCCAGGGAGAGACTGCGCGTCAGGGCTGGGGCGTGCTGACATGAGGGCAATCGTTATAACAACACCATTCTTGAGATGAGACCCTCCTTAGTCCGGGCACCACATGTAAGCTCATTCTGAGCCACTCAGTGACCCAGCACAGGCATTGTCGTGACCCACATACATCAAGAGGAGAAAAGCAGCCATTGGTTAGTTGGCTGAACTCACAGGTATTAGCTAAACATGAAAGAATGAAGCTCTGGCTTGAATATATCGTGTAACATTGTGTACTTGGGCATGTTATTAAACTCTCTAAGCCTTTCTTTCCTCGTCTGGCAAATGGGGCTAAAATGAGTTCCTGTCTCATAGCTTTGTCCTGAGGATTAAATAAGACAATGTCTGTGAAGTAGCAAGGTGCTCAGCCCATCCATAGTAAGGGGGCAGGGATGAAGAGGTAGGATCAGGTCCAGGTGTCCGGCAAGTAAGGGGCAAAGCCAAGATCAAACACAGGTCCAGCCATGCCCTGGTTTGGCTTCTCCTGCCCCTGTACTGTCACTCAGAGAGAAATAGCATTCAAGGTGCCCACGGCAGCAGCTCAGAGCACTGAATGGCATGGAAGGCTTTCTTGAGTCTTCTCTGTAAGGGAGGAGAGGTAGCATATATGTGTCTTTGGTCATTTCCAGCTGACTCTACCCAAAGTCCATGCAGACAAGTAAATGCTGTGAGCAGGCTGGGGTCTGTATAGCTGACATCTAAATGTCACCAGCCTCACAGGCCAACCAGAGGTAAGAGACTGGGCCCCACACCCTAGCATTTTCAAACAGGTTTGCAAGCACCAGGGAGTAATTTTGAGATGAAAATCCAGACTAGGATTTAAGGGAAGATGCTGGGAGTAATGTCTGGCCACTGGGTGGGAAGATGGAAGTACAGGAGAGGTAAGAATGGCGGTACCTGTTTGTAGATCTTCTTCAGAGAAGGTCAGAAGGTGTCCCAAGGAAACCACACCCAAGATGAAGGTTTCCTAAGAGTTGAAACTTGACTACAGAGGCTCCTAACCTGAGGTCTCTGGTCCACAACACCCTAAAATATGGTGTCGAATTATATTTATATGTGCAAGCAGGCATTTTTCTGGAAGGAAGGTCTATAGCAGGAGAGGCAGGCAAACTGGTAGCATGGCTTTGTTTTGTTGGGTCCACATAGTATTATGAATATTTGAATTATTGCCTGACATTAAAAAATTGGGAACCTGTACATAAAAATATAAATTTTGAAAAAAACTCACAGCATCTATTCACCTGGGACCCACATTCCAGAGAGAGGGCTACCTCTTTTAGATGGGGTGTAGGACCCTGATAAACCACAGTCTACTTTTGTGGCATCCCCAATGGATGTCAAATGCCAGTCCTAGTTTATCATTGCCCTTGCACTGTTTTTCCTCACTGATTATTTTTCACTTAAAATGAAAAAAAAAACAAAACGGCTTTTGTAACCCCTAATCTAAATTTTCAATAGATGCTCAAAGGGTCCCTAATTTTAAAAAGGTCATTGAAACTTATCTTTTGATGGCTACAAAACACCAAAAGGTATCCAGAAATTACCGCAACTCCTTCCTATACTTTCTGCAAGGTACTGCTCAGATGATAATGCCATCAACAAAAGCAATGACAATCTTTGGGAAATCCTTTATGACCTTCAGAATTGGGCTTTGAATGAAGACAAATCAGAAAGGTAGAACTCTCTTGCTGAGCCCCCCTTTCTGAAGCCAGAGCCAACAAATCTAGTGATTTTTTTTGAAAGGATCTTAAGTAGATCTTTGCATTTGGGACGATCAGGCAAGTTACTTAGAGCCGAGTTCTGAATTAAGACTCACAGACACACATACCTACACCCTGACAGCCAGAGACAGGAGGAACTCGATAGCTGGAGGGTCCTTGGAAGGCACTGGAACCCACTGTGCTAGGCCCAGCAGGCAAGGGCAGGGTGCACAAAACGTGAGAACAGAGGAATAAAGGAAAGTTAACTCTTGGGCGAGCCATTCTCTCTGGCAAAGAACAAGAGGAAAACATAAGGCACATGGGCCTCAATGAAAGCAGCGCTCAAAACACCGCACAGTCGCACAGCTCCACCCATGCCACAAGATGTCCCCTGGCTGACAGCCGACTGCTTCAGCCCATGTTTATATTTGCACCTAAGTAGAGGAATTCAGTCTGGCACTAGAAGGTGAGAAAACGATCACCCAGTAATCCAGTGGAAACCTTGCTTAGAGCCTCAGTGGTTGAGAACACAGACATTAGCCCGAGGCACACTTCGCGTTGAGGCCTGGCAATGCCACGGATCACTTAATGTGTCTTATCTGTGAAATGGGGATAATAATAGAACACATGTCATCACGTGATGGATGGATTAAATGAGATAATACTTGTGAAGAGCTTAGCACAGTGCTCGGTAAGCCTGGATAAGCATTAGCTGCTTGCAGGTTGGGTCGCTGACCCTGAGAATCTAATTTAAGTGCAAGTTGCTGATTTGGAAAGGGATCCAGGTCACATGAGTAAGGGAGTGAGGAAGTGAGACGGGGAGGGAAGACGGCACTGAGCAGGTTACCGCCACGAGCAATGGAGGCTCCATCCCACTGGGAACGTCTAGAAGGTGATGGGGGACATGCCCCAGAGCCCTACCATCTGAGGGGCAGGGGGCTGGATACTTACCCACCTACCCACATTGTCCTGGCCAGGGGCTGCTTCCAGGGGTCCCGTCCCAGCACTCCAGCCTTGACCACTCGCCCGCTTGCAGGGCAGAGAGCCGCAGGTGCTTGCCGTGGGAACCATGAGCCCTGGGTGGACATGGGCAGGTCAGGGACAGCAGCTGCTGAATTTGTCCTTGTTGCTCTGATTCCTGGAGAGGAAAGAGCTGGGCTTTGGGGCCACCTAGACCTCAGCTTACAGCCTGTCACTGCCTTTTACTAGGCTCTTGCCTCTCTGGGCCTCAGTTTCCACATCTCTAAAAACAGGAACAATTCTCCAATGTTGCAAAATTAATTCTGAGGACTATGTGTGACGACAGCCATAAAGAGGCAGGCATGTATTAATAGCAGGTACTCAACCAGCGTGAATTCCCTGACTTGGCCAGTGTGATTTGGCTTCGTTTTTCCCTAGATCCATTCTCTGTATCTGGTCCCAGGGCAAGCCCAGGCTGGCACCAGACCTTCTTTCCACATGAGCAGGGACAAGCTGACGTTCAAACTAGCGTTTGCCTCTGAGGTGACTTCTGAGTGGCATGTTTTCCTGCCGTGATAATCTCCCTGGCTGCATGTGATCATGCAGCTTCTCCTTTAGCTTTGAGCCACGTCCGTCTGTGGCTCTCATCAGATCCAGAGAGGGAGGAACAAGTGGCCGGCCCGGCAGAGGCCGAGTGGGAGCGAAATCCCAACAGGAAGAAATCCTGACCCTGCAGCTCGCCCACAGCCCAGGGTCGGGAGCGTGGGCAGGTCCAGGGCCTTCTGCCGAGTCAGGCAGCGTGGGAGGGGGTTGCCAGATGAAACCAGGGTGCCCAGTGACATGTACATTTCAGATAAACAACAAATAACTTTTTAAGTATAAGTATGTCTTGTGAAATACTTGGGTCATACTTACACTAAAAAGTTATTTAGTGTTGATCTGAAATGCAAATTTAACTGGGCATCTTGTATTTTTATTTTCTAAATTTGGGGGAAACTGAGAACAAGCTTCCAAGGAGGTGTGGGTTAGGGATGAGGACAGCAACCACCCAGCCCTCCCTGCAGCAAAGGGCCCACATGGTCCCTCCTGAGGCCTTACTCCAGGGCCTATAGAGTCCCCATGAGTCACTTTTGCCTGAAGACGTTAACTACACGTGGAGTCAATCACCGGTTCACTCTCACCGCGCCTACATGTGCAAGGAAAATACACTTCTTTCTGCTTAGGTGCCTGCGTCCAGGAGGGTACAGGGACACACAAACTAGTGGGCAAAATGCGTATGTCTTGGGTTGGGGTTCCCTGGAAGCAGAGCCTGAGACCAGGGTTCGTGTGCATGTGGCTTAGTGAGGGAAGCAGGAGAGGCCAGGTAGAATCCGCTCTGCCTGACTCGATGCGGGCCCTGGAGGGGAATGGCACCAGGAGGTTGGCAGCCGGGGGTGGCCCCACCTTGAGACAAAGAGATCGGGCTTTTGCACTTCCACATCTGTAGGCCATTAGCTACCCTTGAGGCTCGGCCTCGAAACCTCCCAGGTATCTCCAGCGGTGGCAGCTTCCATGGCATCGGCACTCCAGAGAAAACCACCGCCACTGCTCGCTGAGGTTGGCTGTAGCACTTGTAGCAGCTGGGTGTACCGGCTGACCAAGGGGACCTGGGCATGGCACCAACAGTCCTCCCTACAGAGTGAGTAGCTGCCAGGCAATGGGTGGTGCTCACTGTGTCTTCATGGAGGCGGAGTGGGGGCACTTTGCATCCTCGTGGAGTCAGGCGGATGATGCCCGATCCTTTGTGGCAGTGTGGCCGCTCTGGTCCGCTCCCTGCCGCGGAGGGGTGACCGACCACTTTTGGTCTTTAGGGATATCTTAGTGCCCACTGCTGCAGTCTATAGTCTGGGCGTTTGCCCTTGGTTGTGAGGTGTCCAGTTATGGCGCTTCTTCATCTTGACTCCAGGCTTTGGCTCACCCATCAGTGCTTGAAGCATCTTCTGCCCTTCTTGCCCTGGACTCATGAGCTTTTTGCTGCAAAAATCCAAAGGCACCACTTCACGTTTATCTAACTAGCCACTGTTTGCTGCTGCTGCCCTGCTGCAGAACATTTGGAAGTGACCCTATTGTTGTCATCTTCTGGCAATCCCAGGGAGACAGGCCACCAGGTCCCAGGCACCATTCCTATAGCCCCACCAACGTTCCTGATCCCACCTCATTCCTGGTGGAGTCCCACCCTCTGCAATCTCACATGCCTGCTCACTTCCGGACTTTTGTCCAAGCAGGGAAGCTCAAGCCCCCTGCACCAATTATCTACTCCCCAAACATTCATCCTTTCTCTTCCACCTCCTCTGAGAGGATGGTGTGGATAATGAGGTGAGCTTTCTCCTTCCTCTTTCTAGAATCCATGGGGCAGCAAAGCCAGACCTCCCTTTCTCTTTCTTTCTTCCGGGGGAAACTCCTTCTTCCCAAGACAACTTCACCTTCCCCTTCTCTCTCGGGCTGTAATGGCAGAGAGAGGAGGGATCAAAATGCTCTGCTCACAAGAGGTGTAAATAAAGAGATTTAAACGTGTATCTGTGCCAGGGTGCCCGTGTTCACAGCAGCACTATTCGCAGTGGCCAAAGAGTGGGAGAAACCCAAGTGTCCGTCATAGACAGGGAGAGGAGCAGAATGTGGTATATCCATACGGTGGGGTATCACTCAGCCTGGAAAAGAGACAGCATCTGTCACATGCTATGACATGGATAAACCCTGAAGACATTATGCTAAGTGCAATAAGCCAGGCACAAAAAGACAAATACCACATGATTCCACTTCTATGAGCTATCTTATCTGGAGTAGTCACATTCATAAAGACAGAACATAGAACGGTGGTTGTCAGGGGCTGGGGGGAGGGAAAATGGAGCATAAAAAAGTTTTGGAGCTTGGAGGCACAACAGTGTGACTATATGTTACACTACTGAACTGTGCACTTAAAAAAGGTTAAGATGGTAAATTTTATGTTTTGTATTTTTACCACAATTGAAAATAAAAAGTGAAAAACTATACATCTGTTACAAAAGCAGATTCTTGTCCCCAGAGTGTAAACTAACACTCCCATCGGTTCTTTGCATGACTTATTTTACTAGATCAGCTCCTGATCCTTTGCAGAGAACAGAGCCCCAAAGGGAAGGGAATATTTTCAGGAAGGAAAGAGGCAACCAGAAATAGTCCCAGCTAGAACCACAATCAGATAAGGATGTCCAGCCTAGATAGAATTTTATAAAAAGGGGGCAAGTATGTTTGGAAAGGGGGTTGGGAGACAGAGTCATGGGACAAGAAGGGTGGAGTGTGGACAAGCTGGGGAGACAAGTGGCATCTGTGGTGGATCATTGCATGTCGTCTGGGCTGCAGGCACAGTGATGTTTGTACACGCCTGTAAAATCTGACTCAAAACTGGAGTTTTAGGGAATTCAGATTAAAAAAAATTTTAGAAAAGCAATATGGTGTCTATTCTGTGTATTACAGACATTACTAGTAGAGCCTGGCTTAGCACCCTGTAAACAAACCCATTAATATTCCTGTGGTGAAATGTATAAATATTCATACTAAGTAGGATAATAAAGATTATAAATAGCCTCGTGTCAGTTCAGGCCAGGGTTTGCTGCCAAATTAAGTCCCTCCCCTGCCCTGCTCCCCTAAAAGAACTTCTGAATTTCAGAGCTTTTTGAATTTGAAAATGGTAGAATAGGGACCTGTATGAATTTTGGACCATTTAAAGATTGTAAATGAACAGAGAGACAAAATGTTGGAAGGAACCAGAGTGAGGAGCCCCAGCTAATTCAACGCTGATTTTATAAATACGAAATGGAGGTGACTTGCCCGGGGTCACTCAGCTGGTCATGGGCAGAGCTGAGATCAGACTCAGGTCTCTTAACCCCAACCCAGCTCCTCCAGCAGGACTTAGCAGGAGCCTTCACACCCAGATTGCGAGTGAGTGGAGTTGAGTCCATGAAGTCGACCTGCCCTCTCCCTCCCAGTTCCCTGAAGAGGTGAGCCCTTGCCTTGGGGAATGCCCCGCCTACAGCTAGTACACCCTGAGTGGTGTGTCCTGCAGTGGGCTGGTTAAGTTTTCTCTGGGAGAGCCATCTGCAGAAGGCCTTGTCCTGTGGCTTCATAGACTTAACTTAAGGCCTTGCATACAGACAGTGCTCAGCGAAGGTCTGAGGGATTGTTGAATTTACTTGGTTATTCATCACTTGTAGGCCCATCAAGAGAAAGATCTTTCATTAAATGGTCATATGCAAGAGAGACATCAAGGAGCAGAGAAATAAAAGACCTTGTTCCCATTGTAGGATTGGAGCTAAGGGCAAGGAAGGCAAATATTACCTTTGTTTTTGAATGATGAGTATTAACGGTCATCGGAAAATTATTTCTTCCATTCCTGATGCCTAATCCATGGGGCCGATCCGACTTTCTGGATGGAATGGAAACCCTTTTGTGCCTAGCATAGTGCCTGGTGTATGATAGGTGCTCCATAAACACTTGCTGAATGAGTAAGTGAATGCATGAATATTGAGGGTTTATTAATTAGGACTCTTTGTTACAAATGACACAATCCAAACTTAAACTGAATTAAGCAGAAATGCCTATTTTGTTTATTGTGCCTGACGCAGTGGAAAAGTCCCAGGGTAGATGCCTTCAGGCATGGCTTGATCCAGGCCTGCACATGATTAGTGGGGAATCTGTCCTTTTCCTTCTCTCAGAGCTTCTGTCTCAGGTGGGCTCCTCAAAGTGGTGGCAAAGACAGCGAGGAGCAGCCTCAGGTCCCACCAACTGAACAATCCTCATGGAGAAAGTAACTCAGGGAGCATGGTGCACCCTGAAAAGTAGTTCCTGAGCTGACTTTGCAAAATGGAACCCTTTGGAAGTTCTTGAGGCTATGAAATTCCACCCAAAAAGGAAGGCATTTCTCCTTCTAATGTATAAGCACAGCCTTACAGAATCTCCTCCAATCCTTAACTGCTTAAGGGGGATAGGGCTCCTCAGGGTCAGACCTCAATCACAGGAAGGTTACCACCTTATTATTTTATTTCATTTTTTTTTTTTTTCAGAGACGGCCTTGTTCTGTCACCCAGGCTGGAGTACAGTGGTGCAATCCTAGCTTACTGTAACCTCAAACTCCTGAGCTCAAGTGATCCTTCTCAGCCTCCCAAGTAACTGGGACTACAGGTGTGGACCACCATGCCTGGCTAAGTTCTTTTTTTTTTTTTTTTAAGTTTTAAAAAAATTTAAAAATTTTTTTGTAGAGATGGAGTCTTCCCATAAATCTGCTTGGTTTAGGAGATATTTATATTTTACGTATCTTTGAGGCTTTCACTGTACAGTAGAGCAGCTTTCAATAAAGGGAGGGAGTACTTTGAGTTCATGAATTGCAGTTTTAAAGTAAAGGTCGAAAGAGAAAATGAAGGCATTGAGCAAAAGAACCAAATATGAGTGTAAAGTGAAGGAGATGTTAATCCATGCTAGTTTCTCTATACAGTCATCATATCTAGCGCAAAGCTTCCTAGTAGGTGGACTTAAAAGGGAAATAGAATGTTTACTAATTCTTTTTATCATAAAGGTAGAAATATACCAATTTTTAAAGGGGTATTTTTTTCTTGGCATTAAATTACAAAAGAAATATATCATGTGGGATATTTTTATAGAACAAAATGTGGGTAGCGGCATTCTCAACAATGTTCCCACAGATGCAGGTTCCCCCCGTAGTATTGCTTGTCACTGCCCACCTTCAATGATAGGTAAGGACAAAACGTGCAATTTAGATATTAACAGCTCAGTTCCCTGGGGTAGGCAAGACCATATGCGCCCAAATAGAAAGCAAACATGAGAATAAGATAATCCCTCATTTTCCCAGCAAGAAAATTCCCCCAAAATGTTTTTTTTTTGCCATTCGAATATATAAGTGTTTAGGGATATAGATAAAATAGCCTTATACAGACACCATTTGATTTCATAATTTAATTACACACATGTCAAATTACATGTTATATAAAATAACATATTTAGAAATATCGGGCTTTTAAAATTCACCTTTCAGGAAAACAATAGTACTTGAATGAGAGTCATTTTTTGTGTCATCTGGTACAGTTTTCAGAGTAACAACTTCGCTTCCAGCCAATGGTGGTTGTCGAGAGATGTCACTTTTTGATTTTGTGTATAATGTCCCTACTGGAAATTGCATCCCAAGCCCCAAATACCCATCTGTGTGGATATGCATTAGAGCAGCCCCCACGCCCACCCCATTTATCTGATAGGGGCAGATTTGCGATCACCTCCTCATAAAGGCGTGTCATAAAGCTTTTCAGAATGACCTTTAAAGGATGTCACACATTTGCAACTGGGAGGTCATTCCTTTGGGAATCAAGATTAAATTCCATTGATTCCTTTATTCCTTATTTAAACAGGTGACTCTCAAAGCATCTAAAACGAGAACTGATTGAGGTCATTTCCTGCCAGCGTGTCCTCCTCAAACAGGACTTTGCGATTCAAAATAAAGTACAGCCCGTGAGAGAACTCCCTGTAAAGCAAGAACTTTTACAGGGTGGGATTTTGTTGAGGCATCTGCCTAGTTCTGTCATAGGGTGGCCGAGGGCTCACTGTGACATAACGTGGCCATCCCTGACGCTCACTCAGCCTTAGGAGAAGGGTGCTCCCTCCCTGGGAGACAGACAGAGATTGGGCCTCGGTTCTTATGGGTGAAGTGAGGCGTTAGCCTAGATTAGAGAGGGGTTTTGGGGAGTCCACGGGGGCCATGGAGATGGCTCCATGTGTCTAGGGGGCTCTCTGGTGCGCCCCCTCATTCCCAAGTCAACGGAGTAATTCTGCTTTGATCTATTTTATATAAAGGGATTCCAGGTAAAGCTTCCTTTGAAGTAAAGATTCCTTTTTTAATTTTAAAAAAAGGGAACAGGTTGTTATTGAGGTCTGCCTGCTCTGAAGTTCTCTGATTTCAAAGTCATCGGGGTCATGGTTAAGTCTTCCTATTGATGGCTAATGAGGACGCGATGCGCCTGGTGATTCGGGGGGCGGGGCGGACGCGGCCTGGGAGCCGCGGGCATGTGCCACATGGCTGTGCAGACGCTGCAGACTCCACTGGAAAGTCCCACTTAGCTGAAACCCCATCATCCCAGCAAATCAGCTCAAAATTTTATGAGAAAGAAGCAAATGACAGGGAAGCAGTGGTTCTCGAACTCTGCAACATATTAGAGCCACTTAGGGAATTTTAAAAAACTCTGAAGGAGGGACCCAAGCATCAGTAATTTGTAAATCTCCCCATGTGAGTCTAATGTGCTCTCAAATTTAAGAATAAGTGGCATTGGGCTGGGCGCGGTGGCTCACACCTGTAATCCTAGCCCTCTGGAAGGCCAAAGTGGGAGGATCACTTGGAGTCAGGAGTTCAAGACCAGCCTGAGGAAGAGCGAGACCTCCACCCCCCCCCCCGCCCCGTCTCTACTAAAAATAGAAAAAAAAATTAGCTGGGTGTGGTGGTAAGAGCCTGTAGTCCCAGCTACTCAGAAGGCTGAGGCAGGAGGATCGCGTGAACCCAGGAGTTTGAGGTTGCTGTGAGCTAGGCTGATGCCAGGGCACTCTAGCCTGGGCAACAGGGCAAGACTCTGTCTCAAAAAAAAAAAAAAAAGAATAAGTGGCACTGGTACAGTAGTTCAGAAAACAATATGGGGATTCCTCAAAAAGTTAAAAATAGAATTACCATATGATCCAGCAATTTCACTTCTGGGTATGTACCCAAAAGAATTAAATGCAGGGTTTTGAAAAGATATTTGTACACTCACGTCATAGCAGCATTGTTCACAATAGCCAGAAGGTGGGGGCAACCCAATGTCCATAGACAGATGAAGAAGAAGCAATGTGGCATGCATACGGTAGAAATATTATTCAGCCTTAAAAAGGAAGGAAATGCTGAGATATGCTACAACAGGGGTGAACCCTGAGAACATTATGCTAAATGAAACAAGTCATGCAGAAGCTTTTTAATTTGATCAGGTCCCATTTATTTATTTTGGTTGTTGCTGTGATTGCCTTTGGGGTCTTCTTCATAAATTCTTTGCCTAGGCTA
>NW_012139747.1:6234425-6263682 GCF_000956105.1 Propithecus coquereli
AAAAAAAGAAACAAGTCAGACAGACAAGGACAAATATCGTATGACCCCACTTACATGAGGTACCCAGAGTAGTTGAAGTCACAGAGACAGAAAGTAAACGGTGGTTGCTGGGGTAGAGGGAGGGGAGAATGAAGAGTCAGTGGCTAATGGTTATGGAGTTTCAGTGGTGCAAGGTGAAAAGAGTTCCAGAGATTGGTTGCACCACGATGTGAATGTACTTAACACTACTGAACACTACTGTACACTTAAAAATGTTTAAGAAGGTATATTTTATGCTATAAGTGGCATCCCGTAATGGCTTGCTAGTCACAGTGTGATCTGTGGGCCAATCAAATCAGCATCTCCTTGCAGCTGGTCAGCAATGCAGCATCTGAGGCCCGGCACAGACCTGCTGAATCAGAACCTGCATTTTTTAACAAGAGCCCCCCAGGTGGCTCGTGCACGCACTAAACTTTGAGAAGGGCGAGTTGTAACGCACTGAATATTACACCAGGGTTTAGAAGACATAGCAGACACTGTTTGCCTACCCAGCATCCATTTCCTCTCTTCTTTCTCACTTCTTACAGAACCCAGTGTTCTCTGAGCAGCCTCGTGCTTCAGGGAGGCTGACTTCATCCACACCCCCACAGTGGTCTCAGTCCCCTGGCCACACCTGGTTTGGTTCTGGCCAATGAGACCAAAAGATGTCCTGCTGGACAGTTTCTGGGAAAGGTTGCCTGCCCTTAAGCACACCTAAGAAGAAATGGCCTCTCCTTCCCTTGGAAGTTTTCATATTGGGATAGGATCTGAGCAAATTCTGTGGGGGTCCTGAGACCTCAGGGGCAGCTAACCTAGTCCTTGATAACACAGAGCCACTGACTGATAAAATCCTGGGTCCACCTCGTTAGAGGATTTCTGGTTCTGCAAGATTGGAAATGTGTTTATTGTTTAAGACCATGCGAGACAGGATTTTCTATTACTTGTAGCTCAGGGTTTCTCAACCTTGACGCTATTGACACTCGGGGCTGGATAATTCTTTGTTATGGGGACTGTCTTGTGTCTTGTGCAGCATCCCTGGCCTCTACCCACTAGGTGCCAGTAGCTTTTCCCACTCCCCCAGTTGTGACAACTAAAAATGTCTCCATACACTGCCAAATGTTCCCGAGGGAGCCAAATCTCCCCCCGTGGAGAACCGCTGTTGCAGCCAAAGGCATCCTAAAGCATGCAAAGCCCTTTTATTCTGATCCCTGGTGGACTTAGGAGGGTAAAAATCACTCCTGAGGTAGTTCAAAGATCAAAGTGAGATCAGGTGTGTGGGAAAAGCAAACACACACAGGTGTTGCTAATCATTACCTGTCTTTGATGCCATTAGTGCATTGATAACAATGTTGTAGTTTCCAGTTACTCTTCGAAGAGTAGCAGGCAGAGCTGTTTAACTTAACAGATGGCCAGCATGGATAGTGGATGGAATTTTCCCTCAGCAAAGTTTATGTGGCTCTTGAGACTTCCAGGCTTTTCCTTGCTCAGAAATTCTAGACTCTTAACCAGCCCAGCCCTGAGCCGGCCACCAATCCCAATTCATTGTCCCATGAAGCCATGGGCTCTGTGGAGTTCACCTGTTAATGCTGGTGTATAACACCATTTTGTATTAGGACCTGGAGGAGAATAAGGTGGGGACAGGGGCAGGAACACATTCTGTCACAGGGAGACATGGATGCATTTGATCATTCATGTCATCAAGTGCTTACCATGTGCCAGACAATACTAGGCACTGGGGCTGGGCTTGGGTGGGGAGCAAAGGCTATTTGGAGGCAGCTGCAGCCCTTGGGGGCCTCACAATCTACTGGAAAATGTGTAGTGAACTTTGGGTTTCTCTTCTAACATGTTCCCATATTAGGATACAGGGTTGCCCCCCATCCCCACCCCTGCAGCCCATCAGCTTTGAGGGCAACTGAACACCCCTGCTGAACCCAGAGGTAGAACACACGTGTCAGACCACTGTTGTTTTAGGGGCTAGAATGTTACAATCTGTACCAGAGAAGAGGGCCTCTAAGGAAAGACAGCTCTGTGTTCTTTTGAAGGAGGGGGAGTGGCTTGCAAAAGCAATACCAGCTCCTCCTACAGCCCACTTATTTCCACCAAGGTGTTCAGCTGAGGCCAGAGCCGATACAGAAAGGAAGGCTGAGTCAAGAGAGCTGCCAGGAAATCAAGCTGAAGCCTTGATCAAACCACACCTGATCTACCTCTGGACTTTCTGGTAGCATGTGCTAAATAAAACCTCTTGATTGTATAAGCCGATTTAAACTGGATTTTCTGTTACTTGCATCACAAACTGTCCAAACTGAAACAGACTTTGGTACCAGGAAGGGGATGCTACAGTGAACAAACCTTAAATGTGGATGGGCTGAGAAGAGATGTTCAGGCAGACAGTAGCAAGGTTGTCTGTATCAAACTAGAACGACGGCAATCCTTTTTCAGCAAAACGGCCGTTTACGCCGGGATACAGACCTTATGTTTATGGAGACCATGACATTTGGACATCTTCTAGAAAATATTCAGGATGTTCCCTACCTCTGGCAGTCTTCATTAAGGTCCTAGAAGACTCAACTCTAAGGGAAGGTGGCCCATTTGAAGGTGGAGAGGGCTGAAAACACAGCTTTGCTAAGTGAGGTCCTTTCTGCCCATGGCCTGCAATCTAAAGTGATGGAAACTGATGAGCAAGTCCTGCTGGGTTGGAGGAGCTGATTTATCTGGCTAAAGTTAGAGCATTGGCAACAAGTGGGTGACTTAGCAAGAGAAAAGATTGGGGCCCTGGCAAAACATTATCCCCAATTCTCAGGTCTCACCCAAGCTTCTTGTCTTAAGGACACCAAGCTTGGTAAAGGGGACTGTTGACTTATTGTGAAGATGCAGCTGGGATAGAGCTGAGGGGCAGGGAACAAGTGTGGGGTGCCGCCCCACTTCAGATAAACGAAGATGCCTCTAATCTGAGGGGCAGGACAGTGGGCAAGACACAGAGGCCAGTCGCCAGCTCAAGGATTCTGGCCTGAGAAGATCTCCGGCTCTGTTCAGCCCATGGACTTGAACAGAAGAGACACATTAAATTCTTAAGGGAGTTGCTAAGGAATGTGGCCATTATGGCCTGAGATTGCCCATCCTTCAGGACAATCCCTCAACTTGTACCCACAAGAAGTGGAGTGCTAAAACAGTGAGTCTCCTGGGAAGGCATCGACCCCATGCCCACTCACATGTTAACAAGGCGGAGGACAAGGGAGATACACCCAAACCCAGAACTGGGGGCGCCATATTGCCTGACCGGGGACCTCGCTTCACCACCAGGGGAGGGAGTCCTCAGTGTTTCCCTTGGGCGAGATGTTGTGTGTACTGTTGACCAATGACAGTTGAATGTGTTTCCCATTCTTCTCTTCTCCAAATGGAAAATCTATTGCATATATCCTTGGCTGTTTTCTTTCCAGCATTGCTGGCTACGTGGATGGTGTGAACTTCAGACTGTAGTTCTTTGGTTATCAGACCATGAGTAGCTATCTCCAGACATGATGGAGAGTATGCTGCATCTCCCAAAAACTATGACCTTGACTCTGGATCCAGGAGCTGGATGATTTACAGGGTTGCTTTGGGGAATGGGGATGAGTCTATTTTAGCCAAGAATGGGTATTTCTAATGATTATGTGAAGGAAGAAGAAGGTGTGGATGTGAGTAGCCAAAGAGCTGAAACTGTAGTGGGACATTAAGGTTGTTGCTTTCACACTCACCTCCCCTTCTCTGGATAGTAATCCTGAATTTCTTCAGATAACTATACCTGAATTCACAACTTGTGTGGTTCAAAGAAAGCTAACTCCACTTCCAGATCTAGGATCAGGGCTTATGGCTGACACTGAGCTCACGCTGGTGATGCCATGCAGATTGTGGGGCCTGGATGAGACATCTGCCTGGAACTTCTAAGAGACCAGTTCTCTCTTTCTTCCTTATTTTGGGGTGGAGTTGTTGGGTCATACAAGTGCTAGACCAGCCATCTCACCAACCAAGACCAAAGCCAACACAAGGAGGGAAAGCTGGAAGAACCCCCTGAGAAGTGGAGCTGTGAGCCTGATTGCACCAGCCTCACCCTTCCCCTGGGCTTTGGAGCCATAGAATGTCTTCTTGACTATGCATGGAGCCACGTTGAAGAGTTGTCTATTACTTGCAACAATCAACTCTAATGGAGTGTGATGAACGCTAAAATAAAAGTACGACAAATGTATTGAGTGGTTAGGAGAGAAGGCAGGTTAATTAGCTTAGAGAAGCAAGCTGTTGCTTTAAGCATTTAGGGTGGGAAAAGTTGGAAAGGAACCTGCTGCAGTTCTTAACATGCTTAATGCTAAGAACTGCAGCAGGTTAACTTAATGTTAACTTAGTGTTGACTTAATGTGATTTATTTGACCTGTCCGTGGCCATGATCATGCTTCTCTTTGTCCTTCCAGGTGGGAATGGATGTGTCAAGGCCTTCTGTGCAGGGCCGTGCACCCGGCATTTAACAGTCCCTGGGAAATGCTGGGTGATGGGAGGGATTCTGCTGTCTGCTACCCTAGTGGGCTGAGGGGGTTCCCCAATGTCCACTCACACTGTGAGCATCAGGCACCTGCTAATCCTTTTTCTTCCCCACTGCTGTTGCAGGAGGTGGATCACATGTCTCCCAGGCTGAGAGCCTTCCTCTCTGAACCCATCGGAGAAAAGGATGTGTGCTGGGTGGATGGGGTCAGCCATGAACTTACGATCAATTTGGTCACCAAAGGTTTCAACAAGGTAATTTGTTTTTTCTTATGTTTCCAACTTCTCTTCCCAACCTCTCTTCCCCGAGTCCTGCCAAATGGCAGCTCCTGCCACGTGTCCCTGTGAAGGGCCATCAGAGAGCAAAGCTGCCACTTGGCAGGGTGCCACATGCTTCCGTGCTACTGACCCCACATGCTTGGGCAGCCTCAAGGGCCCACAAATGACGGGCAAATAAAATCGCCTCGGCTCAGAGCAGCTGGTCTGGGCATGATTCGCTTGGTGTTCAGACACTCAGGGGTCGACAGAAGTGGGCCAGCCACCAGAGTTTGGGGCACAGCTGTCAGGATGGATGACGTGGGTGCACTCCCCACCCCCACGAAGGGACACATGGAATCTTGCTTGCCCACATCTGGGCACCAGCCTGGCAATGGCAGGTGGAGAAACAGCAGCCTGGGGTCTACACCAGAGTGAGGGGATGTGAGTTACTCTAAGATGTCATTCCCAAAGAGTGGCCTCAAGGATATCCCATAGAATCTTCACATTCTTTTCAGATAAGTAAATAATTTACTGTTATGGGGCTGTTTAAAAGCTGCTTAGAACCTCAGGAGAGAATGGGAGACAGTCTCAAAGAGCATCCGCAGGCAGTGGGCACAGACACAGCAGGCTGGGAACTCACGCCGACCATCGCGCACCCAGTCAGGATGGGCACCTACTAGAGCCATTGCTCTTAATTCCCTTCAGCTTGCCAAGTCAGTCTACACCACCAGGCAGAAACACTCAAAGAGGCTGGCAACTGCTGCACGCATGGCTGGTGATAAGTTTGGTTTGCACCTGAATCTGAATTTCTGGACCTGTGGTTTTCTGACTGACTCGCTGTTCCGCACCAATTGTTGACTATTCTGAATGTCACCCCAATTGACCAGCCAATTTAATATCCAATAGGTGGTATTGTCAGGAACTGGAGCTCCACAATTGAGGTAGATGTGATTCTTTCCTCCCAGATAAAGGAGATAGGACTATTCCCTAGGGGAGACATTTTAAATTAAAAATTCTCTTTTAAAATAAATGATTTTCCTTTTACTTTTCTATTGTGATGTTGCATATATAGGGGAATGTGCATTGATATGAAGGGTTCAACTCAATGAGTTTTTACATATATGTACATCCATGTACCCACGACCCAGATTCCACCATTGGACACTTCTAACATTCCAGATGGTTCCCTCGTGCCTCTTCCCGGGCAGTGCCATCCCCTGTCCCCAGAGGTAACCACTGAAATTCTGACATCGAACACCATCGATTTAACGTCTCCATAATTAAGGGGGTTTGTTGTTGTTATTTAACTATGCTCATCATTTAAAAAATATTTTTATTAAGGTATAATTTACATACAGTAAATTTCACCTGTTTTAGCACACAGTTATACAAATTTTGACAAATGCATATAGTCATACAGCCACTACCACAATCAAGACATAGAATAATCTTATTTCTGCAAAATATTCACTTCCAAAATATTCATTTGCTTCTTCGAATTCACTGTCCTTAGTCTCTGGCAACCACGGATTTATTTTCTGTCCTTGTGGTTTTGCCTTTTCCAGCTTAACTCTGTATGTGTGTGTGTGTGTGCGTGTGTGTGTGCGTGTGTGTGTTTTCAGGAGTATAGGTGGGATGACAGGCAGGTTTAAGACAAAAGAATGAATAATGGAAAAATTTCAGGCTCCTGAGAACTTGCTTACATAGAGTCAGGGCTGCAGGGATGGTTTGTCCATGTGCAGCCCAGTCCTTGGAGACACGTCCCTCTTGTGCTCACGACCTCCTGGCCAGGGCAATGAGTGGCGCTCACTCTAGACCCTGCGTATTGCTGGAGCCACTAATTCCTGGCACCGATATTGGAGATGTCACCTTTATCCTCTGCTTTGGGCCTCCCCTGCTTTGGGCTGAGAAAGTTGTCACGATGCAAGGGTGGGATGTGAGGCGGTGTTTGCTCACAGTGAAGAGACTGAGGCAGGGCATGCTGCCAGCTACCCCTCAGCAGAAAGCAGCAAAGATAGAGGATGGCATGAGGCCCAGAAAGATGTCCCCCTGCCGGGTCCCCCCACCAGGATTAGGTCCCCCATAGGCAAGGTATAAACATACAAGAACTTGCATTTTGATCAGCTCGATATGAGAACCCAGCCCTGCCGGGATTTGCCTGCCCCAGACACTCTGATTGCTGGCCCTGCCCATGGACCCATCCTCCCCAAAGCACGTGCTCATCTTCTAGGGGCCACATCTATGTGTCCTCCTAGATCCTCCTACAGGCCCAGTCAGGCCCCAGACCCTCATAGGAAATCACCTGTTTCCTTCCCCCTTTTTACTGTGGCTACCAGAATACTTAAAAGTACATATGTGGCTGTCTCCCCTTACATTTCTACTGGACAGCACTGGTCTAGATTTAATGGTCGAAGGGCTGCAAGGGGGAAACGAACTCTGGAAATGGTAAAATCCATCATGCCCATGATGTAGCCACACTGGCTCTAGCTCCGTCTTATTTCTCTGTCCATCCCCATACTAGAGCCAGACTGTCCGTGAACCACACACATACAAGAGCCACCCTCCTGCCAACCTGGTCCCCTCCAAGGCCCCACACAGCCCACCTCCTTCCTTCTGCCACTTTGCAAACGAGCTCGTTTTCTGAGCACTTTGAATTTTCAGCGGGGCGCTCTTGCTGTGATGCAGGGGGGAGAAAGAAGAAAGGGCAAGACCTGCACTGGACAGAGTGTCCCCACTGAAGACACAGAGCTTTGAACCTGAACTGACTGAGAGATACTGGGTTTGTAAGGTTGCCATTGGCCATCCGAGGGCACGAAGACGTAAGAGCCAATGAATGGGGACAGAAAACCAGAGAAAGCTGTGTCATTGCATCCCGGAGTCTTGTGGCGATGTGAGGTACATTCAGTGTAGGTGCCAAGGAGCTGGGGACTTAGGCAGAGGAAGTGTCAACAGCTTGAGAATGAGAGAGGCCAGGACAACTTGTCTCTGTTCGACGAGGCCAGGTGTCACTGTGAGGACTGAAGGTTACAGGGACTGTGGACCAGGGCCAGCTACCTACTTTGCAGGGCCCAGTGCAAAATGAAAATGTGAGGCCTCTTCTTTAGATTCACTGAGAGTTTCAAGATGGCAGGAGCAGAGCATTAAATCAAGTCGAGGGCTCTGCTGAGTGCCAGGCCCTGTGTGACAACACGAATCACATGCATGGGAACCGAGCCTGGTATAGATGCAAATCACTGCCGTTTAGCAAGGAATGGACACAGCGAACTGGAGGGTGTTTCCTCCTCTGCTTGGGACAAAGCCCTGGGTGAGCTTGGCTGTTTGCACTTGGAGTTGAGGGGAATTCTGCCCTCGAGGCCCCATCTTGCTGCCTTGGGGAGGAACGTGCCAGCTTGGCTTGGCCATGGCCATTGTCCAGGGCGGTGGGAGGCTAGGGACATCTGTTCAGAGTTTCTGTGTTTCTACGTCACCCTGACTGCAGCTGGGTTTTGCGAAGCTTCACCCAAAGAGGGAGAGGGGGCAGTCTCTCTTCTCCTTGGTTAGGGGCTTGCTTCCTGGAGCCCGTGGAGAAGCCAAGCAGGCATCTGGCAGGGCCAAACAGGAGCCTGTGACTCCAGCTTCCCCGGGGAGCAAGGCGAAGTCCTCAGGGATAAAGCCAGGAGGCCGGCCAGCTTCCCTCCCACCCACTGGAAGACGCCAGGGGGAGACCAGAGGGAAAGCTGAGGAGGGAGCATCAGGTTGCATCTTGGCCCTGGAGCCTGAAAGACGAGGCCCTTCTCCCTGCAGGATTCCTGGAAAGTTAGCTCGGGTCCTGCGTGCCACACATTCCCGGCGTCCTGGCTGCTGAACCCAGTGGGGACGTGGAGGCTCCCATTACCAGCCAGCTGACGCAGCGGTGCTGCCTCCGACATGGGCAGAGGACGCGTGGGACGTGCAAGAACAGTGCAGAGGAAAACAGGAGTCTTGACCTCTCTGTTCTTAGTGACTCCACCTGGGGAATTGGGGGTAGGGCACACGTGAGGATCACGTGGACTAAAGCGTGTGTGTGTGTGTGGGGGGGAGTCTCCAAAAGCACGTGGCCCCCCGAACATGCTCAGAAGTGCTACTTACCATTCATTGTTACCATTAATGTCTCTGTCCTTGGACAGAGCTCCATGTAAGCCACTTACTATTAATTATTATTATTATTATCAGTAATGTTCTTTCTCTGTGGACAAAGCTCTATGTCTCTTGTTCCTGTTGTATTCACCTGGGCACCTCCTGCACCTATGGCAGCTGGCTCAATTAACCCTTAATAAACATTAATTTTTTAAAACATTGATTTAAAAACATCTCAGTAAAATCCGCCACTGAAAACGGGAGCATACTGTAAAAGTAAAATGAGATCGTGCTAAGCAACTACATTGCTTTTTTGAAAAGATGATTAAAGTAGCAGTTCAAAAATCACCAAGAAATCCTGGCGTTTTTCTCTTTTCAATAACTGGATCATGACTAAAAATAAACACCCCAAACTCCAATGCTTGAATACATTTTATGACCGGGATTCAGCTTTTATTTGATTTCTCTTTTTTAAAAAATATGTTCCCTTTGGTTAAGATGAAGTTGGCTTGATTTTACATAACTGAAAGTAAACAGACACCAGTGGGTTTTCCTGGCCAGGGCCCAGAACCCAGAGGTGTGGGTGGACGCTGGTTCTCGTTCGTTCCGGGCTGGAGAGGCCCCAAACCAGCCCCGAGAGACGGGTATCTAACGTGACTTGAAATCTGCAGCCTCTGCCATTTAGTGGCTTGGACAATTTATGGCCACATGATCATGGGAAGTCCCTTTCTCTGCGTGGTTCTTGCTCCTTGTCCACATGGTGTGATAAAATTGTAGAAGATCAATGAAAAGCTGTGGGGGCAAGTAATTAGAAAAGTGGAGAATGCCATAGAAACATGAATCATGGTACACTTAATGTTTATCTCGTGTGTGTGTTTCACCCACAGAGAGAGACTCAGGACGGGAGAGATGGGCGAGGTTTAGCGTGTTTTAAACCTTCTAAGCTCCTCCCACAGGGCTGCAGCTCTCAGCACAAAAGAGGAATCTGCATTTTTCAACTGCTTTCCCATTTAATTCACATAATTTAATTTGCAGGGCGGGTCACGTGATGTGCTTAGGAAGGTGCAGACACTGAGATGTAGGTCCTCACTTCAGGTTATGCGAGTTTGCCTGAGATCACACAGGTGGTTTGCAAAAACAAATCGATGCCAAGATGCTATTCATCTGCCAGCCCCATGTGCAGTGCTTCTTAACTGAGAGCGACTGTGGCCTCGAGGGGACATGTGGCAGTGTTTGGAGATGGTAATGATTGTCACTGTTTGGGGATGGATAGGGAGGATGCTACTGGCATCTAGTGGGTAGAGACCAGAGATGCTGCTAAACATCCTAGGATGCACAGGACAGCCCCCACAACACAATTATACAAAATGTCAACAGCACCGAGGTTTAGAAACCCTGTGCTACAGCAGCTGGGAAAGTAGTGGGGAGGGGAGCGTCTGTTACTCCATGTTGTGTGTGTTCTAAAGAGAGAAATACTACACCAGAGACTTGAAGGGAGCCCCAGACGTATGGTAGGCCCCCACTA
Source organism: Propithecus coquereli (assembly GCF_000956105.1). Taxonomy (NCBI): domain Eukaryota; kingdom Metazoa; phylum Chordata; class Mammalia; order Primates; family Indriidae; genus Propithecus; species Propithecus coquereli. The sequence continues at coordinate 6,244,831 of NW_012139747.1, forward strand.
CTCAAAATGTTGTCCCTGGACCTAGATCAGCTGGAAATACGTTAAAAATGCAGGACTCTCAAGCCTCATCCCAGACTCAGACTTTCGGAGCTAGAACCTGCATTTTAACAAGAACCCAGGTGATGCATATGCTCGTTACAGTTTGCAGAGGATGGGGTTTGGTTTATCCCAGGCTGGACAGCCCCCAAACCACCCTGGGAGATGGGCATTTAACTCGGCCCTACATCTCACCAGGAGCCTGTCCCCGAATCTTCACGGCCCAAGTCAGGACTTCAGGGGCTGACCATCTCCCTGGAATGTGACCTGGACCCTGCTCCTTTGATTTTCACACGAGTCCTGGTGGTTGGGGGAGGAGGAGCACATCTGAGCCGGTTTATTGTAATCTTTCCCATTTCCCTCCCTGCCTTGTCCCCTCCCCAGGCCTACATCCTGTTGGGACAATTCCTTCTGATGCACAAGAACCAAGCGGAGTTTCAGAAGTGGCTCATTTGTTGTTGCGGCGCCACCGAGTGTGAGGCCCAGCAGAGTTCCAACTGTCTCAAGGAGTGGTGCGCTTGCTTCCTGTAGACACAAGCCCAAGGCCAGCAGACGGGCCCCTGGATGCAAAGCCGCTCAGCTGTGCCCAGCCTGGACCAGCCAGCCCTCAGCTGACTCACAGATGTGTGAGGGAGAATAAAGGATTACTATTTAAAGCCACCAACATTTGGGACAGTTTGCTATGTAGCAATATCTAACCGATACATTCTTTGTAGTCGAAAATGTCCTCACCCTGCCAAGGTGTGCTGCATCGAAGTGCAACCTAACTCTAGATGGAGATGCTGCCCGGGGTGGGAGGAGGAACACTGCTTCCAGGGCCAGCCGGGTGCAGGTGTGAATTCCAGCTCTGCCAATCACCACCTTATCCTGGGTGAGCTGCTTTACCCTCACTAAGCCTCGGTTTCCTCATCTGTAAATGGGGCAAGAAGGTAATAACCCTACCTTGCAGGGTGGATCAATGAAAGCAGTAAAGGACACGGTGTAGGCAGAATATGATGAGGGGCCACCGCTGTCTCCGCTCCTGGAGTTCTCTTTCCAGGGCCAGCCTCCTGGGCACTTGGGAGAGAACTCACAGCTGTGAATTGGAAGGGAACTTAGATATCAGTATATCCAATCTAGTCCAATTCTGCCCCAACATATAAGTACTGGACACCATATAACTGTTAGTATATATTCTTTAATGGGTAGGTAAGAAAGGACAACAGACGTAAATCAAATTATTTCAGATTCTGGCTATGATCTTATAGGGTCACATTAGCCCACAGGTCCCCAAAGGCGTTTTAACGGACACACAAGAGGACTGGGCTGGCATGTGTTATATATCCTCAGCCCTGCCGGTGGTGCGTCTTCTACTTGGCTGGGAGGTTGTTTTGATCATTTGAGACAGGGTTGGTGCCTGTCCCAACTTATCAATTGTCATGGATTTGACCAGCGTCTTAAACAAGAGCTGAAATGTCTGTAAGGAAGAGGGCTTGGCCCTCCTCCTGCTGGTTTGACCACTGTGTTTGGAGGTATCCGTGAATCAGTGACTGGTTTGGATTAGGATTTACGGAGTGTCTAGGCCGTAAGCATGGTCAGGTGCTGTGGGAGAGGCAGGGGAAATAACGTATGCGTGTCTGCGGCTCACCGGGGGGCTCACGCCTTAAGGGGCGACTGGGGGAAGGCAGCCCACACAGCAAAGGTGCCGACAGGTCTGTCTTTCTTTGGGCTCTCCTGGAAGCAGACCTGGAGACAGCAGCCTGAGTGAAAATGGTTTATTCGGGAGGTGCTCCCAGTAAATGCAGCTAGGACAGTGGGACTTGTGGCAGGGAGGGAAGACAGCCAATAAAGGTGTGCTATCACCTCTCATCACTGTGGGCGACCGGCTCAGTCCTGCTGGGCCATTCTGGGAGCCAGTGCAGAACAAGCATTTATTTATTTTAATTTTTTTTATTTCAGCATATTACGGGGGTACAAATGTTTAGGTTACATATATTGCCTTTGCCCCACCTGAGTCAGAGCTTCAAGCGTGTGATCTAGAGCAAGCATTTAAAGTTATACCACACTGGGCTAGCTAAATACCACTCTTATCAGTTGTTTGTGGAAGGCTGCTCCCACAGGAAGTTAATTCCTCAACTCCCGAGCCTGGGGAGAGGGAACCTCAGTGAGAAAGTGATCAGGCTAAGAAATGCAGGCCCTGGCAGCTGGAAGTGGCCAGCCCCTGCCCTGAGGTGGCACGGGCAGGCAGATGAGGTGACACTGCCAGCTGCTGCCACAGGTGGGTGTTGAAGTGGGACAGGCCTGGCTTTGAAGACAGAATCTGCCCCTTACCACCAGTTGCAAGGCCTTTGGAAAGCCACCCTCTCGGCCCAGCTGCCCAGCTGTAGAATGGTGACAATATTATCTACCCAGGGGTTGGGAAGATTAAAATCCTTGCACCTGGTAAAAGCTTCGTGTGTGATAGCTCTAAAAACCTGCACAGTAGGATGTGCAGCCCTACTATTCACAAGAGCCAATATGGAATCCACCCAAGTGCCCACCAGTGGATGAAAGGATGAAGACAATGTGGTATGGATACATACTGGAATATAATTCAGCCATAAAAAGAATGGAATCCTGTCGTTGGTCGCAACATGGATGGAATTGGAGGTTATTATGTTAAGTGAAATAAGCCAGGCACAGAAAGATAAATACTGCCTGTTCTCACTCACATGTGGAAGCTACAAAAGTGGATCTCATGGAGGTAGAGGGTGGAATGGTGGTTACCAGAATCGGGGAAGGGAAGTGAGGAGGGAGGATGACAAGAGGTTGATTAATGAGAACAACAACAGCAACAACAACAAGAACAAAAACCAGAAGGAATAAGACTTAGTGTTCAATAAATCAGTAGAGTGATTATGGTAAAAAATAATCTATCATACAGTTCAAAATAGGTAGTAGAAAATAATTTGAATATTTCCAGCATAAAGAAAAGACAAATGTTTAAGGTGATAGATATTCCAATTATCCTGATGTAATTATTACACATTATATGGATGTATTTAAATATCACATGTACCCCTCAAATATGTATATACATTATGTATCAATAAAAAACATCTTCGAAAATGTGCAATACTGATTGTGTATTGTTATTAGAAGGGAGAGGTTGGTGTGGACCGGAGTGGCGGGGCAGGCTCCTAGTTGGAGGTGACACTTGAGCTTGCTGTTAGAAGTGGAGGCCAGGCTTGAATGAGCCGAGAATGGAGACAGGGAGGGGAGATGGGGAGGGGAGGGTCCATTGGGGGGAAGACTAACCCTACTGGCCTAGGGAGAGTGAGTTGGGGGAATCTGTAGGGACAGGTAAGGGTTAGGGCTGGATTCTGTAGAGCCAAGGGGCTTCCTTCTGTCACCCCCAGACAGAAACTGGGTGTGAGCTGGTAGCTGGCCCAGTTTGAGAAGCCAGTCACTGCAGGGTGGCCGTCCTGAGGAGAGCTTAGTGCCCTGCAACTGTCAGTGGGGACAGTTCCGATCACCTGTACTGATAACCCAGAATGTGGCAGCTCTGTTCCCTGTGCCCGAAAAAGATCCTGTAGTAACTGATCCTAAAAATACCCACAATCCTTCAGCTCCTCCAGCCAAGAAGTGGAGTCTGACACCCTCCCTGTTATGAAACCCGAACTAACCTTGCAACTTGCTTGGGCCAAAAGAATATGGCAGGTGTGACGCCGTGACAGTTGTGAGCCTAGGCTTCTGTGACAAGCCTGGGCCAACCTGCTGGAGGAAGAGAGACACATGGCCCAGTTGTCTTCACCACCTCAGCCAGCAGTTAGCCAACCTCCATATACGTGAGTGAGGCTGTTCTGAACTCATCAGCTGAAAGCTCAGATCCATGAGAGACTCCAGCTGAGATCAGCCATGCCTTGCCCAGACCAGAAAAACCACCCAACTAATCTACACACTCATAGATAAATCAATGTTTTAAGCCACTACATTTGGGGGTGGGGGTTGTTATGCAGCTATAGCTAACTGATACAGTTCCCAAGTGAGGTCTCAGAGTGTGGAGGATCTCTGGGTGTAAAATGGGAACCTCCTACTTATTTTTTAGAGAGTGCCCTGAGTGGCATCTAGGTATTGGTGACAATGAGAGGGATTGCCACAGCTCCTACGCAAAAACTAAGCAGGTGTAGTGGAGCTGGAGTTTGGAGAACAATGGAAGCCAAGCTCTGAACAGAGTAGTTTTCAAAAAACTCCGAGGGAAGGAGGTAAGACAAGACGGTGACCGAGCTTCAGAGGGTGAGGCAGGAGTCATCAATGACGTGAGCAGCTGTGGGTGGCCTGGGGTGATTTATTCCTAGAAACCTCTGAAAGAAAGCTGACTCATGGAGATAAACCTTTTAGCAAATGTGTCTGGAAATATATAGAATTTTTTTTTAAATTTCAGAATATTAGTGGGGTACAAACGTTTTGGTTACATAATTTGCTTTTGTACAGTTTGAGTCAAAGTTATGTGCACCCTTTCTTCACCCAGATAGTGTGCATCGTGCCCGTTAGGTGTCAACCAAAGAAAAAAAGACATTTTATAAAAAAGTCACGTGCACTCAAATGTTTATAGAAATATAGATAATTTTTAAATGTTTGCTGCTCTAAATGATTACAAGCAGAGATGTGAATGGTTTATTGAGCACAGACTATACCAGGCTCTTTCCTAACATTCCCAGAGCCGCCCAGGGCTGAGCTGGGGGTGTGTCTCTGTCTTACAGGTGGGCAAACTTCACCAAAGAGGTTAGGTAACACGGCCGTGACAATTCAGCATGTCATCTCATTCCAGGTCTGCCGGACGTTAAACTGTGCCCACTGCCTGCAGAGCCCCCTGGGAGTGGGGAGCATATTTGGAGATTTGGAGATGCTCTCGAGACCGAAGAGTACCATTGACCAAGGACAGACAGGCATGCGAAGGTATGAGGAAGACTCATTTGAGCAGTCACGGAAAGGGGACCATGACGTATTAAGGGGAACGCAAGTTACTTAAAATGACTCACTCATCAAATGCCAGGCATGGTGCTCGGTGCCACAGACAACAGAACAGACAAAACCATCATCCCCCTGGAGTTGACATTCTAATGGGAGGAAGCACAAAACAAAGGTTAATAAATAAAATATATATTAATAGGAATCATATGAGATTGCCGTTTGTTTAGGTTGCAAGCTGGCTGAATACAGGCAATTTGATATGGTTCAACCCAATAGGATGTTAGTTTCTTGATGAGTGCTAGGTGAACACTAAAGCAAGGGAAGGAGGTGAGAGGGCTGGGGAGAGGTCGGACTTTAGGTAGGGTGGTCAGGGAAGGCCTCACGACAAAGGTTAAGTCCAGAAAGAGGTGAGGCTGAGAGCCATGGGGTAGCTGGGAGAAGACCATTCCAGGCAGAGGGAACAGCCAGTGCAAAGACCCTGGGGTGGGATGGATTGAAGGAGTGGAGTGAGCAAGTCAAAGAGAAAGTGGGCTGGGTCAGAGTGCACAGGGCCTTCTAGGTCATGGACAGGACTTTGGCTTTTACTCGGATTGAGGCAGACATCCACTGGAGGGCTGCACGACCTGACATATGTTTATGAAGGACCACTCTATGGCATTTAGAACACTCTGGAGGAGCAAGGGAGAGAACAGAGACCAATTGGGAGGCTGTGGCACTAACTAGGGAGAGATGATGTTGGGTTGGGCCAGATGGAAGCGATGGCTTTTGAGAAGTGATCAGCTTCTGGATGTATTTTGAAGGTAGGGCCCCAGGGTGAGTGTGGGGAGAAAAGGGTAGGGCTGAGCCCTGGGCGCGCGCATGTCTAGAAGGCAGAGAGATGAGGGGAGCCAGTGGGTAGGAAGCACCCCACAGGACATGGGCTCCTGAACCCCGTGGGAAGAAGGTGTTTCCAGGAGGAGGGAGGGAGCACCTGTGTCCAATGCTGCTGATGGGTCAGGTGAGCACTGAGGATGGGCGATGGATGGTACTTTGCATGATGTGCAGAAGATTCCAGAGAGAGGGAAGCTCTGGTGATGCGGGAGAGGCAGGGAAGACCTGCTAGCATTGTGTCCTTGAGCAGGCAACAGGGATGGCACCCAGGGCACAGGGGGAAGGACTGGCCTTGGATGGGAGGACACCCACAGTGGCCCACAGGAGGGAGGGCAGAGCAGGTGGTCCTGATGCAGGGAAGAGGGTCATTGTGGCAGAGGGAGATTGTGGAATTTCTCTTCTGATGGTTTCTGTTTTCTCAGTGCAACAGGAAGTAAGATGGCAGGCTGTGAAACAGCATGGGGACTGAAGACAGTGTGAGCTAGTTGTCTAGGACAGTGGAGGACAGATGAATTTTATAGCAAGAAAGATCTATTAGTGTAAACAATATAGATAGATTAGACAGATGATAGATAAATGACAGATTAGATAGATGTTAGATAAATGTTATGTAGGTAGACAGATATCTAGGTAGATGGGTAAATGATAGATGATAGATAAATAATAGATTAGATGACAGACAAATAAATGATAGATGGATACATAGATGATGGATGGATAGATGATAGGTAGATACCCATTGGATAGATCCTGGTTATCCTATGATATACACGTAGAAAAAAGTGTGGGAAGACACACTGCACTGTCCACAGTGGTTACCCTTGGGGGGTGGGATTAAAAGGCCCTTTCACTCTCCACTTCATACAGTAGTCCATCATTTGACTCTTAGCAGTGAGTATTACTATTGTAAATCAGGAAAAAGCAGTAGGAGATATTTCCAGCTTGGAGCACAAAGAATAGAGCTGTAGAGATGGTGTTCTGTGAGCACACACTGGTCCTTCCCCCTGGGGCCTTAGAGAGACAGGTCAGGGGCTCTGTCCAAGCAGAAGAAAGTTCCTCCTAGAGTTCTCTGCCTTGAAGACTTCTAGATTTTTTTCTCACCCCCCCACCTCCCGAATTTTGGTTCTTCCCTTACTGTCCCAAGGCCGAGGTCTCCTTGGAGAAATGGAGGAGGTGTTCTCCATAGACCCGCTTCTCTCTTGCCCATTCCTACCAGATTCTTCACAGCTGTGCCTGGTGTCCCCTCCACGGCCAAGACTCTGGCTTATGTTGAGGATAATCCTTATTGCATAAACTATTTTATTGCGTTGTCTGGTCCAGTGGCTGAATCTTCTTGACCAGATTGAGGGGCCATTGTGGGCAGGGCACTGGCAGAGAGAGGACCTGGGTGATGCCACTAAGCGCGTCTGGGACCACGGGCAAATCACTAGATCTGTCTGAGTTGCTGTTTCCCGGACTGTGAAATGAGAAATATCTGATTTTCCCAATCTCCTAGCTCTGTTTTGAAGAGGGCTCAAAAATAGGCATGAAGGCATTTTAAACAGAAAAGGAGGTGATGTAATATGCAGTCACTGCTTTGCTTCACTCTGGACAGCAGCTGCAGATGGCTAGGCTGGTGGCAGCCTCTCGGACTGTTTGTGTGCATTAGTCAGTATAGACTAGGCTGTGGGGTGGAAACAACTACCCCCCACCCAAGAACTCAGTAGCTTAAGACAACGAAGCTTTCTGTCTCATTCCCATGACATGTTTGTCTCAGGTCTGCTGGGACGGCTGTGTGTCATCCTCCCTCCAGGACCTGGGCTGACAGAGTGGCCCATCTTGAGTGTACAGGACCTTCAGCAGAAAGGGAGCTCTGAGGATCTCACATTGGCCATTAAATGCTCTGGCTCAGAAGGGACGTGTCACTTTGGCTAACGAATCATTGCCCAATGGGACCAGGTAGGTACTGTCTGCCAGGAGAGGGAAGAATGGAAAATTGGGGTGAGCACCCGCAGATCACTGCTGCATGAATCCATCGCGGAAGGCCCGGAGAAGGCACCATTCCATGCAATGATGGCCTGTTTCCTTTGTCTTTTCATGGATCTACCACAGTGACTGCGGTTTTTCACCAATGTGTGTGGGTACAATGAAAAAAACTGGATTCCCATTGTGGAAACTTTGGGAAACACAGAACAATATGTAGAAGAAAATGAGTAACTCCAGAAAAAAAAAAAAAAAAAACCTCTACCATCCAATATTTTTATTGGATTTCTTTCCAGTCTTTTTAAAATTGCATATAGGTGCATTTTAAATAAAATCTTTATTGAGATAAAATTCATATACCATGAAATTCACCCTGTAGAAGTGTACAACTTGGTGAGTTTTAGTATATTCACAGAGTTGTATAACCCTCACCACTTTTGATTTCAGAATATTTTCATCACCCCAAAAAGAAACCCCATTAATTGTCACTCCTCATCCCCAGCCCAGCCCCTGTCTCCATGGATTTGCCTGTTGCGGACATTTCCTGTAAGTGGAATCATATGATATAGGGTCTTTTGTGACCGGCTTCTTTCACTTCAGCATATTTTTAAGCCACATGGATTTTGTAGCATGTATGGGTGCACATGTTAAAAAGCAAATTGAGACCATGTGGAACATGAGTTACCCTGATTCCTTCATTTATGTTTTAAACATTTTCCCTCATCATTATATCTTCTTCGAAAAATAGTTTTAACAGTTATTTATAACAGCCCATCAAATACGTGTGCGATAATGTGCTGAATTGTGCCCTCTATTTTTGACTTTCAGGTTTCCAGTTTTTTCCCTGTTACAAACAAAGCTTTTATCAGCAGCTTTTCATTTTTTTTTTGAATGAATGAATGAAACTTTAAATATAAATCTTTGCAGCGTTTCCCACTCTTGCTTTAAGGATGATGCCTAGAAAAATGTACTAAACTGGTGGGAAAAAAAAAAAACCAAAACAGGAACTTTTATAAGGCTTTTGATTCTTACTGCAGCTGGTTTTCTAGAAAGAAAACCTATTGACTGCAGAGTAAAACCAAATCCCTTATGATGGCCCAGGAGGCCCTGAACAAGCTGAGCCCATTCCTTCTCTCATGGCCTCTTCTCTCTGCCCCACCATCTCTCTCTGCTCCAGCCATACTGGCCTCTTTGTTGGTCCTTAAACACACTAGACCTGCCCACTGGCCGGCAGGCCAACTGGCCTCTGCACGGGCTGTTCCCTGTGCCTGGAACACCCTTCCCCAGGCTCCGCCCACTCACTTACCTCCTCCAAGGCTCTGCTTACACGTTGGCAGTGAGGCCCTCCTGTGAAAAACATCACTCCCAGCATTCCTATCTCCTCTCCCAGCTTTATTTTCTTTTTTTCTCCATAGCACTTATCATCTTCTAATATAATACACGCTTTACTTATTTATTATCTCAACACACTGAAATTAATCATTAGAGCCTGGCCGGGTGCCTAGCAGGGGTAGGTACACAACAAGTTAAGTGTTGAGTTGAGTCGATGGCCAGCACTGAGAGCTGCTATGGTAGAATCGGGGCCTCCACCTCCCACCCACTCTGACCTTCTCTCCCCGCAGACATCAGTGGGAGGCTCTGGTCCTCTAACAAGTCCTTGGCAGCTGTTCTTTCTTGACTCGGCTCTGGATCAAATCGGAAAGGCAGCTGCCTTGAGAGTTGTTTGTTCTGCTCTATAGTAAAACCTGGAAGAGGTTGACCCAGGCAGATAAGCCCGCTTGTGATTGGGGAGGGCAAAGGTTTGTAGACCTTTCCAGGGCCCACCTAGCTTCTGGCTGCTGACTGCCCATCAGGCAGGCCCCAGTGCTACGACCTCACCAGGACCTGCCAAGGAGCAGGCTCCCCCAGCCTACACATGACCAGAGACCACCCATCCTCCTGAGACAGGCAGTTTCCTGCACAGGCCCCGCAGCAGCATGGGCAAGGGGAGAGGAAGAACTCACAGGGAAGCAGAGAAATCCCTTTTCTGGCTCTTTTCTGGCCGAGTCTGGCAAAGCAGCAGGGAGTCCCTCAGGAACCTCCCCAGTGTGTGACGTTTCTGGCCAAGCTCCTTGGGTTTCCAGCGCAGGCATACGATCAAAACTCCCAAACCCAATACAGTAATGTTTTTAAAGTGTGGATGAGTTACAAACAATGTCCCATAATTAATGGCCTCAGCGTTGGGCCCTCAGCAAAGGAAGCAAATTCGGAGATGGTCCAAATGGTAGAGTTGCTCTAAGTTACCTCCACAAGCAAGCAGGCCCACCTTTAGAGCCAAAGGGCTTCCCTCCTGAGTCGCAGCATAAGTATATTGGCCCACCCAGGCCCCCCAGGGGACCCAGCCACTGTCTGGGGCCACCCACTCCTAGCTTGGAACATTCTGGAATTCCTCCTTTAGAATGGCCACTAGAGCCCAGAATTGTTCTCTTTCATATTCTCAACATGGTGAATCTCTGGCTTCTGAGATCCATTTGAGTTATGGAATATGGTCTTTTTGAAAACTCTTTGTTGACGTGTAACATACACACAGAAAGGTGCACAAATGAGCAGTGAATGGCTCAATAGATTTTCACAAATGAACACAGCACGTTAACAACCACCCAGGTCAAGAAGAGAACATCACCAGCAGCCCAGGGGCCCCTCCAGCTCCTCCCAGATGGGTCCACCTTCCCACACTGTCAACTACCCTGACATCCAGCAGCAGAGACTGTTTAGCCTGCTTTGAACTTTACATAAAAGGGAGCATATGATATATGTATACTAATGCATTTGGCTCCTTCCAATGTTTTATTGGTGAGATTCAACCATGACATGCAGTGATAATTCATCCTTTCTCATGTCTGTATAGTATTCTACTGTACGAATAGACGAATTTATTTATTGGCTTGCCTGGCCCAGAGAGGGAATTGGTCAGAAGGAGTCATTTCAGAGATATCCCAATCAGTGTGGGAAAAACAGGAGTGAGCCTGGCTCCCGGCGGCTGGAATCCACAGTGCAAACCTGTGACTACTCTCTCTCTGCCTCTCGTCACTGTCTCTGTCCACCAGGCTTTATTCTCTGTGGCTGCAGACTGCCACTTCCGCAATGCAGGAAGTATGGCTGCTGCCAGCCCTGGAACCTCCCAGAAACAGAGGGCCTGACCCTTCGTTCCAGTGTTTAAACCCCTGGGGGAGGGTGAGGATAGGCTCAGCCATGGTGAAGGGGTGGGGCACCATGATGCGCAGTTTGTCCAACTGCAAGGGTGGGAGAACAGGAGGTCCCCAGAGTGAGCAGGCCTTGCACACTCAACCATAGCTGTTCCCTGCAAGCTGCCTGCTGACTTTGGAGGTTTGAATGAGATTGCTGGAAGGACCACGGAGCCCATGCCTTCCTTTACTCCTCTAACTCTCCCAACCTCGAGGTTCTGCTCAACTCCAGCCCAAATCCCACCCAAGCTTCAAGGGGCTGTTCAGGTCAGCCTTCCCTGTGACCTCCTTTCTGGGGTCTAACCCTCCACAACGTCCTCTGAGACTTAGGGCAACACTATCTGCTGTAACAAACAGGCCCTCCCATTGCAGTGGGTTAACACAATACAAGTTTTTTTCTGGCTCACTTAAAAGTCCAACATGTATGTGTGCGAGTTGTATGTGTGTGTTTGAAGTTGACAGTTTGCCTTTCATGTGTTAATTCGGTATCTAAATTCTCCTCTGGTCTTGTGGCTCCACTTCCCCTGCCCCAAAGTTCTCTGCATTGAGCCAGGAAGATGGGGAGAGACAGAATGAGAAGACACACCCCTTTCTGAACCACTTCCCTCCTATTCACATCCCACTGGTGGGAACTGGTCACATGGCCTGGCCCAGTGTAGGGGGTGATGGGAAATGTAGTTCCTAGTGGACAGCCACATCCCAGCCACAACTTGATACCATATAAGGAGTAATGTGTGCTTGGTGGCATGTTGTCATCTTACCACCCCTTCTCCTACCCGCAGACGAGTGTCCCATTGCTCTCTGTTCCCTGCCTGATACTTTGAACAGCTGCAACACCTGCAGTCCTTGTCTCATTTCCCCCAGAGACTCAGCAGGCCCACAGACCCATGAAAGAAGATGGTCAGCCTTACCTGATATTTTAAAAATACCAAACTGGCGAGTGGTGGCCTGTAGGCCAAACACCTGCTTTTGTAAATTAGGATTTATTGGAACCAGGGCGAGGGTGAGGGCGAGGTGAGTGAGGCAGCATCAGGCCTGTGCAGGACTGGATCCCGTCTTCATTTAAAACACTGACATTTTGCTCATCATAGATGTTTTTGCATTCATTTCTATTTTTTTAAATATTATGGCAAAATGTTATTTATCTTGCATCTTGAGTATCTTGGTGCCCCCTTCAATGCTGCACTCAAGGCCTCACCTGGCCCCAGACTCAGCCTCCCCCTCCTGTCCTGGTGTTTCCTACTCAGAATGACTTGGCATCTGGGTATGTGCCCATCTCCAAGGGAGACATATGGTAAGAAGAGGCTGCCTCCCTCCAAGCAGGAGGACACAGGCCACCATCGTCATCACTGTCACTTGTCCTGGAGAAGAACTGCTCTGCAGCCCTTCCTTCACCCAGTTGAGGACCAGAGACCTCAGCTGCCTGAGGACCACATGCCAAGGTCCTGACCGGTCCCTTGGAGGCCTCCCCCCTCCCTCCACAGCACCTGACCCTCTGAAGTCAGCCAGAACTCACTTATTTCATGTCCTTGGAGTTATTTTGAGTTGAGGCCTGAGAACCTTTCAGACTGAAGCCACATTTCATATCAATGTGGTAGAAGAACACAATTGTCACCTGTTTAAAGATACAGATTTTTCTCCAGCGGTATCTGGTTTCACTTCACAGCCCCAAGGTTTCATTCCTTTTCGCTTTGCAGCTAACTTTGTCCACGTTGTTCTTTCTCTCTCCTTCTCCCTCCTTCTCTCCTTCTGCTCTGTCTCTCTCATTCTATATTTCCATCAGCTCTTATCTCCTTCCCTCCAGTACTTTTACTTTGTCTCTCTCCCTGTCTCTCTCTCTTGCTCTTTCTCAGTCTCTGACTCTTTGTCTCTCTCGAGCTGGGTCTGAGCTCTGCAGTGTCACATGAGGGCACAGCTGGGAGCAGACAACAAGGAACAAGGCAGGACCTAGGGTTCTGCCTCCTCCCCTCTCCACAATCCCATCTCCACCCCGTCCAGCACTGGGCAGGGGCTGGGTTGGGAGGACGAAGGCACATGGCCCTGAGGGATCCAAGCTCTGGCAGTTTCTTCTTTGCAGGTTGTGGTGTAGAGGGAGAAGAGGAGAAAGAAACTTCCTTTAAAGTGAAAATGAGAACATTTCCCAACCAAGCCATACACCATGCACCCTGAATGAGAAGGATCAAAAACTATAGGCTGCCCCTTCCTCAGAAGAAAACAACCACGTCTATGGAAGTTCATGGAACTTGACCTCCCACATACATTCACCTCACACCGTGCAATCCCCTCCTGGATGTATCCTTCAGAGAAAAGCACTTATATGGTCACCAAAAGACGTGTTCAAGAAGGCTCACAGTGGTGTCAGTCACAGTCGCCCCAAATTAGAAACTACCCAAGTGTCCATCAACAGTAAAATGAATAAACAAATTAAATAAATAATAATAATAAAAAATAAATAAAATAGCCAGGCATGGTGGCTTATGCAGTCCTTGAACCCAGGGATTCTAACATAGCCCAGTGTTCTGCCCATGGGCCACCACTGGGCTCAGAGCCCTGTCCCCTCTCCAGAACATTTTTATCTATGAGATTGCAGCCCCAGGGCTAACGGAGCTGATATGGGAAGACTCAGAGAGAATATAGACCTATTAGGGACAAGCAAACAACTATCCTTCCCCTCCAGCCTGGAAGTCACTTGAAAGTACAATTGTTTTTGCACAGTTATAGCCCCCAATCAGCTCCCAAACACTCCATCTCCTTGCTGTTTCCTGCCCTCTCTCGGGAGTTGGGACCCCAGAAGCAAGCACCCATAGTTTCCTCAAGTCTTGTTCACTCTCTACCCCAGCAGCCCACTGCTGCACACTGGGAAGGGAGGGGATCCCCTGGGCTCTTACCTGGCACCTTTGGGCAACCAGGTGGATGCTGTTATCTGCATCTGTGTCTGGGCAGCATGGGGGTAGGGCATAGCAGTGCTCCTGCACCCTGAAAGCACAGAGCCTGGGAGCCCAACGACATGTGGGCTTCTTGTAGGGACTGGTCGAAACTGGCCTAACATCTGGACCAATCTGGAAACGAACCACCTGTATAGCTCACTAGGTAGTAGTGATGTCTGTCTACATAGCTTTGTTCTTTCTTACCCTTTGGCCCCCTGGAGGTGTCATTCCAGGGTGTTAGTAGGGCTCTTTAAGATAGGGGCAGAAATCCAATTCCACCTGGTATAACAGCAACACAACAAATTCATTGGTTTATGTACCTGGGAAGTCTAAGGGTATTGGCTTCAGGAATGGCAGGCTTCAGATGCTCAAAAATATCACAGGGCTCTTCATTTTTTGGATGCTCAAAAATATCACAGGGCTCTTCATTACTCTCTTCATTTTTCACTGCTTTTCTCTCTTTTGGCTATACTTTCAAGCTAGTCTTCTCCATGCAACAGGAAGGCATGACCACCAATAGTACGAGCATATATCTTACCTATTAATCTCAGTGAAAAGAGAAGGGCCTCTTTCCAAAGCAATTCCCAGGCTTGGCTATCCTTAGCGTAACCTGACTAAGGAAATCAGTTGGTCAATGAGTGGATTAAATGTGAACATCAGAACAAGAGCAGAACTGAATGACGTGTTGAAGGTGTACACCTCAGAGTAAATTTTGTGAACAAAGTCACAGGACACCTAGTCAATCTGAACCAATCACTGTGGTCACCCTGGAATCAGAGGGTGCTCTAAGAGGAGAGGAGGAGGGTCCTCCAAAGGAAACCAGGGGCTATTTCCAAGACAAAGGGGAAGTGGTGAATAAACAGCCCAAAACAGCAGATTTTAAAATTATATCCGGTGGCCTTAAACTTTCCTTTCAGGAAATTTGCTGATAAATCATTCAGAGTAGCCTAAGAAGAATGGATGGATCAATGAGTGAACAAATGAAAAAGAAGGGAACAAACATTTATTGGTCAGAAGATTTTAAGCTACTTGAGAGCAAGAGAGATATTTTCCAGGGTCTGGCACGTAGTACTCGATCAAGGGTGGCAAGTGCCTGGTGCACACGTGTCACATGGTGACATCACCAGGAGATGGCCGCCCCGCTTCCTGCCAAGTCCAGACCAGCCTCAGAATCCTTCTCAACACAGCACTCCAAATGAAACTAATGTCCATCCTTTTCACATACATCCCCTCCCCTCAGAACCTGCCCCAGTTGCCCCGTTCCCCAGTTCCCCAGTATTGCTCGACAAAGGTTTATCAACATGAACTAGGTAGCCACCATGGGCCACATCTGTGCTGGGCACATTTGAACACCATTAGCTTTTGAAATAAAAGCAATCTGCTGCTGTAGCCCCTTCCCTGTCAATCTTACCTTTGCCAATGCTTTGACCAGTGTTGACAGCAATCTGTTTCCAGAGCGTATTCACAGACATTTAAGACAGTAGCCGTCTCTGTACCCTCATGGCCCCAGGGCACCGTATTTGTGGCCATCCCAAGACAGAGAAGACCACATGGCTGTGGTTTGCTGGTACATGTGTAACAACCAGCTCTCAAAGAAACCAAAAAAAACCTTATTTGTAGCAGTTGCCAATTTCTATGGTGTAAATACTCCTCCCATGGCTAATTTCAAGCTATCAACCTGAGGTCACGGAAACGGAATTGAGAAGAGATGCACATATATAGCTCTTGAGACCTGATATGACAGCCTTCAAGTCACTTTGTTTCCCATGGGATTCTAGAACCACATCAAAATTTTCTTTGAGGTTAACTTTCACTGACAGTTACTCAAAAACACTTGCTGACAACCCAATACAGAAATCTAAATTCTCTTCTAGAGTTCAGAACCACCTCCAAAATCAAGGTTAACATTACTTTAGTCTCTAGAGTAAAATGTGCAGGAAGAGGTGTCCTGTGACTTTGTTTCCAAAATGTACTCTGAGGTGTTCCATACCTTCATCACATCACTCAGTCTGCTCTTACTCTGATGTTCACATTTGATCCACTCATTGACAAAAATAACTTTCAAAGTTTTCCCCCCAAAATTTCATTACAGAAAATGTTAAACACATACAAAAATAACATACAACTATTGGGACCCAATTCAATTATTATCGATTCATGACCAATCTTATCGCACCTACACCAGACCCACTTTGCACCTTCTGTTACTTTGAAACAAATCCCAACCATCATTTCATTTTATACGTAAAGATTTCAGTAAAAAGCAATGACCTTTTAATCTGAAAAACTCATTTACACTGAAGTATGAGCAAATGAGGAGGTCTAAATTGTCAGCTCTCTCTGACTTAGATGATGGCATTTGGGGCACCATCTGCCCAGTAGGGAAATTGGGAGGTGAGGTATTTTGAGGGGTGGGGATGGGGGTAGGGGTTGGGGGGGGGGTCTGTTGATGCAATCTAACTCACAACCTGTTAACAACTACTGTTCCTGGTAATCATAAGGTCAACCTTGTTATTACCCTCGACCAGAGACTTGCACAAAAGGGTATTTTAGTCCCATTCAAAGAATGCTCCAATTTTGCTCCAGTCTCACAAGTGTCAAATATTTAGATCTTGTTCCAGTTCAAATGGAGGAACTAGGATGTTTCCTCAGGTAGAGGTGGAGAGGGGCAGATGGACACCGGCATGTCATCTTAGGAGCCGGGGGCGAACCATCAGCCACTCAGAGCTCTCTGGTTCTTCAGACCGTGACACATCAGGAGATCTCCCAGCTGGACAGGTAGGAGGGAGCCCTTGTAGAAAGGGTGGCAGAGTCTTGCCCTACCCCCAGCAGAACAGCAACCTGGAAGCCCACAAGCTGCATCTGGAAGTTCAACTGGTTTTGTTTGGCTCTCATAGCATTTAGAAAATTTGGAGACCATTTGCCAACACTTACCAGTTGGGAGATTTTCCACAAAAATCCCATAGAGGCCAACCCAAAACGTTCTCCCAGCGTCATGTAGGGCAGGCTGGAGACTCAACTCCCCAACTCCCTCTCAAGGGGCCTTCAACCTACGACAGGTGGATGTTGGTGTAATAAATCGCCCAGCTTCCACACACCTCAGGTGGGCAGCTCTGAAGCCTGTCGGCACAGCCCCAGTTGCCTATGGTGGGACCTGTTCATCGACACCCTGAGCAGGCTCTGTTCCCACCCTTGCCTGCCTTCCCAGATCCCCCAAGGTTGTTTCCAGGAATTGCTTTCCAAATAATCTACTTAGACTCCATCCTTCTCTGCCTCTGGGAGAATCCAACCCGAGATCCGGTCAACCAAGTCTCAGCCCACATTCTCCCAGCTCTGCCCACAGCCAGGCGTGTTCATCCGGAGTGCCACTGCGAACCAGTCATTGTGCAAGGGTGGCTTGCCTCAGAGATCAAAGAAGCCTCTGCATTCTGGAAAATATTGGGTCAAATAGCATGTCATTTTAGAAAAGCTCTCAAGTGCAGCATTTCCTGAGCTCTGCAATTACAGCCTCTTTCTATGTTCGCATTAAATGCCCGTGTAAGCAGCTATTTACTCTCTGGCTCGGGGCACCATGAGAGGGCTCGTTCTAAATATATCATGACAAACTCATAACCCTCGGCCTGCCCAAGTGCATATTTGGGAGAGTGACAGCCCCTGTGCCTGCGGTTGAGCCGGGCCGCGTAAAGCCCAGCCATGCACACGGCTCAAAGCCAAGCAGAGCCCTCTTCTCCACGCCGCAAAGAATTTCTATGGAGAAGAAAAAGCAGCAGGGCTTTGAGATTCATTGTTAGACTGGCTTCAAGGGCAAGAGCTTTATAGAGTTTAACAGTGCGTCTGGCACTTAAAATCTGCACCAATAAATATTTGTCAAATAAATTCTCAAACCATATTAGTGGATTAGTCTCCCTTCTTTTTTCCCTCCCTTTTCTCTCTTCCTTCCTTCCTTCCCTCCCTTCCTCCCTCCCTCTCTTCCCTCCCTCTCCCTCTTTCTTTCTTCCTTCCTTTCTTTCTTTTCTTTTTCTTTCTTCCTTTCTCTTTATCTTTCTCTTTATCTCCCTCCCTCCCTTTCTCCCCTCTCTCTACCCCTTCCTTCCTTCCTTCCTTCCTTCCTAGCTGAGTATATCCATGCTGTCACTGCTTGCAATAACTGCAATTCAACCTTCATATCCATGAATATGGGTGGGTTAAGTCCATTACATCTACCTAATGGAATAGTCTGTGGCCTTTTCAAAGAGAGCTCTTTATGCTCCGAGATGGAAGTGCCTCCAAGACATATTGTTCAGTGAAAGAAGCAACATGCTGGAGAGCATGTACGGGTGTATTAGCACTTGTGAAAAAAAGAGAAAAACAATGCTTATAAACGCATGAAATACCTCTGGAAGGATAAACAAGAAATTCACCAGGGGTTGCCTCTGGGGAGGAGAAACGGAACATAGGGGTTGGAGGTGAAAAAGAAACTTCACTTTGTATATCTTATTTATTTGACTATATGTATGTATTTTTTTTAAATATCATCAATAAAGAGAAAAGAAGAGCCCTGTTTTCTATAAGGAATGCACTAACCGTGGTGTGGTTATTTTCACAATGGGTTTTGGAATCCTGTATCCACTCCCAGCCCAGAGCCTGCCTCAGAGCATGTAACTGATAAGTCGCTCTCGAGTAAAGCCGAGTGTGGTCCCCACCTGTTCAAATGAGCCTGGCAACGGCACCTCCTCTAGGCAGAAACATTAAAATTAGAAGAAAGCACTCTCACAGAGTGCAGCAGACACACCTTCGTTCATTCAGGATGTATTTCCTGAGCACCTACTATGTGTTCTAGGCTCTGGGGATATGGCAGAAAGAGACAGATAAAAATCCCTGTCCTCGTGGGGCTCACCTTCTAGCTGGAGGTGGGGGGTGGG
>NW_012139747.1:6263732-6363559 GCF_000956105.1 Propithecus coquereli
GGGGGGGTGGGGGGGAGGAGTCAACCGCCAACAAGTTAGATAAGCAGCAGATGCAGTATGTGACATCGAGAACAGGGCCGAGGAAGGGAAACAGCAGGAGAGTTGGTAGGAAGTGGTGGGGGCGTGCTCGGCCTTCGGGGTGGTCGGGGGCTCCTGGCAGGGATTGTCAAGGCCGGAGGAGCTGAGACTGTGGGCTCTGCAGATTTCTGGGGAAGGGCCAGAGGGAGCAGCAAGTGCAGATACGAAACCCGCCACCATTTATATAGGCATCCGGGTCCGCGGAAGCTCCGGGGAACTCTCCAGAGGCCTGGTTTTATGTGAACTTGGTTTCTATGAACTTGGACAAGTCAGCTCAATGCTCAGGGTCAGGTGGAGCCAGACACAAGAGGGGACCCGGGGCTGCACCGTTGGCACAGGAGGTCCAAAGAGAGAAAGATGCCCCACTGGACCCAAGCCCCAGGGGTTAAAACAACAAATGTCCCCAGAATACGTCATCATGTCCCTTTTCACAGATGTTCCCAGTGTGGGTTCTTCAGACCGCTCAGCCCACAAAACACTCTGCTGCGAGAAAGCGGCTTTCAGGGGCGTCTTGGAGATTCACCCAGGCTCCGACAAGTCCTGAGTAAGAAAACCTGCCTTGCTTTGTTCACCTGGGTGTTCCCCAAACTTCTTTGATGAAAGACGCGTGTTTCAAGTCACTGCTATTAATATGCCTGGACACGAATGTCCACAGACCCCTCCGAGCGACATTGAATTAGGAGGTTTCGGTGGAATCATCCCTGGGGAAACCATTTCATGAATCGAAAACAGAAGTCTTTGCTTTCTGTTCTTTCCCGTAAGAGTCTCTTTCAAGACTGTTACCAAAAAAAGAAAAAAGAAAAAGCCAAAAGGAAGGTAGATCCTTGAAAGAACAAGAGAGTGCTGTTTTCACGTCAGCGGGACACTGTGTCTACTGCAGACGGTGAGTGGGCATCTGGACTCGTGGACACACTCTGCGCCCTGCTGGCGGGTGACTGCCCAGCTGCGGGAGCACATTCGGCGTCAGGAGGCCGCCCCCCACTGCCCCTAAAACCTTTCCTTTTGCCTAAGAATGGGGGGGGGAGGTGGAAGAGGATGTCCTAAAAACAAAGCCTGGAAATTCTATTCCTGGGTGAATGCCTGACAAAAAAGAGTGCTTATGCTGCGTGTAAGCATCTTAAGACACACACGAGAATAATCATAGCAGCACTATTATTCATTACAGCCCCAGCTGGAAACACACCAAATACCCATTGGCAGGAGGATATATAAATAACCTGTGTATGTTCATACAAGGAAACACAATAGAATAAGAAAAGGAATAAATTGCCATCATGCACAGCAGCGTGGAGGGACCTCAGGACGCCGTGCTGAGCAAAGGAAGCGCACTGCGGGATTGCTTCCTGAAGTTCAGGGACCCACAGGACTGCCCTGCGCGGATGGAGTCAGCACGGTGGCTAGTCTGGGGGGGCAGCTCGAGGGACCCCGTTGAAAGCTGGAAATGCCCAAACATCCAGCAGACTGCCCACTTAAAATTCATGCACTTGACCGTAAGTTATAGGCCAGTTAAGAAGTTAATACCAAGTTGAAAAGTACAAATATAAAAATAAAGTCTGGAAAAGGGGAAGAGGAAGCCCAGAGCTACCTGCTTTTCTTGTCCTGTTGGCGATTCCCTAAACGCCTTCAAGAGGCGGGGGTCCTTTTCTCTCCGCCCGCCCTGCCACCCTCCCAGTCAAGCCGACATCACCTCCAGCCCCTGCTGGGCACCCCCATTGTCCCTCTGGTACCCAGCCCCACCCAAACCCCTGTTTATATGGCTGTTAGAAAGACCTTTCCAAGACATGAATGTGGGCAGGCCACTCCCAAGAGGGACACTCTGCAATGTCTTGTCTTCACCCTCAGGATAAAAGCCCGTCTCCTTAGAAGGGTTTGCAGGCCCTTTCCAGAGCTGACCGAAGCCCTGCCTCTGGCCACACCTTCCCTCTTCCTCTCCCCATCTCATTCTCCCTGAGAATGCACTTCAGATCCCTACATAAGTCCGCACGCCCTCCCCTGCCTTTACACGTGTCATTTCCCCTACCAAGAATAGCACGCTTCCCAGCGCACCAACCAACTTGTGCAACTGCCCACCACTGCTCCCAGCCCGCCCTCCACCGTCAGCCCACATCTCTTCCTCCGGGAAGCCTTCCCCTCCTGCTCCTCCAGCGCCCTCCTCAGAGCGGTCATGCGGTTGCCCTCTGTCCTGCTACTGCCATAGCCCCGCCACTAGCACTGGGGCCGGCCAGAGAAATGCGCACCCACGTTGTTGAATGGAAGGGGGCTGTGTCAGTGTGGGTACCCTGCCCACATCCCACCTGCCAGCGCCCGCCCCTCTCTGCATAAAGCTTTCTCGGAAGCCTCACAAGGCTGCTCCACCCCGCGCATGCCCATGGGCAGGGCAGGCTGGAGGGGCCAGGGGAGTCAGCCTCCACCCCCCAACCCTCACCTCAGCTCCCTCCCCTCCAGGGGTGACTCTGAGAGGCCACTCTAGCCTCCCAGTTTCCTGCCTGCACTGGGGACCTGCTTCCCCGAACTCCTGTGTTGGCTCTGTCCCTTCCTGTCCCGTCCCCGTCAATGTCTCCTGGGGCCATCTCCCAAATAAACGACTTGCCCTTGAATCCTTACTTCAGGGGCCACTCCTGGGGCCCTGTCTCCAATAGCACGACTTCTCTTGGACATTCCATGCCTGGAGCCAAGCCGAACTTGGGCCTCTCGGGCCAGGCCCCTTGCCTGGACGTACCAGGAAGTATTAATGCATCGGCCGGCCGGCGAGGGTTTGGGAAAGGAGGGCTGTGGCTGCCAAATTGAGAGAAGCAGCCGGGATTCCAGGGTAAAGGAGAATGTGAGGCCACAGGGACGCGGTAAAGAGTGTCGGAAGCAGAAATGAAGGCTGGAAATGCAGCCCCGTGGACAGAGCCTCGTGTGCCTGGAGGGGCTGGGCTTCCGGCTCGGTTCTGTAGGGGAGGGAAGCTCACTGCTCAAGCTTTAGAAATGCGGCAGAAGCCCATGTGCCTTCTGCTCCAGCCTTGAAGGCCCAGGCATCCTACAAGGGGCCAGTAAAGGGTAGAGCAACTCGCTAGAAGGAGCTGGAGCGCTGATGTACTTGGCAGAGGCGTCTAAGGGATAATGGGCCCTCAGGGCACATTCTCAGGTTCCAGGCTGGAGGATCCTATCCTCT
The DNA here is from genome assembly GCF_000956105.1 of Propithecus coquereli. Classification (NCBI taxonomy): domain Eukaryota; kingdom Metazoa; phylum Chordata; class Mammalia; order Primates; family Indriidae; genus Propithecus; species Propithecus coquereli. The sequence goes on from NW_012139747.1 coordinate 6,266,968, forward strand.
TACAGTGGAGGTGAGGGGGGTATGGCCTCCTTGGAGGTTGGGACCAAGGTCTCTTGGTGGTCTTGAACTTGCATGTCAGGGATCCTGACTTAAAGATGGCCCCGGCGTCCGAGGCAGGTGGGGTGGGCAGTACGGCTGGCAAGGATGAGCTGTCGACATTGCACATGGGGTGGCTGGGCACCAGGAAGGGAGGCTGGGGATGAGAGAAGCACAGGCGCTGCAAGGGGCACGGGGTGCCTTCCCCACACCCAGCCCCTGAAGGAGGCCGTAGGAGACCTGGGTGGGGTGTGTGCTCGCCCCACTGGCTCCGTGCCCCTAGTGAAGTCATAAGTCTGCTGACTCTGCAGCTGCACTTTCCAGACATGTTTTTAAATAACTAACTACAGGTCACATCTAATTGGCGGGATATTTACACGGTCCCGGACCCCAGAGGAAATGCCTGGGTATGGGGAGGGTAGGCAGAGACACTGCCGTGGGGAGTGCCGGGTGCCTAGAGTCTGAGATTCGAAGTATCTGTAATACTTTGCAGTTGCTCTTTGCGCTGCCGTTCACTGGACTTAAGCTTGTGCTCATTTGCACGGCTGTACTAACTCCATCGACACCCACACCGTCTGGAAGCCACCAGCCACATGTGACCACTGGGCCTCTGAGACACAGCTAGGCTGACTGCCACGTGCTGTGAGGGGACAGCACACACCAACTTCAAGACTTAGAAGGACAAAAAGACAAAATGTCACAAAAATGTTTTATGTCAATTACCTGTTGAATTGACAGTATTTTAGATGGATTGGGTTAAACAAAATGTATTATTAAAATTGATCTCACCTTGTTATGGGGTCAATAGCAGACCCCAAAAGATATGTTGGGGTCCTAACCCCCAGTGCCTCTGAGTGTGGGCTTTTTGGAAATAGGGTTGTTGTGGTTGTAATTGGTTGAGATGAGGTAATGCTGGAACAGGGTGGGCCCTTAATCAGACATGATTGGTGTCTTTATAAAACGGGGGGACAGAGGCATATGGCGGAAAGACAGCCACGTGATGACAGAGGCGGAGATTGGATGATGCATCGGACCCAACGTGCACCAACAGTTGCCAGCAAACACCGGCTGTTAGAGGAGGTGAGGAAGGATCCTCCCCTGCAGACATCAGACAGAACGCGGCCCTGCTGACACCTTGATTTTGAACTTCTGGTCTTCAAAATGGTGAGAAAATAAATGATTTTAAGCCACCTAGTTTGTTGTACATTGTTTCAGCAGCCCTAGGAAACTAATACACCCCTATTTCTTTTTATTTATTTTACCGTGGCTACTAGATAGAACCTTGTGAAGTAGGAACACCATTATTTCCATTTCCCAGATGAGGAAACTGAGGCTCAGAGAGGCCAAATGGGGTGTGTAAAAGTGACAAAGCTACTAAGCAACAGCTATATTAATAGATTCAGACACCCGTCTTCAGACCTCAGTGTCGTTTCCATTGCTCATTGGTTCATCCAACATCCTGCAATTTCCCAGGCACCATTCTAGGCATTCAAGGCAGATGGATGAACAAAACAAAGATCCCCGCCTCATGGAGGGAACAGCAGAGGGAACATCCTGTGCTAAATGATAGCACACACATCTAAGGATAACCAAGGGAAACAGAAGCAACTTTTCAGGTGGGTTCTTGGCGCTTGTTGGAATTGTTGCATCTTTATTCACTTGGAGCGTTTTCTTCATGCTTCTTCATGAGCTTTGATCATAGGGCCCTTCCCAGAAAGGAGCCCTAGAAGGGTCGTCTGGGCTTGTTTTGCATGGGCAGATGTCTCTGCAGCAGTGGAAAGCTCTCACCTGCTGCAGAGATCCCAGGGACCGTGCCGAGCCTGGTGCATGAGGAGGTCAGGTGTTCACCCACTGAGGCCAGCCCAAGGCAGCACGGGTCCTGCTCACTCTGGGACCCCAGGGTGGCCAAGTGGAAGACCAGCTCCTACTGAATGGAGTTCACCAGGCTGCAGTTCTTGAATCTGGAGAAGGGCTGGGCAGGGCATGGAGTCCAGGGAGAGAAGGGACTATTTTTCTTACCTGAACAGCCTGGAAGTATAATGACCATTGTGTCATCATCAGTAGTTGGGTGACAATAGGTGAAGAGAGTTTGTCGAAGGCAGTCCTCAGCCCAAGAATGTCAAGCATGGTGCCTGGTAAGTATTTTTGGGAGATATCCCAGAAGTATCCCAACGAGTAAAGTCTGAGATCAAGTTAAATGTCCCTTCTCTCAGAACACGATGTGAATGTGATAGTCCCTGGGCTTTTGAGAGAATGATACTCCTGGATATTAAATTGTACAGTGTCATTATTAATTATTTATTCCAGCAAGAACACTGTCACCCTTATTAGATGCCAATGTTTTATATTCACCACACTTCCCTGACCAGGGTCGAGAACAGAAATCCAGAAGTTAGAGACTGTGCCAAGTGCTGAGGAGGGGCTGGTGTTACCCTGGCAAGCCTCAGGCATCAGTAGCATAGTGGGCTGTTGGCATGAAGAAGGAATTGTGATTCCTGGACTCAATAAATAAGATGATCTCCAGTAGCCCTGCCAGAAGTGGGCAGGGCCAAGGAGCAGTTCCATTTCTAAGTGGTCAGAGAAGGCAAAAATAGGCTCTCCACACACACCCTGCATTCTGTTTGCCACTCACCTTTGCCTTCCATTGGGTCCAGCATGGCTAGACAACATGGTGGCTCTAGGGGTGACAAGATAGAGTCCTCCTCACAGCTGGACAGAGTGAAGTAGGGGCCTTGGGGTTCTAGAGTCAGTGTCCTCAACTTCTCTCTATTACATACCTGGAGTTCCCCATATGTGTCTAGTTTAATGCAACCCCCATTTTGCAGATGGGTAAATAGAGACCTAGAGGGGGCCAGAATCTGCCCATGCTCATGTGAAGGTCACGGCAGACCCGACCTCCAAGCCCGAGTCCTCCTACCACCCCACACTCTCTCACTCACTGAGCTCCATCCCGTGGAATGATGGAAAACAACTTCCAGGCAACTAAAATCCTCAGAGGCCTCAAAACTTGAGAGAGGCCAGAGAACAGCTGGGTTATTCACAAGCACTGGAGCCGGGCTCTGCAAGCTACATTCCAACAAAGCCCTCGGATTCCTCATAACGGCTTGTGGGGCTGTGATGGGGGCTGTGGTTCCCCACCCGTCTCTCCCGGCCTGACCAGATCTCGATTCTCAACTGTCTTATGTTTTGAAGTTCCACACTGAATATCATCTAAAGAGTTCCACATCTGAAAAACAAGCTTGGGATGGATAAAGCTCAGGACAGCCGCTCCATGGAACACCACTCAGTGATATAAAGGACTGAACGAGTGTTGCACACAACAACATAGCTGAATCTCAGCTGCATTGTGCTAAATCTCAGCTGCAGCCAGACACAACAGGTTACAGACTGTATGACTTCATCCATATGACATTCTAGAAAAGACAAAACTATGGGGACAGAAAAGAGCTCAGTGGTTGCCAGGAGCTGGGGAAGGAAGGGTTGAACACAAAGGGTCGTGGCGTTTTGGGTTAATTGGAATGTTCCATATCCCAACAGCGGTGGTGGCTACACGACCGTAGATATTTGTGAAAACTCATTGACATAAAAACTCATAGTCACTAAACCGCTGACTTTTACTGTCTGTAAATTATATCTTATAAATCTGATTTTTAAAAAACAAACAAACTTGAAGATTACTGCCTAAAAAATCCTTTATTCTAAGGTCTTTATGAACAGTTAAAAAATGAAACAAAAGCTAACAGCCTTTGAATGTGAAAGGAAAGAGGTGACCTCCCTCTGGGGCCTTCTGCATGTCAGACAACCAGCTCACTGCTTTAGCCTGTTTTTTAAAATTTTAATTTTCACGCATACATATAATTCTCACAATAATTCTGTGGAGAAGCTGAAATTGACAGGCTCAGTATGGCAGATTACATTTTCCAGAACAGCAAGAGATAATATTAAAAATAAATAAAATAATACAATGCTGTGTTTTAAGCCACGAGGCATTGGGGGTGATTTGCTTTGCGGCAACAGATAATTGGAACTCCAGGTAACCAGCCCGAGGCACCTCCGCAGCCAGTGCTGGCGTCTCCCGAGTCTGTTTCCTCTCTCTGTTCCGCCCCGTTCCTGAATCAGGTAGTGCAGACCCACGCCTCATACTCAGCCACGGACAGAAACTCCAAACGCACACCTTTCTAGAGAAGCAGGACCCAGCTTCTCTTGGGAGCCAGGTGCCAAAGTGGTGCTTGGCATATGCTAGGTGCTCAACAACTCTTGGGCAAATGAAGGAAGAGATTCCAGCCCATCCAAGGAGCTGATATCATAGCTAACACGACACAGGCCCTGCTCACGTAGAGATAGCTCTTTAGGGAGGAGACAGCAACAAGCAAATAATTGAGATGATTGTAGACACTAAGTGCCAGGAAGAAAATGCACACGGCTCTGACAGGGAGTGACTGGATGTGCAGGGAGTCCAAGGAAGCCCTCTTTGAGGAGGTGACGTGTGAACTGACACCTGAAGGATACAGAGCTGCCAGCTTTGGGCAGGTGAGCATGGGTATTCCTGACAGGGACAGTCACGTGAAAAGGCTAAAAGAGGTACAAGTACATACACACACGCACACACGTGCATACACACATACGCGCAATTTGAAGATATGACAGGAAGACTCCAAGGTTAGAACAAGCCTCACCTATTCCAGAGCAGGGCAAATAAAACAAACAATAAATGATGGCATAGGATAAAGGATAGGGCATTGGTTTAGGAGCCTGGCTTTCCACTAATTCCCCAGGCAACCTTGGGGTGGTCACTTTGTCCCTCTGGGCCTCTGTCCTTCTAGCTATAAAGCGAAGGGTTTGAGACAGAATCAGCAGTATGATGGGGGCTGGCTCACACTGGCCACGAAAATGGATTGTGGTCATCTCTTCCCAACTCCATGCTCAGTGATGTCACACTGATCTGTAGGAGTTAGCCATGGAAGAAGTATTTACACCATGGAAATTGGCTACACTACAAATCAGAATCTTTTTATTTTTGGAGAGTTAGTTCCAGAACACCATTGGACTAGACGGGTGCTTCTCAAACTCTCTTGCTATGTTTCCTGGCGGCAGAGGAGATCTGAGAGCTGATATATAACCTGGAAGCCTGGGATCTCAGAATCTTACCATTTTCCTTAGAATCTCCTATTGCAATTTTACAATTTATAGTCAATTCTACCTTCTATAGCTTAATGTATGTGTGCTTGTTGCTTCCTCACACTCAAAACTCTAAAATTTTATTTTCCTAACTGCAGGACGCTGTCTTGTTAGTCCTGTGGGGTTTTTTATATCACGCTCCCTCCCTCCCGCACACGCACACGAGTACACATGCAGCCTTCCTCCTCAGCTCAGTGTGGCCCCATGGCCAACGCTGGCATTGCTCAGTCTCTGCAGGCCAGAGGCCTCCTCCTCTCCCGCCTCCCGTCCTCCCTTTCCTCTTCTTCTTCCAAACGCACGGCCCGCCCTGACTTGGAATTGAAATGGGATGAGGAGTAAACCAGCCTTCTTAGCTGATTCACGAGGCCCTGGGGCTCAGGACAGAAGTTCTCAGGGTCTGTTCCTGACAGCAGGACCCAGGCCTGGTCAGACAACATTGCCCACCCAGTCGTGACAGAGCAGCTGCCAGCTCCTTGCTGGTGCCCCACAGAGGCTGCCAGCGTCCTCGGGTTATTTCCCTGCGGACAGAAAGGAGCGATAACTTTCTTTTCCTCTTTCTCTGGAAGTGTATGGGCTTAGATCATTACGCTGGGGCTTAGTTGGGGAGATCCGTTTTCTGCGTCCCAGACTCGAGGCTACCGCAGGCTTCCTGGCTGACCTTGCACAAGTAGTTAAGTTTTGCCTGAGCCTCTTTTTCCATCATCGGCTGCCGCTTACCTCATGGCCGGGGACGGCTGGGTGGATGTCTGGGGCAGCCTTGAAAAGTGGCCAGCAATATTTCCAAACACAGAGCTGGACACATCGCCTGTGACTCCATACCACTGAGAGAAGGGCAGAGACCTAGCCTCTACAGGATGCCAGACCCTGGGGTGCTAGAACCTTCATGGTGGAAAATTCCAGGAAAAAAAATGTACAAAGCAATGCCATCCTCCAAAGGATACAGAGATGTCTGCAGACGGGAGGAGCCAGTGTGTGGTGGAAATTGACGTGGGGATGTGGGAAAGGGCACAGCCTGAACACTGAAGGGACCCTCTCCTCCCCTTCTCCTATGAGCTTCTCACGGCCCCTCCTAGGTCTGTGAAAAAGCCCACCAATGGTGATGTTATGGAGTCAGTTTTCTCTGCCCGTAAGACCCAACATGGAGGCCATTTGTGCTAGTTTCTATTTTCCCTGACTTCTGGACCCCTGGGATTATGGGAGCTGCCACTTGTTCTTTCAGAAACGCCAGCCTGCCAGGTGGTCTCCTTTATTAGGATGCTGCCTTCTGAAAGCCACTCCCCACCCCCCCCAGCCTCCAGACACCATCACCACCCCCGCCCTATCCCTTGCATTTTCACAGGGCTCAGTGCTCTGCAATTCCGTGTGCCTTCCAGGCAAGTTAGGGCTGGTTAGAACCCTGGACCCGTTAAGTATTTATTCCCCATTCCTCCTCTCCCAGACCCTAGAAACCACCAATCCGTCTTCTGTCCCTGTGGATTTGATCTAGTCTCACTATACTATACAAATGAAGTCATGTGATATATATCTGGCTTCTTCCACTAAGCATAATGTTTCTAAGGTTCATCTATGTTAGCATATATCAGTGCTTCATTTCTTTTGATAGTTGAATAATATTCCATTTATAGATTCACCATAATTTGTTTATCCATTCATCTATTGATGAACGTTTGAGCTGTTCCCACCTTTTAATGATTGTGAATCGTGCTGCTGTGAACGTATATGTGGCTGTATTTTTTTGAGTACCAATTTTCAATTCTTATGAGTATATACCTAAGATTGGAATCACTGTGCCATGTGGTAATTCTGTTTAACTTTTTGAGGAACATCAAGCTATTTTCCACTGAGGCTGAACCATTTTATATTTCCACCAGCAATATATAAGGGATCCAATTTCTCCACATTCCCACCAACACTTGTTATTTTCTGGGTTTTTTTTTTTTTTTTTTTTTGACATCATCCTAGTGGGTGTGAAGTGGTAACTTATTGTGGTTTTGATTTGCATTTCCCTAATTACTAGCGATGTTCAGCATCTTTTCATGTGCTTCTTGGCCATCTGTATGTCTTCTTCGGAGAAATGTCTGTTTGAGTCCTTTACCCAAGTCCTTTTTAAAAGCAGGATGTTTGTCCTTTTGTTGTTGAGTTATAAGCATTCTTTATATATTCTGGATACCAGAGCCTTATTACATATACGATTTACAAATACTCTCTCCCATGCTGCAGGTTGTCTTTTCGCTTTCTAGATAATGTCCTTTGATGTACAAAAGTGTTTAATTTTAATGAAGTTCATTTTATCTGGTTTTTCTTTTACCGAATGTGCTTTTCATGTCTTATCTAAGAATCTGTTGTCAAATCCAAGGTCACAAAGATTTCCCATGTGTTTTCTTCTGAGAGTTTTATGATTGGTCCATTTTGAATAAATGTTTTATGCATGGTATGAGGTAGGGGTCCAACTTCATTCTTTTGCAGGGACATGTACAATTGTCTGGATACCTTCCTTGACTCTTCACATCAACCCCATGAAAGAAGCAGTGTTATCAACTCATTTTACAAGTGGGGAAACTGAGGTTTCAACAGGTGAAAAATTGCCCGAAGCTGCACAGGTAACATGGCACTGCTAACATTTGGTCTTGGGCCTATCTGAGTCAGAACCAGTGATCCTGACCTTCATGGCTGATGCCTCTGGGGACCAAGCCACCTCTCTTCAGCCCCCCTGATTTCAGCTGACCCCCCCAGGCTGTGGTCAGTCCACATGTGTTGCCAACATCCCTTCTCAGCTACGCTGGGGCACCTCTCCTGTCTTGGGGCTTTTCCTGAAGGCTTGAGAGGTAGCAAAGTCCACACAAAGGAGCAATTCTAGGAGGTGACATTCTTCCAGGGGTATAAGTCTACACGGTTCCTCTGCGGATAGAGCCCCCCATGCCCACCTCATGAAGCCTCTCAGTGAAAAATCTTCCCTCCTTTCTTCCTGTTCCTCCCCACACCACACGCCTGCCTGCTGGGATCCCCACTCAGATAAACCACCTGCATCTAAGTCCTTGCTCAGCTCTGCTTTCGAGGAATCCAACTAAGATACCCACCAAAATTCACAGGAGAGGCCTCCCACCCTCGCCAACTCCCCTTCCTTCAGAGTGCTCCCCAAGCCCCGGCCTGTCCACATCCACAGGAGGCCCGTGTGACCTAGCCCAAGCCGCAGCCCCTGCTAACCCCATATGCAACCCGGAGGCCAGAAGGGGTAGATTTCCCCGTGGCTCTGAGCACATGTACAAGAAAGAATGCAAATCACCTCTTTTTATACTGATGTTGCTAAAACCCAAACGAGTATTCTGCCTCAAGTAGCTTCTCTTTCCAAGAATGCACACCCGGTTGGGCTCCCCCATGAAATCATAGCATGTGAGAGTCCTCCACTCACTACCCTCATTCTTCCAGATATAGATACGTTTTCCTAACGGTGGGGCTTGGACCAAGAGCCTGCTTTGAATTCTGCCTCCAGAAATTGAGAGAGGACCACAGCAACCTCTTGACAGCCTAGAGACGTGAGTGGCCACAGCCTAAACTCCCCTGCAGGCTTCGGCCGCCCACCACACTCCCCACTCTGCCCAGTGGCACAGGGCCTTCCCCTCCAGTGGGCACGACAGCACAATCCTGGCCGTCTCCCCCACTCCCCTACTCTTCAAAGGCTGCCCATTTTCCAGGCAATCCAACCTGCAAGGGTCAGGGCACAGTGTGATTGAAGGTTAGGAACCAGAGCGCCACATCCAGGTTCACGGTTTGGGGTCATCCAGACAGCTCCCAGACCCATCACCAGCCCCCAGGGTCAGGCTGACAGAGTGGGAGGCAGGATGTGAGGATGCTGATTTCTCAGGAGTAGTAACTTCCGCAGCTTTTAATGGTTCTCTTAAAAATCTGTCCTGGGTCTTGTTTCTCTTCCCCACACATCGGATCGCCGGCAGCACTGCGACCCCTTGCTCACGTGGGGAACCCCCGTCAGACAAGAGCACTGCATTCTCGTGGCTCTCCTGACACTGAGCTCACTGACAGTGACATACTGTTGGGGCTCGAAGGATGTTTGCTGAGTGGATTGTGTGCGGGCCTCACGCACAGGCCACGTGCTAACAGGTGCAGCAGTTCTCAATCTGCGAGGCCCGTGGGAATCACTGAGAAGTTCGCAAACGCTCTGAAGCCGGGTCCCACCCGGCAGATCCTGATTTGATTGGTGTGGGGTGAATTTTTTTTTTTTTTTGAGAACGACCCATGCGATTCCGATGTGTGTACAAAAGGGGTTCTCAAACTCGAGTCCCTTCAGGATCCCCTGGGGGGGGTTATTAAAACACAAATTGCTGACACCCCCCAACCTGAGTTCCTGATTCAGTGTCTACACTTCTAACAAGGGGTGCAGGAGCGTCGTGGGAAGTGGGGTCAATGTCTTCTTCAGGGAGAGAGCTGGGAGTAGGAATGCGGACGGCCGGGGATGAGGAGGGACTTGGGGAGGCGGCAGGGGGCGTGTCCGAGGTGCAGCATGAAGGGCGCCATCACGGTGAGGAGAAGGTGCTCACCGTTGAGGTGAGGTCTCTGTTCCCCACGAGCACTCCCCGAGAGCTCCTGAGGACTGGAGTGGCGCAGGCCGACCACCCTCCTCGTTCCTCTGGTCCGGGCACGGCCTCCCCGCCTCCTCTCGGGCCCGCACGGCCCACTCCCCGGCAGCGGCAGCGTCATTCCCCTGGCTTAAATCCTCGCAAGCGTTTCCCAGCCTACCAGGAATGAAGTTGAAATTCTGCATGTGTTTACCATACCTTCTGCGGTGGCCATCAGACCTCCAAGTTCGGGCCGCGCAATGACGCCACATTTGCACGGAGGCTATGCCTCCCGCAGGCTGCTCCAGCCCGCAACTGAGCACGGCGGGGATACTGAGGCAAGCCTACCCTGGGAGATGCGCGGCTCTCTCACGGGCCGCTTTGGCTGCAGGGCTCCCTAAAGGCCTTGCTGCACATTATTTTTAGACTGCATGGGGGTCTAGGACGCCTCCGCCCAACCTCCCCTCCCTCAGAGTCAGCCTTCCCTGAAGCCTCAGAAATTCCAGCCAGCCTCCTCCGGAACTAAATGAGCAGCTGGAGCTCCTAGTCTGCAATCCCAGCTAAGGCGCGGAGAGGAACTCGTGCCGCTGCCCCGCTAAGTGCTCCTTTCCTACACAAGGAGAGCCCACTGAGCGCCGGTTCCTAAGATTCGGAGCTCATGTTTATGAAGGAAGTTCCCTCAAGGAAAACTGGTAAGGGCATGAGAGAAGCAGGACAAGGGAGGGGAAGGGGCTAAGGAGGTGTCCGTCTTGGCTGAGGTCTGCACGGATTGGCTCCACTGTGGTGCCCTGGCCATCTCGGCGGTATCCAAGTAGGCCAGTGGGCAAAGCCTTGGCCTGTGGCCAGTCTGAGTGTGGTAGGCAGAATAATACCCCGCCCCAAGACGTCTGTGTGCTAATCCATGGAACCTGTGAATATGTCACCTTCTATGGCAAAAAGGACTTTGCGGATGTGAGTAAATTAAGGATCTTGAGACCGGGAGAGAGTCCCAGATTGTCCAGGGGGGCCCAATGTAATCACCAGGGCCTGTAGAAGAGGGAGGCAGGCGGGTCAGAGGGGGGGAGATGTGTGGACAGAAGCAGAGGTTGGAGGATGCCATGAGCCTAGGAGAGCAGGCGGCTGGAAATGGCAAGAAAGGGGATTCCCCCTAAAGCCTTCAGATGGAACCAGCCGTGCCAACACCTGGATTTGAGCTCAGAGAAGCCCATTTCAGACTTCTGAACTCCACCAAGTTTGTGATGGTTTGTTAGGGCAGCGGCAGGAATCTTACACGAAGTGCTGGCAGAAGGCTTCGTGATCCTCCTGGAGCAGAAGAGGGGGGCAAGCAGCGGGTGCAGAGCTCCAGGCTGACTCCCCCTTGCCTCCTGTCCCCCAGGTGCTGCAGCGGTGTGGGGCTTCCTGCCCTGTCCCACTCAGCTGCAGTCCGGAACCGGCTCATCAGCCGCAGGGCATCCCCTAGCTCCTATTACGGTCACCTGATCTCTCTTGTTTTGATGTCATCATTTTTGGTGTGCAGGACAGGGACCCTGGGAGTTGGCACCTTTGGCTTACTCTTTGCACTGTCTCTGTAGGTAATAAACTGTCTGAATCTGCAAGTGGCTTGTGATAAGTTGAATCAGTCAGCGCTTGGTGTTGCATATTTCATATGTGCCTGAGCTTGGCAAAACGCCAGCCCCTGATCCTTCAGGGTGCTCTGGAGCGGGGATGGCACCTCGAGGCAGGGTTACTGGGTTTTTGTCCTCCTGACCACCAGTCATCAGCTGTGGGCTTCCCAGGAGCCCCAGTGCCCACGAGCAGGCCCCTGAAGGTCTCAGGGGTGAGGCATTAGCAGCAAAGCACACAGACCTTGGAAGAGGATCCCGGTGGACCTGGAAGGGAGAGCAGAGAGGAGGGTATGGAGTTCACTGCACCCACCAAGAAGCACAGCAGACTCATTGCACCATTCATTGCTGCGGCCTTCGATTTTGACCCCACAGGCAGAAAATGGATGTGGTAGCTCAGCATACGTTGCCGTAGGAGCATCACCCAGACACTAGCTCCTGGGCCAGCTGTCAAGGGTGCAATTTAACATTCCTGCCAATGTCCAGGCAGGCAGCGGTGGTTGTCCACAGAATAGGAACAGGCGGTTATTTTCTTTAGGAAAAATACAAAGGCACAAGCCTGCACTTTTCATGCCAAAGTACTGATGGAAGCTGGCGGGCAGCCTGCTGTGCCAGGGTTCTTGAAGCACAGAGCCAAGAAAGGTGACTCAGCCCCCAACCTGGACGACTGGCCAGCCAGGGTCTCTAGATACCACCGTGGCTGTTCAGTCTCCGCCCTCTCCTCTGGTTGCACCTTGATCTTTTCTTTTGAGAATCCCAGCTCCCGCCTGTCTCCTTTCCGCCCCCGTCCCACAACATTTTCACTCCTTGTATTTTCCCACCAGCTTTCCTCCTTCTCCGGACTTAGGAATGCCAAAGGCCCATGGGCACTTGGAGCATTGCTCGGGATGCTCAAGGACAAAGAGGAGTTTCACTGACGACCTGGAAGACAAGACTGAAGGGAAGGAGGGAGACTGACGTCAGGGAACAGCAAACTTTTCCTATTAAGGGCGTGATAGTAAATATTTTAGACTTTACAGGCTATACAGTCTTTATCACAACTACTCAACTTTTCCATTGTAGCATGAAAGCAGCCATAGACAATACATAAATAAGTGGGTCTGACTGTGTTCTAATAAATCTTTATTTATATAATCAGACAGAAGGCCAGATGTGGCCTGCAAGTATAGTTTTCCAGCTCCTCATTTACATGTTCACAGACACTAACAAGTTAGAATGAAAAGGAACTTTAGAGATTGTCCAATCCAGGGATGGCAAATCGGTGTCAATCCACCTGCCAACTCTGGTTGCTCAGTAGTGACTCCCTGGCTTGCTGTGTTGAGAAGGATTCTGAGGCCAACACCTAATTGGAGAGAAAGGACCATAACTGAATAACACTCAGGGAGAGGGGAGTGGCAGCATCAGTGCCCCATATTGGCCACTTTATTAACTAAACACCCTGGTTTTATATATAAACATCTAGATCCCAGAGAGGTTAGGTGAATTGCCCAACGCCACAGAGCTGTGGCCCAGGAGTAGCTTGTCATCTGGCTTCTTCATGTTGCTCTGCAGTAAGTGGAAAGTTGCATTTATTCTATTGCCTCAGCACCGTACGTCTAAGCCAAATAATTTTCCCTGACCCCTCTGTGCCAGTTTTCTGGTGTGTCCCCTTGAGAGCAAAGTGACAGAAGACAGGGCCCCCAGCCAGTCCTTGATTGGTGAGAATTGATGTTTTGGGGACTTTCACACCCATAAAAAAGCTGTGATGTCTGAAAAATTAAAAGGCTGTCTTCCAGAGAGTGCTGCCTGCCAGATACTTGTTCATGGTGGGGCACGAAGTGGCCCTGGCACTAAGCTGTGGCTTCCCTTTTCAGCAAGAAATGCCTCCCAAGTGCTACGGACATTATCTCGTGTCCAGATCTAATCTCAAGCTCACATCAACATTCTGAAGCATCAAGCTCTGATACTGCTCACCCATGTGTCTGTTTCCTAAGAGTCTAAACGGTTAAGACTATAAGATACTAACTGCTAAGGTCTTTGTTAGTCTTGATTAATGAGCAACTGTCATAACAGCTCTCAAAACAGGATGCAGGTCCAACTTTTGGAAGAAACTTTTAAAATCCTGAACTCTGTAAACGAGGTCATTTTATTTAAAAAAAAAAAAAAAACAGATTGTCTACTGTTAGAGCACGTCTGGTAGCAACAGAGCTTTGAAATTGTTTGGACCTCAGTATACTTGGCTGGTGAATGAAGTAATACCTCATGGGGCTGTTGCAACATTCAATTAAATGAGAGATGGCAGCCAAAGCCCAGTCTACCCTGGAGGCCACTTACAGCTTCCAGGGACAGTCCAGGGCATGCCAAGGGCTCCCTCCCCCAATGCACCTGCATCTCTCTGTCTGGGGTGTTCTCTATGCCCCTCCCCGACCTCTCACCCCAGAGTCCTAGGCCTACACTCAGCGCGGGCCAGAGAGGCCAGGCAGAGACTGCTCCCAGGAGCAGTTCCCAAACATGCAGGGCCAATAGGAGGCGATATAATAGAAAGGACTCTGGCACCCTTGCCCCTCTGTGTGCAATTTTGAGGGGTGGTTTGGCACGATGAAACTTTATACAGTATCTCAGAAGTTCCCCAGGAGCACCTGAGCCCTATTTCCTTTTCCTTTATTGATTTTCTTTCCTTCCCTGTCTCTCTCCCAGCGTGTCCTGGGGTCATCTCTCAAATAAACTATTAATAGCTATGTCCCAGTCCTTTTCTCGGGGGCATTCCAAAACTGAGATACATTTACAATTAGGAAAAGGAGTGGCTGGGATGGGAATGAGAATACGTGTGTGTCACTCCACCTCCACAGAGGGGGATGAGAGGGTTAAAGTTGCCGACAGCTATGGTGGCGTCTGATAGTGCAATACAGGAACTATCCCCGTCCATGAGCAAGAAGCTGAAGTGGCCAGTAGTAGCCTGCTTTCCTGTCCCTGTGCTGCTGGTTGCTCAGGGGAGCTCCCCACTCATGACACAGCCCTGGTGGGTCTGAAAATCACAACACCCAACTCCACCCTCATCAAGCTACCATAATGGGCATATGACCCAGGGTAACCAATCAGAATATTCCATCCTCCTGGACACAGTGATTGGCTCAGGCAAGTCCAATCAAATTCCTCCCTGAGGTTGCTATGAGATACTGGAAGAGAAGGTAAAGGAAGCTTGTAAACTAGGATTACAAACGAGGAGGATGGGGTTGTGGATGTCTGGCATTTTGTCTGCCATGTGAACAGAGCTTGTGTGCAGAATAAAGGTAAATAGAGGCAAGACGAGATGAGATGATGATGAGAGAAAGAGAGAGAGAGAGAGAGAGAGCCCACATCATCAGAGCCACTGGACGCAGCTATACCTGAAGCTAGGCCGCCTTTGGAATGTTGTGGTTACAAGAGTCAACACATTCCCTTTGTGCTTATTTGATTACATTTCTATCACTTGGTACCAAAAGGGTCCTGACAAGAAGGAGACATCTTCAGTTGTGCCCACCTGGAAGGATTTCTTTTCCTAACAAAAGCCAAGCGGCTCTGTATAACCCTTTCCCCCTGTACCCGCTCTCTACTGATGGGCACCAGAGGGAAACAATGTTGCTTAATTTCCAGCATGGCACAGAGCTAAGCAATAGCTAGTAGAAGTAAAAATAGCTACAGCTATTAATAAATTGGCCAAGACCTTATTAGTGACCTTTGAACAATTGCAGAACAGCAGACAGAAGATCTGAGAAGTCAACAATTAATGTCAAGTGACTTTCTAATGAGGAATCAGATGGCAAAAGAAGAGAATCCGGGAAAACCCAAAATAGACATCCTTTAGCCACAAGAAATAAGAATTTAATCAATTACTTAACATGCAGAAATGAAGCTATATCCATCTATCTATTTATTAACAAACATTTGCTTAAAGGTCTTATCTAGGGTGCGTTTTAACTTATGGTCCCTCAAAGCAAACCCTGAGACTAGGATTCAGTTGTAAAAGGTCAGTTTCCGTGAGTTATTCAGACTGACTCTGGACCTTCCCATCCACTCATTCCATAGTGCTGTTGCAGATGGAATTTACTTGGGCACCCAAGTAATAGTGGCTTTAAAAACGAAAACACAGTTATTTCATAAAATAAGAATGCTGTAGAATTAACAGTTTTGGGATAGCAGCCAATGACATCAGAAAGAACCATGGATTTTTCCAACATTCCTCCACCACCGCGACCAACTTCAGTGTGTGGGTTTGTCATCTTCTTATCACCTTGTGGTCCCAAGGTGGTTGCTGCACCTCCAGACATCACAACCACATACAAGGTCAGGAAGCACAATGGGAGAGAGACATTACAGCAGATGTTATTGAAGCTCCTTCCCTATCCCTCCATTTTACCATTTCAGTGAACTCCAGTCAATTTCCAACTGCCTTTACCTGAAGGCTTTTTCCTAAAACCACAGAAAACTGCTCTGCCCATGAGCATCAGGTCAGAAGTGCCAAAAAATTCATGTCCCTCCCCCAGAGAAACCCCTAACCATTGAGAGTGGGGGAGTTGGTATGTAAGTACTCTTGTTCCCTCATCACTCTGAGGGATAACTCCAAGGTATGTGATTTATACCTTTTCCAAAAAATGCCCCTGCGTGACTAAGCTCCAGTCCCCCACGGTAGTACCTACTGTGTGATGCACCTTTTTCAGATACATTTCCTTCCCTGTCTCACTTCTCCACTCCCCTAGTAGTGTTTCCTGGGATTATGTTCCCAGAAAACTATTTGTCTTACAATTCTTGTCTCAGGGAATGCTGCAGGGGTGGGATGCAAGTAAGACAGCTCTTCCTTTTACCAGGGAGGGAAAATCTTCCCAGAAATTCCCTAGCAGACTTCCTGTTGGCCAGACCTGGGTCACCTGCCCCACTTCTGCCTCCAGCTGCCCCGGAGGAGTTGAAACCTCGAGCGTCTGGCGAAGGGCAGCAGGGCAGTTGAGTCTCTGGAAGTTGGGCCCACTGCCCGCCCCTCACCCCCAAACCAGGGTTTTGTTAGCAAAATGAACAGAACGGGCAATGACTGTTAAGTAGGTAACTTATGGAATGCCCGGTTCTGTTCAATAATTTTTAATCCGTGACTGAGATAATAAGGTAGAGGCCGTGCTTGGCAAATTTGCAGGGGACAGGAAACCAGGAGGAATAGCAAGTGTTCAGAAACAACAGGATGAGGAGCCTCAACAGACTCTACAGAGCAGTGGACTGAAAGATTACAGTGTAGGTTAGTGGGAGTTAATGGAACAACCTAGGACTAGGGCCAAAAATGAAAACAAACAGAAACAACTACACAAGCGTGAGACAGAAAGGCGGAGGTTTATCAAGAATATACGAAGTAGTCCCATGTCAGCCATGTGGTGTGGCTGCCGAGCTCCAACAGGATTAAAGGAGCTGTGAACTAAATATGTGTACCCCCCAAAATTCATGTTCTGAAGCCCTAATCCTCAACGCTATGGTATTTGGAGGTGGGGCCATTGAGAGTAATTACGGTTGGATTAGGTCGTGAGAGTGGGATTCTCATGACTGGATTAATACCATTCTTAAAAGAGGAGGAGATACTAGATCTCTTTCTGCACGTGTGAAGACACAGTGAGAAGGTGGCCCATCAGCAAACTACCCTCACTAGGAACCAGACTGTCTAGCACCTTGGTCTTGGACTTCCCAGCCTCTAGAACTTTGATAAATAAACGTCACTGTTTAAGCCACGCAGTCTATGGCATTTTGTTATAGCCACCTGATCTGACTGAGACAACAGGGTAATCAATCCCATGAAAGCCGGTGTTGAGATGGAGAGAGGTGGAAGTCCTGCTGTCCTTGTCCTGGACTGATCATAGCTGGGGTCCTGGCTCTAGCTGGAGGTGCCACTTGATGTAAGCAGTGGCCAAACGGAGTGTGTTTGGAAGAGAGTGGCCAGGATGGAGATAGACCTGGAAGCCACGTGATGGGAGAAAAGGCACTTGCTGGAGGGCTGAGGAAATTTGACATAAGGAACAGAAAACTGGAAGAGGACAGTATGGCCATGCTCAAATATTTGTTGTCACCTGGAAGAGACATAAATCTTTATACCACTCCAACAATCCCCTAATACCGTCTCAGTGTTTAATCGGGGAAATAGGAACCTCTTTAGATATTTCGAACAGAAGGAATCTAATACAGGGAATTGGTTACAAAGATATTGGAAGGGCTGGACATGCAAGCAGGGAAAGGTAAGACTATCCAAAGGTTAATAGCTGCAGGAAGCCACAGTCAACTTTGGGGCTGGAGGCGTAACAGGGAAAATGGGATGACCCAGAGCCATCGGTTACTGGACTGCTGGAGCTGCCAGAGCAGGAACCCAGAAACTTGTATTCATTGTGGCTTCTGCGGGAGGGGCAGCCTGAAACTGAAAGAACAAGATCAGCTTCCCCTTCTGCTGCCTTCTAGTGTCTCTCCAGTGCCTCTCATTGACTGAAACTAAGCAGAAGCCAGCTGGCAAGACAGCCTGGGAAATGCCACCTGCAGAGTTCCAGCCCCTTTGGCAGAGAGCAGCGCACAGAGGACAGGAACAGAGCCAAGAGCCAACGAGTGGTTCATGGTGCAGGGTGGCAGGTGTAGAGAGAATACGTGGTTGAGTGGAAGGAAGGCCGACCAAACAGCCACACTGGACAAGGGTGAGAGAGAGGAACATCCCCCCTCTACGGAGCTGCTTCAGCAGAGGTTTAACAGAGGAGTTCTGATGTCTGATGGGTCACTGGATGAGATATTTTATAAGGTCCTTTTAATGCCCGAGAGCCTCATATTCCAATTATACATTGTCCACATCTGCCTCTTGTTGCATGGTTTTATGAATTTTGCAGGGGTGTTGATTACGTGGTTCCCATTAGACATGGATCTCCCTGGGAACTGGGCTCACAGCTAACTTCTCCTGCCATTGCCTCCAGCCTCTCAGTGCAGCCTTCATTAATGTTATCACCGGGGGATTATTAACAGTCCCACTCTGCTCTTGAAATGTGCCCAGGGTCTTAAAGGAAAGATCCCTTCCAGAAAATGGACAGGCACCAAAAATAAATTATCCAGAAAAATAAAACCTCTTTCCCCAGCACAAAAGAAATTTAAGAGCTCATTAGCCTTAGGAATAAATAGTATTTCCTAATGTGTGAAGCCAGCAGGCAGAAGCATGAATATTCATGAGAATATTCCAGAAATGAAGATGCTTGAAACCTTCTTTTAGGTACAGCCCATTCGGGGGTAATGTATATTAACTATTATCAGGCCGACTGGCCCAAAATGATCTAACAATGGGATTTCCGGCAGTTTTGTTGGAATTAGCACCATGTTCTGATGCAAGTTAATTCCTGGTGAAGGCCATGGGAAAAACCAGCCAAACTACTGATTGCAGATCCGAATCCTGGATCCAGGAGACATCCAAGTAGTTTTATGAACTCTGCTGGCCCCACCCACACTTAATAATAATTCTTTCCACTTTGGCTTCCATGCTATTCCATTCCTCCACCATATGCGCCAACTAAACGCAGAAAGTCCCATAGAAACCAAAGCAACACAGTGAAGGGTATGGAGCAGAGTGTGCTAAATGTCTGATTAGGGACGCCCCAGCCTCATAGACCAAGCCTTGAGTTCTGTCCCTCCTGGTGTCTTTTGGGGTTTTTTCCCAGGGTTGGGTGAAGTCAGTGGTTCTCAACCTTGACTGCACATTAGGATCACCCTGGGAGCTTTTGAATATCATGTTACCCAAACCTCACTTCCAACTACAACTTAGCACAGTCTCTGGGGACACACCTGGCCTCTGTCTTAAATCACAGGTGAAATCACTCAGGGGCTTTCCATGTGCAGCCAAGGTAGATGTGGTAGCTGGTCTCCAAGATGCTGCCACCAGCTCCCACCCTTGCAGACATGCATATGATTCCCCCGTTAAGAATGGAAGTCTGTTTTCTACCCCCTTGAATCTGGGCAGAAATGACACATGCCTGTTCCAGTTTAGCTTATAAGACAAGTGGAAGTTTCTGTAGGGGGTGGGGCAATAGGACAAAGGGACCCTCTTCTGTCCAGGTAGATGTGGACCATCAGGTGGGCCCTTCCCATCCAAACAGGTATTTGCCACATTTTTAATTTCACTACAAATATTAATAATTTTTGTATGTCATGTTATAATTCATCAAGTTCCTGGTCCCACTTGGTCATTTTGATAATACTGGAAGGCAAATATGATCAGCAGTACACTTTGCAAAAAGGGAACCTGAAGGCTCAGAGAGCTTACATGACTTGGCCCAGATGGTATAGCCGGTAATGGAGAAATTGGGAATTAAGTCCAGGGGCACCGACTTGACTACAGGGCTCTTTCTGCTATACCATCTCTCTGTTTTGGGGGGGGGGGGAAACGCATTTGGAGGATGTCTTAGTCCATTTTGCATTGCTATAAAAGATTCTCCGAGACTGGGTAATTTATAAAGAAAAGAGGTTCATTTGGCTCACAGTTCTGCAGGCTGTACGAGGAGCATGGCGCCAGCATCTGCTTCTAGTGAGGGCTTCAGGGAGGATCACAGTCAAGGTGGAAGGCAAAAGGGGAACAAGCGTGTCCCATGGCAAGAGAAGCAGCAAAAGAGGGAGGAGGTGGTGCCGGCTCCTTTAAACAACCAGCTCTCAAATGAATACAGGAGAACTCACTCATTACCTTGGGGAGGGCACCACGCCATTCATGAGCCCTGTAGTAGAGTTGGTGCCCCTGGACTTAATCCCCAATTTCTCTATTATTAGCTATACCATCTGGGCAAAGTCATGCCCCACATCTAACGTTGGGAATCAAATTTCAACTTGAGATTTGGAGGGGACAAATATCCAAACTGTATCAGAAGATATAGTGGAAACTGCTGGTTGTCCCACAATATCAATCTTCCCTTTGTGGCTTGTTAACAGAACCCTGATTTTAAAACACAATGTATCCAGCTAAATCCAAATTTCCCAATCTCTCTTACAGCTAGGTATGGACATACGACCAGTGAGATGTGAACCTTAGTGTCGTATGGGGATTCCAGAAAGCCTGTTTCAGAGGGACCTGTCTCAATTAAGAGAAATGCCCCTTTTGCCTCACCTCCTTCTTCCAGCTTGTAGCTCATCCAATGGCTGGAGCTCCAGCAGCTGTATTGCACCATAAGGACACCTTGAGGTAGAAGTTACTTGCTGCAAACAATGGAGCAGAAAAATACAACAAGCTTGGGTCCTGCCCGGGATTGCCTACTTCTAAACTTCTTAAGTTAGAGAATAAATGCTTGGGGACATAAGCCACCACTTTTGAACATTCTGTTACAGCCAAATGCAATTTCAGATTTATAAAGTTTACATAACTGATTATTCTGAAATCTAATGGAAGTTCCATTTGATGGTACGACTTGCCCTTAGGACACTAAAAGCCTGTTTTCCATGACAGTGGCTTTAAAGTAAGGCCTTGATTCCAGCAGTCATGCCTACCTCACAGGAGGAAATGGTCAGTCTGATACAGAGTGGATGTGTAGTAGATATCTGTTAGACGGAAAAAGGCTTTTATAGACATCAGTTGTACCTATTTCTAGTAACCACATCTCTGTTCCCTGGCATCCTTTTAAAGACTTGAGTAATACATCACCAGAGTGACCTTCGTTGGCCCAAAGAGTGTAGGAAGCCCAGCTATATGTTCCAGAGATCAGCCCAGCCCTATTCCCCTAGTGACCTTATCTCCTGTCTCCTCTGGTGGCCTTAATTTACCTTTGCACTTGATGTCATGTAAGGTGAGGTTTTAAAGATGCTTGCATGATCTGCCCTCCTGCGATTTTCCATGACAAGAGCTTGCAGCAAACAGTCACTGCCCTTTGGCTTGGGCTCCAGAGTGAAGTCATATGGAACAGCCTGAACCCAACCAGCATCCTGGTGTAGACAAGCCACGACAAGCCCACTCTAGATCAGCCCCCTGGAGCCAGCCCAGTCTCATGAGGGTGGAATGAAAAGCTTGTGGATGTAAACCACTAAGACTGTGGGGCTGCTGGTTATGCGGCATCATCACGGAAGTAACTGACTGATACACCATCTGTTCTGAGAGCCACATGAGAAAATGAATGTCATCCTTCACTCATGCCTCTCTCTCATACCTAACTGCCAATCCCGGAGTCCTAAATATTCCTCAAAGCTGCCCCATCCTCTCCAACCCCTCTCCTCTGCCCTAGTTCAGGCCTCATCTCTCTGGATTAGAGTGGCCTTCCTGCCTTTAGACTGGCCCCCTTAGGTCCACTCTCTCTAGCGTAGCCCCCTGTGTGGGCTTTAGCTTAGGGAGTATCCCCGGGTCTTAAGAAGGGGCCTATCCAGGGGTTTCCATATGCACAAGTCATTCCCTTTCCTGGAAGACACTCTCCACCCTGAACTTGACTTAGCTCCAGCTTTCCCTTTACTGAGTCATTCACTTTCTCCCCCTAACTCCCCACATCCAGGCTGGGGGTCTTCCTGGGTGCTGCCTGACCGAGCACGCTAGATTGTTCTTCAGGACATTGTCAAAATTTGCCTATGTCTCAGCTGGTGGGAAGGTAAATTAGTACAGCCAATATGAAGACTGGTATGAAGGTTCTGTCAAAAACTAAAAATAGAACTACCATAGGATTTAGCAATTCCACTTCTTGGTATATATCCAAAAGAATTAAAATCAGCATGTCGAAGAGATAACTGCATTCCCCTGTTCATTGCAGCATTATTCACAATAGCCAAGATACGAAATCAACCCCCGTCCATCAACAGAGGAATAAAGGAAAAGTGGTATATATACATGATGAAGTACTATTTGGCCTTAAAAAAGAAGGAAATCCTGTCATTTGTGACAACATGAACGAACCTGGAGGACATTATGCTTAGCGAAATAAGCCAGGCACAGAAAGACAAATACTACAAGATTTCGCTTATTTGTGGAATCTAAAAAAGTTGAGCTTAGGGAAGTAGGGAGTAGAATGGTGGCTCCCAGGGGTTGGGGGTGGGTGAGGATTGAGCCAAGGGTACAAAGTTCCAGTTAGACAGGAGGAAAAATTTTCAAGATCTTTTGCACAGCACGGCGACCATAGTAATAATAATGTATCATATAGTTCAGAATTGCTAAAAAAAAAAAGTAGATTTAAAATGTTCTCACTACAAAAAGAAATTGACAAATAAGCGAGGTGATTGATATGTGAATTAGCTTGATGTAATCATTCTATAATATATACATATAGCAAAACATCATATCGTACCCCATAAATATATACAATTATTGTTTGTTAATTAAGAATTATTTTAAAACAACACACATAAAATTGCCTGGGGCTTACCTAGCTGTCCCGTGAACTGTGAGCTCTCTGAGGGCAGCGCCTGAATAAACTGTGCACACGTTTGCAGCCCAAAGGCCTGAGCCCCAGGTAGGAAAGGTGCAGGCCCGGCGTGTCCCTTGTGGGAGGAGGGGGTTGGCCTACACGCTGGGTCTGACTAGCAAACTCATGCAGGAGAGGAAAGAATGCCAGAGTGGAAGAAATAGCAGGGTGAGGAGGAGAAAAAAGAGAGAAGGGAAGGGGAGGCAGGCGAGGAGGAAGGAATCAGGAATGTAAAGATGGGGGCATGAGGAGGGAACTCAGGAAAGAGGAGTCGGGCACAGGCAGGAGAGGGGCCTGCTTCGTTGTCTCTTGCCTTGCAGCTCACCCCTCCCAGCTCCCCCCAGACTGGCTCAGGCCATGTGTGCAGTTGGCTCGTGCCTCCAGCTCTGGTGCCAGAATCACAGACTGGAGGGTGGGAGCGGCGTGGGGCCCAGACGGGGCGAACCAGGCCGCCGGGTGCATGGGACTCGGGGCCAGGCCCTCCTCCCAGCTGCCCCAGAGGAAGGCCAAGAATTCTAGAAACCCTAGGCCTGGAGAAGGGAAAAAGGGAGGAGGCCCAGGCTTGGAGTGACCTCAGGGAAGCCCAAGAGGCCTGCCAAGGTACAGAGGGCTGAGCTGTGGCAGGAGGGGCTCTCGGCCAGCCACGCTGTGCATCTGAGCTGTGTGGGAAGGGCTGGGCTTGCCAGGAATGAGGTGGCAGGGCCCGCATCTGGAGCAGTTCAGTACACAGAGGATTTTGTCCCAAAGGGGACTCCTGGGAACTTAGCCTGGGGGCACACCTGGCTGAATCACCTGGGGCAGGGAGGATGACGGTGGAAAGGACACAGTCCCAGGCCCCACCTGGAAACTTGATTCCCCAGGGCTTGGAGTCTGCCACTTATATTTTTTTAAAAAGATTCCCAATAATTCTGAGAGGCAGCAAATTTGGGAACCGTTGATCTAGATCAGGAGTCAGCAAACTTTCCCTGTAAAGAGCCAGATGGTAAATATTTTAGGCTCTGCAGTCCATGAAGGTCTCCGTTTCAACCACTCAACTCTGTCTTTGTAGGCGATGCCTAAACGAATGAGCATGGCCATATCTCAATAAACCCTTTTGTAACTGAATTTCATTGAGTTTTGAAATTTGAATTTTTAAAATTTGAATTTCATAGAATTTTTGTGTCATGAAATATTATTCTTCTTTGGATTATTTTCCCCCAACCATTTAAAATGTTAAAAACCATCCTTAGCTCAAATCAAGTTGTGGGTAGGCTTTGGCCCAAGGGCTGTAGTTCGCTGACCCAATCTGGGCCAGTTCTACTATAAAGAAATCAGTGTAGAAGTTGAGTGTTTAAAAACTTTTAGAGCAATTTGACGCTGCTGTGGCACCCAAGCAAGGGTGCAGTGGACTTGGCACAGCCCAGGTGGGGTGACAGTGAACCCACGTGGTCAGCGGCACTTAACATGCTCTATCCTGGTCACACGTGGTCAGTAATGAGTTGGAAATTTTTAAAAACTGGCCCTTTACCCCAGAAGGTTTGAAAAGTAGTGATCTAAATTATTCCTTTGACCCCAGAAAGGGTTTGGATCCTCGCACCATGATCTATAATCCCTCTGAACTCTATATTCATAACTACCGCAGACAAACAAAAATATATAATTTTTGTGCATAGCAAAATAAGAAGCGGCCAAGCATGGTGGCTCACACCTGTAATCCCAGCACTTCGGGAGGCCAAGGTAGGAGGATTGCTTGAGGCCAGGAGTTCAAGACTAGCGTGGGCAAACAGCGAGAATTTATATATACAAAAAAAAAAAAAGAATTAGCTGGGCTTGGTGGTGTGCACCTGTAGTAACAGCTGTTTGGGAGGCTGAGGCAGGGGGATCACTTGAGCCCAGGAGTTTGAGGCTGCAGTGAGCTATAATCATGCCACCGCACTCCAGTCTGAGTGACAGAGTGAGACCTCGTCTCTGAAAAAATAAAAATAAATAAAATAAAATAAAACAAAGAACTGAAAAGGAATACAGCAAATGTTTAGTGAAGATTCTTTGAGTAGAATGACAATGCATTTTTCTTTCTTTGTGTTTGTCTGTGTTTTCCAAGTTTTCTTTAAGGAACACGTGTGAATTTTATAATTAAGAGGGTTTTCTTTCTTTCTTTTTTTTTTTTTTTATAAGTGGCTTTTAAAAAATTCTCTGGAGAATAATTTGTCCACTGGACAGCCCTTCCCAGTGTCTTCCAACCCTTCAGTCAGGAAGTGTCTTTTCATATTTAATCCGTTTTTAGAGAAGCAGGGAAGAGAAAGAAGAAAATGAAAAACATATGCTGTCCTTTAGACTGCAGAGCCCCAGTTCTTGTCACTCTTTGTTGTTTTTAACATGAGGCCCATGGATGGGGGTGGGGTGAGACTAAGGCCGGAGACACTGTGCCTGGCCCCGAGCCCGTCAACAAACACAGGACCAGGGAGAGCAGAGCTTCCTGCGCTGACCTCGCAACTCTGAGTGTCCCAGCAGCCAGATCCCCGTGAAGTGTCCGGGCACTCGAGAACCTCGAGGAAAAGTGTGGGACAAAGTTCAGGGCAGTATCGCTTACTTCTAGGGAAAAAACGGGACTCCAAGTGTCCACGGATGGTCAGCCTCTGTGGACCTGGGTTCGAATCCTGACAGCTGCTTTTTCACTGTGAAGCTCCAGGCAGACCAGTGGAGTTCGCTGAACCTCTGTTTCCTTCCCGGAATAAAGCGGGTAAATACAGAACTCCCCAGCCACGTGTCCCAGAGGGCAAGCAAGGCCGCTCTCATGAAGGCTCCTGGCACAGGCAGACACTGAATTGCTAGTTCTTCCTGTCTGCTTTGATGGCCAAAGTCAAGGTCACTATCTCAGGCAAAGGGCAGGGCATGAACCTTTGCAACTTGGACTTGATCCTAGAAAAGACTTCAGCTGGAGAAGAAATCATCAATGGTTTCTTTCTGGACTCTGGCCCTGTGTGACCCCCGTCAGGGGTGCCCGTGTAACTTTGCATATACCTGTACCCAAACTCAGCCCGGTCCCAGAGGCAGCCCGAGCTCAGGATTTCCTTAGCTTACATGCTGCACTGTCCATTTCAGTAGCCACATGTGGCTACATGTCACTATTTAAATTTAAGTCAATTAGATTTAAATGAAATTAAACATTTAATTCGTGGGTTGCACTAACTGCATGTTGTGTGCTCAGTAACCACACACGGCCACTGTATGGACAGTGTAGACGTACACAGAACATCACCGTCATTGCAGAAAGTTCTAGCGTTCCACTGTTCCAGCAGCTCAGTGGCTCCAGAGGACACCCTTAGACAAGGCAGACATCTGGCCATTTGCAGAAGTGTCCTCTCATCTCTGCAATAACCTCTTCACTACACAGGTAAACAAAAATCTGCACAAATGCCTTCTAGGGTCTGGGCTATTTAGGGGACATGCCTGTGAGAAAGCAGAGCCCCGGAGGGATGAGGGGGGAGGCCCTGCAAGCCACAGGCCCTGAAGCTCAAGAAGCTTCTGCTCATGGTTGACGGCTGTTAA
Source organism: Propithecus coquereli (assembly GCF_000956105.1). Classification (NCBI taxonomy): domain Eukaryota; kingdom Metazoa; phylum Chordata; class Mammalia; order Primates; family Indriidae; genus Propithecus; species Propithecus coquereli. Next base: position 6,293,248 of record NW_012139747.1, read on the forward strand.
AATATAGCCAACGAAGAGGCGGGGCTTCTTGTTTCTCTAAACAAAAACTATTTTAAGGAATTCTGGCTTCGAAATGGCGTGGTGCTATTCACAGGACAGAAAGAAAAAGGCAGTGTTAAGCGGTAAGGACCTCTGGAAGCCATCGCCAGGCTCTTTGGGGCCCCAAGGACCCAGCACCCCGTTCTCGCAACCCCAGCCCAGGCTCTCGGGAAGCCCAGAGATACACTGTGGCTCAGCCGAGTGGCGGGAAGACCTGTCTTCCCAGGGTGGATTTGCCTGGAGCGTGCGCTTTTGCTGAGTTATAACAAGTCTTCTCTCACTTCAGATCCAGCTCTGCTTCCCCAACCTTCTCTAGGGGGCCTTTTGGAATCTTCTTTTCCATGGCAGCCCTGGCTCCTGCCTGCGTGGGACAGTTTGAACAACCTATCCCAGTATTTCCTCTGTTCTCCTCCCCACCCCAGGACGTGTAGGGGCTGCTGGCAGTGCCCGCCTGGGCCCTCAGGCCACGCCACGCCAGGGAGCCAGCGCTCGCCCCCAGCCGCCAGCACCTGAGCCCACCTCCCCACATGCAGGCGTACACGTGCACCACCCTGTACCCCAGAAATGCCCACCCCTCAGCCCTTAGGGGACTAACTCACAGGCACTGTCCCAGAGTCCCCAGCGCTCCTGAGCCTCAGTGGCCCACGGTGGTGACTGATCACTTCCACACTCTTCACTGGCTGCCTTCCCCACATCCTTACCAATACTTACCAGATCGCCTCCCAAATAAACTACCCTTAAAATTCTTGTTTCAGGAACAATGGCGATATAGCACCTCTTGTATTCTCCTGGAAAGAGCTGGAACACATTCTACTAAGTGAAGTATCCCAAAAATGGAAAGACAAGCACCACAGGTACTCACCATCAAATTGGTATTAACCGATCAACACATAAGTGCACATATAAGAATAACATTAGATGTCGGGGGGGAGGGGGAGAGGGGAGGGGAGAGGAGGGGACAGGTATATGCACACACAAAGAGTGCAATGCGCACCATCCTCGAAGCTCGGACTTGGGGGGTGAGGACAAGGGCAACGTACATAACCTAAACATCTGTACCCCCATAATATGCTGAAATAAAAAAATAAATAAAAAATTCTTGTTTCAGGGCCTGCTCTGGGAAAACCCAATCTAAGACTAAAGCCCTGAACAATTAACCTTAGGTTGGATTCTGGGGGAATTGAAAACGAAGCAGCACAGGAAAGTTCTAGAATCGAGTGAGCAATGTGTGATTAAGATGGGGGTGGGCTTGGGAATGATAGTAAGAGGAGTTAAATAAAAAAAAGGATGGGGGGGCACATCTTTTGAAATTCACAGAGAAGGTGATCCGAGTCATTTCTCAGTGAAGGAGCCCAGATGCTTCTCTGTGGGTTTGGAGCTGATCATGCAGGGCTTCCCAAGACTCAAGGGATCCCTGAGGTTCAAATATATTATATATACTCTTAGACACTCAGATAGATAATCATGTCACAGACTGGGCCCACATTCCTTCCAAATAATAGCCCTGGGGTTTGAAAGGAGCAAGAAAGGTGCACACGCCTCTCCCTCAGGAGATCAGTTTCTCCACCCTCCCCCACGAGGGGCCTGGATCCTAGCAGAGGCCCAGCCTGTGGGGTGCTTAGCTCTTGGGGTAACCAGCCCTTGGGGTACCCAGTCCATGGGGTACCCATCCCTTTGTGTGCCCAGTCCAAGGGGTGCCCAGCCCATGGGGTGCCCACCCTGGGACCCAGGTATTATCCATTGATCTTGGCCCTGGGTCGAGTTAGGACAGCCCCCTAAGGAGACTTGGTGAACACCCAGAGCTCATGGATGCCATGGTTTGGGGTGGGGCCATGGGCTGGGGTCACAGGGAGGTAAGAGGAGCCTCAGCCCCATCTCTAGTCCCTGTGCAGGAGGAGTTGGCAGGCTGCCAGTGCCCTGTCCCCTTGCCACAGAGAGACAGCCCCTTGCTGCCTGCTCCCCTGCCTGGTGAGGCCAACACCCTCCCTGGGCTCGGTCGAAGCCCCACCGTCCCTGCACCCCCAAAGCACACCAGGCTGACAACACAGGCCCCAGAACATCCACAGCCCGGGGAGAGCAGCCATCCTCTGGTGGAAAAGGAAGAACTTTAAAATGTCCTCACTGGCTGCATTCCGTTGCTTCTGGAAAAGCATTCACAACCAATCCACTCCTGAGCGGAAGATTTCATCCATAAATGCTAACAACAGCCCCAAAGGCTGCATCGCAGGACCAACAGCTTCCTCTCCCTGCAGAACCAAACCGTTACGTCTGGTGCCTGGTTGACTTTTCCAGGCTGCCCCTTGCAGTACTTCAGCACTCAGCCCTCGGGGGACAGCTGGTCTGCAGCACAGCTGTCTTCGAGCTGGAAGAGTCAGGCGAGGTGTTCGGTGTCTGGGAAAGAGAAGCGCATCCTGTTCTGTTTACCTGACTGCACGAGGCCCCTGTTCCCTCCTTGCAGCGTCCACTGAGCAAGAAGGAAACGGAGCCTGGTAGTTCGCTGCCTAGCTGATTGGGCTGTCTTGGTTTTTAACTTTTAATTTTAAATCAGTTCAATTTTAGATTTAGAGAAAAGTTCCAAAAAATAGTACATTATATTCTTCAGCTCGTTTCCTCTAATGTTAACATTGTATAACCACAGCACAATAACAAGAAATTCAGCATTAGAGAGTTAACGTTCGTTAATTTAACAGCAGACTTTATTTAAGTTTCACCAATTCTTCCAAAAATGTCCTTTTTCTGTTGAGAATTTGATCCATGATCCCACACTGCACTGGTTATTACGTCTTAGTCTCCTCTGGCTTCAGCCTTTCCTTGTCGCTGTTGACTCTGACACTTTTGAAGAGTGCCCGTCAGTTATTTTGTAGAATGCCCCTCAAATTGGGTTTGTTCGATGTCTTCTCAGGATCGGAGAGAGGGCATGTGTTTTTGGCAAGAATACCATTAAAATGATGTGTGTCCTTACCATATCAAGGTATTATCACCATGATAATACTTAGTAAGTCTTATTACCGATGATGTCAACCTTGATCACTTGACCAACTTGACGTCTACCAGATTTCTCCACTGTAAATGGAATAATATAATATGTACTCATTGGTGCTTGACTTTTCCTTTTCTCAATATCGTTTTGGAGATTCAGCCATACTGTCAGATGTATTGTTTGTTCCTTTTCATTGCTTTAGAGTATTCTATTGTGTTAATACACCACCACCACCACCATTCTACCTCTAGGATAGGTGGGGAACATCAGCTCTCTTTCCCTCCATTGCCTACAGCAGTAATACTTGGATTGGTACCAGAGTACAGTTGTACAGTGCACAACTTGTACAGCTGAACATGGCATCCTGTAATCCACGGACTGCATGAATCACAATGCAAGTTCTGAGATTACTTTACACCCAGGGGATTCTACTGCATGCTACTATTTGGGAAAGTCAAGGTGAAGTCCACATTCCGGCATGGCAGTATGGTGTAGTGGTTATGAATATGGTCCTAAACTCTGACTCTGTTCTTGCCACTCATGAGCCAGGTGACTTTGAGCAAGTTACTTCTTCACTGGAGCTGTTCCATCAGGAAAGTGGGTGTGATGATGACAGTACCTGTCCCATAAGGCTACTCCAGAGATAAAATAAAATTTAGTTAGAAGAAAGTCTTTAGCATAGTATCCAGCATATAATAAATACTCAACAAATATTGTTATGGTTAATAACATCATGGTTGATTTTTATTGATTTATTATTTATTTGTTATTAATATTACAATACTGCTCATTAGCTTTGCAGCCTTTGTCTCTGATGGCATGGTTTGAGTGAGAACGTATCCCCAAGAGCTGCTAGCAAACAGAATTCCTGTGCCTTTTGGTCCTGACCTAACTGGTCCAGGGTCACTAAAAACAACACTCACAGGTCAGGTATATTAGCCTGGGTTCTCCAGAGAAACAGAACTAACAGGATGTGGGGGGCGGAGAGAGAGAGAATTTATTTTAAGGAATTGGCTGTGGAGTCCAGACTGGGCAGGGTGGGCTGGCAGGCTGGGACCCAGGGAAGAGCCGAGGTTGCAGCTCTAGTCTGCAGGCAGAATTCCCTCTGCCTGGGGGGCTTTGGTCTTTTTTCTCCTAAAGCCATTAACTGACTGGATGAAATCTCCTTTCTTCAAAGTCTGCCGGTTTAAATGTTAATCTCTTCTAAAAAACACCTTCACAGCAACATCTAGACTAGTGTTCGACCGAATATCTGGGTACCGTGGCCGAGCCACGTTGACACATAAAATTAACCGTCACAGTGGGCTACAGTCTGCGGTCCCCATTCACATATAGGGGTTGAAAACTTGACATCTCTATAGTTGCCCATGCGGTGATGTAGGTGAGGGGGCTTCCCTCCTTGCCTGGAGGAGTGGGGAGACGACCTGGGGGTCCCAGTGTTATCGAATCAGGCAGCCATGCTTGACCCCAGTCCACTGTCACATGGGCATGTGGCCTCTTAGGGGTGCCAGACACACCAATTGCTTCAAAAAATACTGAAATCTGGATTTCTAGGTGAAATGTTCTATTTCTTTAATACTGGCAGCTAATTAAATTTTCTAAAACACGTGCAAGACAAATGCACACATCCAAGGGTGCGATGTGCCCTCCGGCAGCCCATTTGCAATCACGACCTGCAGGATCTCACTGAATCTGGCAGCTTCCATGTTTTATTTATTCATAGAGCTCCTAGTCCTAGAAACTGTAGTTTTGCAGAGTCTCTGCTGATCCAGAGCAGTGCTTCTCACACGTGAGCACGGATCAGAACTGCCTGGAGGGCTGTGAAAACACGTCTCTGATGCAGCGAGTGTGGAGTGAGGCCTGAGACTCTGCATCTCTAACAAGTTCCCAGCTGATGCTGACACTGCCGGTCCAGGGATCAGACTTTGAGAACCGCCGGTCTAGAGGGAAAAGAGAACATGGGTAGGGAGTGAGGAGATGACTTGGTGGCAGGACAGGGCAGAGCCTGCAGGAGGGGGGGCCGGGAGATCACCCTCTCTGAGATCACAGGGTCACACTCGGGCTACTGCTTCAGGCCACCACCGTTCTCAGTCCTGTCTGCCTCCCCTTCTGAGATCCTGCCCCTCATGTCTCCATAACACGAGTCTAAAGGGGGAACCCAGTGGTGGAGGCGGCCCCTGTAAGAAGCTTCACCCAGGAATGATACCCTGAGGCCAATGGGCCTGCGAATGAGTCTTCCTGTTTCATCTTTGTAAAAGATGACATGGACGGTGGTGACGGCTGCTCAACAATGTGCGCATACTTAAAGCCACTGAACTCTACACGTAGAAATGACTGAAATGGTAAATTTTATGTTATATATTTTTACTACAATAAAATGTGTGTGTGTGTGTGTGTGTGCACAGACAGAAGGAAGAAACCCTGGAGCTCAGCCGGGCATTCTGCAGGGAGCAGACCGAGGTTCAGGGAGGTCTCCCCTGCCGGCTGAATAGTGCCTCTCACCCCCCAAAATATGTCCATGGCCTAAATCCCAGAACCTGTGCATGTGATCTTACTTGGGGGAAAAAAAGGACTCTGTAGATACAATTAAGTTAAGGATGTCAGGATGAGATCATCTTGGATTATCCAAGTGGGCCTGAAACCTAATGACTAGTGTCCTTGTGAGGGACACGTAGAGGAGAGACTCATGAACGAGAAGAGGCTGTGTGACAAGGATGCTAAGAACGGATCGATGCGGCCACAAGCCAAGGAGTGTCTGGGGCCCCCAGGAGCGGGAGGAGGTAAGGAGAGACTCTCCCTGGGGCCTTTGGAGGGAGCACGTCCCTGCCAACAACCTGATCTTGGACTTCTGGCCCCAGAGCTGCGAGAGAGTCTGTCGTTGTAAGCCACCTGATTTGTGGTAGTTTGTGGCAGCAGCCCTGGGAAATGCATACCCTCCATAAATGGCTGAAAAATGAAGGGAGGAGGAAAAGAAGGTGCGTCTGGAGGTGACAAGTACTGTAGAAAGAGATTTGCCCCAAGCCGGCCTCCCCAACAATGGCGAGGGACGGCTGTTGTCTCAAAACTCCTCTAAGCTCTCATCCTCAAGTCACTTGACTCAGCTTTCGCATGCCTCACTGGAAAGCCGGCTGGGAGCATGGCTCCTACCTCAGAGCAGCTGCCCCGTGTCACCCCAGTCCTCTAAGAGGCCACTCCCTGGTGGGCTCCGTGGCACCCACAGGAAGAAGAGCGATGAATGCCACAGAACTCCTGCTCGAGTGCGGTGGGGCGAAGGCCTGCCTCTGCTGGCCCAGCCCACCCACATGGAAGTCCATCGATGGCGGCAAGGGACACCCCAGCTCCCCTGCAGGGAACAGGCTTTTTCCCAAATGCCTGCCCCTGCCTTGGCTGGTTTCAGTCTAAGAGAGGCTTCCTCCCTGAGAGACAGACAGCCAGAGCTCTCTCCAGATGTTCGTGGCTGTGATGACAGCCGCGTCTCCCCACCATCCAATCTAGTCCCTGCCCTCCTCCAGGGCACAGACCCAGGTCTCCACGGCCGAGCCAAGATGAAATTGGTCTTCTCTGGGCTCAGCCAGGCCGAGGCACCCCCTCTGAATTAGGAGGCGCCCCAGTGCCCGTGTCAGAGTAGGCACTCACAGTGACCAGAAAATCGAGAAGAATGAACTCAAAACCGCTCACAAATGCCCCATTCTCCAGTCTCCAGAGGAGGCCGTCAGCAAACAAATGTGCAAGCAGCCGTCTCCTTCCCGAGCCTCCTGCAAGGAGACAATGCCCTGGCAACTCCACTCCACACATTCCTTCTCGCCCAGACACGGTTTACCTCATGCGCTCAGAATTTCCTACTAGGAGAGGGAAAAAAGTGATCTCAAGTCCATCTCAGGAAACGTGGTCTCTGGCCAAAGAGAGGCAACAGTCTGAGAGGACAAAGCTCCCTGCCACGTGGCTCCCCAGAAGGCTGGAAAACCTTGGGGTTTCAAATCCATAGCCCCCTACCAAAAACACAAAACCAAACCTGATTTGGAAAAGAATTTCCCACCTCCAGAGTTTCTGCTTCTCTTTGATTCTTTCTCTAAATTATAAGCAAATGTCTTTTGAATTTTTCCTTTGGCCAGGGAAAGGAAAGTGTTTCCCTCGCTTCCCTGGGAAGCACCTTGCAGCACCTGGCCCATGGCCTGTGCCCCGGCCGTGCAGCCAGACCCTCTGCCAGCCAACAGCAAGGTGACAGACCCCTTGGCATGGAGTTGAGCTGCAGCCTGCAGTGTGGGATGTGGTTCTTGGGTCAGAGAAGCCCAGGATGAGCCTCCTCCTGCCACTCGTCTCAGCCTCCTTAGTAGCTCCTCATCAAGGGTCAGTTGGGGGCCCTGAGACACTGCCTCTCCCTCCTGGATGGTCCCATGACTGGCCCCTCCAGTCGCTGGAGTCCCTGGAGTCCCTGCATCCAGTATTCTAGCCATGTGCCAGGCTCTGCAGCCTCCTGCCTTTGGCCCAAGTTGGGAATGAGTTTGAGATGGTCAAACGCTAACATCTGCTTCTCCTCTTAGCCTGTCCACCTCCATCTCCACTCTTCTCTGGGCAGTACCTGGGAAGGGTCTCACATAGTGCCCTGGCTCAGTCATGGTCAGCTTTGTGGCCAGGCCTGGGTCAATGGTGGCCCATATAACGTCTGTCTGAATGCTTAAACATTGTAAATCAAACAAATGAGCTGTTCAGTAAAATAAGTTCCATGCTCCTCCTTGACATGTATACTTTCATGAGACTCGGGAGCTGTATTTGAATTCAGAATTCAGGGGTCCTGCAGAGCTCTGCTCTAGAATGTGGCGGGGTAAGAAGAGCTTACGCAGGCCACAGCCCAGCCCCTATCTACACCTAGAAATTCTGTCTAGCATGGCAGGGGCCTGGCGTGTGTGCACACAGACACCAGCCCAGAGTCCAAGTTTCACTGACATTCCCACAAAGAGCTGTCCCTTAGTAACTCCTGCACCTGCGTGCTCTAGTGTCAGGTCATCTTTTGGGGACACACCTAGAAAGGAGACCTACATGGCCCCTGGGAAGAGGCTCCATGACTTTTCAGATTTTCTAATCCGGGGTCCCAGGTACATGGGTGTGGTCCAGAAGGGTCCCCAAGGCCCTCAGACTCCTCTCCCTGTGGGAAGGGGCACAGCCAGAGCAGGACCCCAGAGGGGCCCTCTAAAGAACAGGGTGCAGGAAAGGGTCTAGAGCAGTCCTGGTGTCACCTTGGGACTTCTTCTCAATGAGTTCATCTGCTTGGACTGCCATCACAAATTATCACGGACTGGGTGGAGGAGGAGGTGTCCCTCCTCGTCTTATAAGAACACCAGTCATACTGAACTAGGGCCCCATCCTTATGACCTCTTTAACCTTAACTACTCCTCTAAAGGCCCTGTCTCCAATTTCAGTCGCACTGGGGTTAGGGCTTCAACACAAGTATTCTGGGGGGGACACAATTCGGTCCGTAACATTCAACCTCTCCAAGCCTCAGCTGCTTCATCTGTAAAGTGGAGATGATAACCCTTGCTCCGTGTAGGTGGTGTGAATAGTGACTAGAATAAAGCAAGTGCAATGCCAGTCCAGTGGCTGGAACATAATAAGTTAGCTCTGCTACTGCGTAACAAGTGGTTCCAAAGCTGTAGTGACCCAGAACGGCCACCATTCTGCTATCTCTCACCATTTTGTGTATTAGGAATCTGGGCCAGGCTGGGCAATTTTTCTGTTTCTTGTGGTACCTTGGACAATCCCTTGGTGTCCAGCAGGCAAGCCAGCTGGTTTGAAGGAGCTTCGCTCACAGGTCTTTGGTGGGGACAGCTGGAAGGCTGGTCTCAGCTGGGATTATCTACCTATTCCACACGTGGCCTCTTCAGCATGACCAGTTGTCAAAGTCCTTACCAAGGTCAGGGTTTCTGGAGCAGGAGTCCCAAGACAGGAAGCAGAAGCTGCCAGGCAACTAAGGCCTGGTCCCAGAAACTAGGATAGCAGCACCCCTGCCATTCCCTACTGGCCTGGCCGCCACAGAGCCTCTCCCAGTTCAAAGGGAGGGGACATATACCCCATGTCTCAATGGGAAGAGTAGCAAAGAATGTGTGGCCATCTTTCATCAGCCATGGCATCCAGGACATATTAACCAGTATAATGTTTCAAACATGGAAGGTAAAAAAAAATGGGAGGACGCAAAAGTGGCAGAGCCCTTTTGGTCTCTGGCAACTGAAATAGAAAAGGGTTATTTTTAGTACTCTGATGTTCAGAGCCTCTCTCCTCTCTCCTGACCCTGCTACTGTACCCACCCCACATCCCATTTCAGGGACCCTTGCCTCATGCAAGTCAATCCTCCAACTAAATCAAAGTACCTAAAGAGCCCAATACATGCCAAGGGTCGGTTGGTGGGAAGGTGGACGGACTTGCAGAGGGTCCCTGCCCTCCCTTGTGAAGCTCATGGTGCAGCCAAGGGAGCAGGAAGATGTGCAGCAGTGTTCCGATAAGCCAGCTCTCCGAGGCCCGGTCTGTAACATTTGCTGATTTCCCTGGCACAAATCTGCCATGGTTGATGTCAAACCGCCAGAATGACTTCCATGACCTGGAGTTGGGAAGAGGTGCAAACAAAATCAGCTCTTGCAAGCTGGTATGTGCTGGCTCTGGCACCCCACAGACGGTTTCCAAAGATGGAAACTCAAGATGGGATATGGCCAATTCCAAGAACAAGCTGCAGGAGAGACCGTGTCTGGCTGGGGACAGAATGAGGGGAGGTACCTCCTGAGGAAGGTGGCATTTGGGATGAGCCTTGGAGGACAGGGAGAGATTACTGAAGAGGGACATTCCACAGGAGGAGCAGCTTAAAAAAAGACCCAGCGGTGGGAAAAGTCCAAGGTATATCTGAGAACAGCAAGAGGCAGGGTTTGGGGTGGAAGATACAGAGAGGAAAGGTCACAGATCTCGCTGGAAAGGGCAAGGTGGACTTCAAAGGTGGAGAGACCTAAAAGCAAAGCTACGGTGTTAATACTTAACTTACCGGGCAATGGGGAGCCACGGACGGCTTCGGAGCAGGGACTGACATGATCTCGAAAGAGACAGCAGGCTGGAGGGGAGGCTGGAAGCAGAGTGAGCCTGAGTAGTGGGACAACCTGATAGGGGACGGCGAGCTTGGACTGAGGGTGGAACAGGAGGGAGGACCCAGCCGCACGGAGAGGCTGTAACGCGGGAGATGACAGAGGTGCGTGTAACCCAGCTGCAAGGCTACAAGCCGGGGCATGTGGGATGATTTTTTAGTTTGCCGAGAGGAAGTATTCTCCCAGAGAAATCGGAAATGTTAATGGTCAATTCTTAAAAGTGGTCCTCCAGATAAAGGCTCTCCAGTGGCAGCTTCCCAGGAGAATTTGGAGACTGGGGACCTCTCCAAGGCCTTCTCTCCAGAAAACTGCCCCCTGCAGCCACCACACAGGTCCGGCATCATTCCCAGACCCCCGTCAGGCCCAGGTCCCTCTCGGGCCCCCCTCTCCACGGTGACAAGGGAAAGTGGCAAGGGAGTTTTGAACTTGAGGTGCCTGGGGCTGTCAGGGCAGTGGCTCAGTCCTCTGTCCCGTAGTATTCAGTCAACCCCTGGCCCTGTTCCTGACACACACCCCAGGGCCTACAGCCCAGCGAGTGCACTGGGAGGCATTATCCCATCTAGTCGCCACACACGTCCTGCCTGAGAATCGCTACGTACAGCCCCATTTTACAGGTGAAGAAGCTGAGGCCCGGAGAGGGGAAGGATTCAGCAGGCAGCATGTGGGAGAACGAGAGCTCGCTCCTGTCCAACGCTTTTGCCTTGCAGTGCCGGCCTATTTAGGGGCACAAAACTCACCCTCACGAAATAATTGGAGGGAAATGAAAAGCTCTCTCTGTGTCTCTCAACTCAAGAACCCAAATGACCCCGGCTCTGAAAAAGCCCCTGGGAGGACCCTGGCAGGACAATCTGTTTCACCTGGAAGTGTTTCTTGCACAAAAGCATCCCTTATACTAGATCCACATGAAGTCACCGCCATACCTGTGTAACTGGAACATTCCCGAGCCGCCCTTTGTGCCCGTTTAACACAGAGCGGCATTGAATAAAACACAGTCCTCTCCCAAAGCCTTGAAAACTTTTCTCCCCCTTAAAGTCTCAAGTTTCTAAAGAGGCAAATACAGGAGGAGAGGAAGGAGTGGGGAACGGGTGGCCATAGGCCAAACCCACTACCCGCTGCAAACTTTCTAAAAAGTCCTTTTGCCCAGCTCTCTCCAAAGCCCCCACCGCAGGGCAGGTGCCTGCCCAGCCTCTCCTCTGGCACCCTCAAACTCTCCAGCCCCCCGGCTTTCTGTCTCACTCACTCCTCTCCCTCTTCCAGAGGTTTTCCTTCTGAGAGCAGTCCAAGGGCTTTCTTTGGAAAATCAGTTTAACCTACAGCCCGCAGCTTCCTCTGGCCCCTGTCAGCCCATGACCCCCACTAATGCAAGGAAGGGCTGGGTTAGGAAGCCGGGTGCAAAGTCCTCTGCAGGCCAAGGGACAGTGGAAAGTGTTCGTCGCAGTCTCTTCTTATACCGGCGTGGTGAAAAAGATTCTGAGCTCCTGCTAAGGGCACCTGGATTTCATGTCAGCTCATGAAAGTGTGCGACCTTGAGTAGGTGGTTTAAGTCTTGGATCTTGAAGTAAGAACAGAAGCTGGGTATAGCGGCTCCTCCCTGAAGGACGAGAGGAGGGTACAGCGGAGAGGGAGACTGTGAACTTTGAACCTGCTAGGGCTGGAGATTAAGAGTGATATGCCGGGGCCACGTTCCTGCCAAACGCATAGCCTCAATCTGATCATAAGGAAAGGAGGACAGACCCAAGCTGGAGAGCGTTTCCCCAGACAACGGGTGTGCGGTCCTGGAAACTGCCAGGCTCATGCAGGACAAAGAAAGAAGACCTAGGTTGACAGGACAATTGAGGGCAAAGTGTCTCCAGGATCGACTCCTTAACTTGAGGAGGGAGTTTCCATAAGGGACCGTGCGTCAGATAACAGCTGCGAGTCAGTGCTCTATCTCTCGAATTTGATAAATTGCACCCAGGCTACGAGAGGAGATGCCCTCGTGCTCAGGAGATAGATGCTTTATAAATAAAGTATTTCGGGATAGAGGGGCAGGAGGTCGCCAACTTTCTCAAGTGTTTCAGAAATTAATAAGAATAATAACAATACTTTGAGTATATATATATATACATGTGTAAATATACATATATACAAGAGAGAGAGAGACAAATGTTAACAATTGGGAAATCTAGATGACTTTTTCCCCCATTTTTACACAGTTTTTCTAAGTATGAAAGTATTTCAAAACAAAAAGTTAAAAAACAAAAATAAAAAATAACAATGATATGCAAGTGCGCTGAGGTTATAAATTTTAATCTACCAAAAAAGCTTGCTGTCACTCCATTCGTTCATTCAGCAGACATTTGCTGAGCTCCTACTATGCGCCAGTCACTATGCCTGGTATCAGAATGCACAGACTCAAAGGCCCAGTCTAGTAGACCAGAGCAATAGTGGGTTCCTGGAGCACCCCATTCCCGCCCCCACCTTGAGACAACGCTCTCCTTGCCCAAGAGGCCCTTCCCAGGAATCGCCCTCACCTGAAGAAACTCACTTTGCCCAGGGTTATGTCTCCCCTTAGCATCTCAAGTCTGGTCCTTTGGGGGTATAGTTAAAGGCACAGCCCTCTTGGCTGGGTTTGGAATAGCTCTAAAGATTATCCCAGCTTCAGATCTCCCATAGGGTCAGCTCTAACCTGAACCACACGCCCATTGTCTGGGGAAACGCTCTCCAGCTTGGGTCTGTCCTCCTTTCCTTCTGATCAGATTGAGGCTGTGCGTTAGGCAGGAACGTGGCCCCGGCATATCACTCTTAATCTCCAGCCCTAGCAGGTTCAAAGTTCACAGTCTCCCTCTCCCCGTACCCTCCTCTCATCCTTCAGGGAGGAGCTGCTATATGCAGTTTCTATTCTTATGTCAACCGGAAACAACAGACAATGGACAACATCGCAGTTCAACCTCTCCCTTTGCCCAAGAGCACTCCCCAGAAACTTCCTGAATACAGCCTCTGTCTCAGAGTTTGTGTCCCAGGAACAGCATTATTACAGAGTCCCAACAGGAAACAAATACCATAATCAAATTCGGATAGCTCAAGGTGGGTTATTAAAAGGACTATTTACAAAGGTGTGGGCAGGGTGTGGTAGGACCACAACGGACAATGCAATGACCTGGGGCCAGGAACAGCTAAACCAATATCACCCCTGGCCTGACTGAAGTCCCAGGAGAAGAAGTGGTTACTACAATTAAAGAAGAAAGTCCTGTGGACAAGGCCACCCTCAGTGGAGTAAGGTCCTTCAGCTGAGACCCAGCCTGTCTGCGAAGGCTGAGAGGGCTACGTGGGAATAAATGCCCTCCTTGAGCCCCTTCTGTCCTCTGGCCCCTACAGGGCACACCCAGCCATTGATACAGTCCCATGTGGGTCGCCCCTGGGGCTCAGGGGTGTGGAAATGGGTGAGGGGGCTCTGGGGGCAGATGGAAGACATCTAGTACAGAGGCCAGCGCAGTGCCCGTGCCTCGATCCCTCTGGAGAATTTGACAGAAGCTCTGGACTCTCCCCAGGAAACAGAACATAAACACACACACACACACACACACACACACACACACACACAGAATTGGATACTTAATTTTGAGGAATTCGTGGATGCTCTCCCAGGAAGCCCGTGCACCCGAGGTTAAACACCGCAGTGCTATGAAGTGGTTGCATTAGAGCCACAAAATCTGGGCGATCGAAGGGAAGAGAAAGGCAGAAGAAGGGGAGGGGTGCTGGGGTCCTCACCGTGCAAAGCTAGGATTGTGCTGCCGGAATAGTAAATGCTCATCCAGGGACCAAAATTAGTAGCAAAAGTTCAGATGCCGGAGTAGGGAGCTAAATCCTCATCTTAGATATTGGGAGTGAATAGCTGCTGCCTAAGGACGGTAATGGAGGGATGGAGGTATAAGTATGTGGCTTGGAGTCTGGAGGAAAACCATAAATAGCAACTGGCAAGAGATGTTGTCTGGGGAAGCGGGACTGGCGGTGAGTAGGGGTGAGTATGGCAGGTAAGGCACAGCTGCTTTTCACCGTAAGCTTTTCTGATGCATCTGAGTTGTTATCATATAACTTTGATAAATATAATTTAAAATTTAAAAAACCCTCCACTATCGGGATCTGCTAGCACCTCTAACCCCCCAAAGGCCCAGTTCAACCCACATAGCTTTCCAGCAGGCTGGCCCACTCCCACCTGCAGAGCAGAAATGGCCCTGCTTCCGCCACCTCTTTCTGAGTCACTAAATACCCTGAAACTTGGTGACTCAAAACAACAAAAATGTATCATTTCTCTCCATTCTGTGGGTTGACCGGGTGGTTCCTCTTCTTCGTGTGGCGTCGCTGGGACCCTGGGATGGCTAGAAGGTGCCAAATAGCCTCGCTCATGTGGCTCTACCAGAGTGGCTGCCAGCTGGGGGCTCGGGGAAGTTGTGGACTGGAAGCCTTGGCTCCTTTCTGGGCGGGCCTCTCCCCTAGGCTGCTTGGGCTTCCTCACAGAATGGTGGTGAAGTTCCAAGGAGGAGCCATCCAAGAATTCGTAGACTCTCACCCATGAAGCCCATGCACCTCAGGCTAAACACCACAGTGCTGTGAAGTGGTAGAATTGGAGCCACAAAATCTGGACTGGCTTTGACTTCTGTGGATGAATAGAATGCAGCCTCAAGACTTACATAGCATCACTTGCACTGCATTCTGCCCATCCAAAGAAGTCAAAGCCAGTCCAGATTGAAGAGCAGGGATTAGATTCCATCTCTGAATGTGAGGAGTGGCAGAAACATAAAAGCTTCATGGCAGAGACTGAAGACCCCGTATGACCCCCTCCCATTACCCCAGCAGTGCTCCCACTAGCCACACTCAACCAACTGCCTGCTGGTGACTTTCCACTGGTACTTGTGCTTCTGCACAGGTCCCAGTCCTCTCAGACCCATCCTCTTAGTCCTCTGTATCATGTACAACCCATGGATCCGAGCTAATGTGGTCACTTTGGCTTTTGATGTTTTTATTGGTACCATAGCCTTCACTAAATTTTAAAACCCAGATGATACAAACTAAGTCTCCTAAAATGCTCTGTATATCCTAGCAAATGTCACTTTGCCCTCCCTGATAGAATTGTAGTGAACAGATGCAATCAGTGCTTAAATTATGCATCTATGAATACATAAATTATATATCCATACTTACAAGGCTACCGCATTGCACAACACCAGGAAGGCACCTTTCACCTGATTGGCTATATAAATATATACATAAACGGTGTCCCCTGGAGTTATGCAGTATGTAGCTCATACAATAGAACATGGCATCCCTGGATATTGATGTTTAGTAACACTGTATTTTTTATTTGACCTCTCTAGTGCATCCTCCTTTTACAGAAGTGGCTCTCAACCTGGGTGCATATTAATATGATCAGCTGGGCAGGCTATACCCACAACCAATTAAATCTGAATGGCTTCGTGGTGGGACCCAGGCATCAGTATTTTTGAAGCTCCCTGAGTGATTCCAACGTGCAGTCAAGGTTTAGAAACCAGTACTCTCAGGAGATGTGTATAGAATCTTTGAAAAGGTTTTTTGTTTGTTTTTGGTAAAAGCATAAAAATAATTGGCATTATATTAGAAGAAAAAATTGAAAGTTGCAGAAAATTCTAAAAGATAAATTCAAACAAAACCAGCTCCATGCACAGTAACCCTGTTGGGTTTTTTTTTTTTTCTTCTCATGATTATCCTTTGCCCCCTGTAGCCATTCAGTGCATAAAGAGTTGTCACCCTCCATCCTGTCTCCATCCTGCCTGTCGCTCCAGGTAGGAGATGGGGAAGAAGGTGGGGTGCTGTTGGTGAACTTTGCTTTTCCCTCTGTCCTCAGGCCCAAAACGCGCAGCCTCTTGGTCTGCAGAGATTGATCTGCTCCTCCCTTAAACAACCTTTCCTGGCCCAAGGGATACTGTAGAACTCCGTGGGGTCGAACTCACGGTCTGCACCTCTGTGGCCTAGGCTGGCTCCAGACATTGGAGGGAGAACTTTGTTAGCCTCTCGGGCCCCAGCCCTGCCTCTCAATGAGGCCTCTCTGATGGTAGGACCCTGCCTGACGCCCCGCCCCCGCACGTCCATTTAGTGATTCTCCAGAACAACCAGCTGCACCCAAGCCCCATCCCCCCTGCCCCCCTGGGTGACAGGTCTTGGTTGGGTCCTGGGTGGACAGGGAAGTGGACAAGACCAGGACAACTGGCAACATTTGAGCACCGGCCATGCAGAGAGACCACATTTGTACCTAGGTTAAATTCACCGAGTGTGATAAGGGTTTTGTTCGTATGTGGGAGAATGTTCACGATCTTAGAAGTGGCGTACAGAAATATCTGGGTAAAATATCAAGATTTCTGCAACTTATTCTCAAATATTTAAGAAAAAGAAGGAGAGGAAAGGACAAAGAAGGAAAGGAAGTGAGGGAGGGAGGGAAGGGGAGGAGAGGAGATATTACTGATATTTATTGATCGATGTATATGTTTGTATAGAGAGAAATATAGCAAACGAGGCAAAAATGTTAACTGTTAGTAAATTTAATAGTTATTATTGGAATTTTTCTATGGTTTAAAATTTTTCAAAATGAAAAGTCAAGGAAAATTCAGATTCACATAAAATAAGAACACTTTTTAAACCATTGTTCATGAATGGAAAAAAGAGTCTGAGGGTTGGCAGACTCCAGGGCCATTATAACTCTTCGTATTTCAAAGAGAAACAAATCCCTCCCGTTAGCATGGTGGCTAGCCGGTCCATCACCACCACTCCGCGTGACACGATCCCTTAAAATCACTTACTTTTGACTTCACCAGATGGGCGAAACACTTCACCGTGAAGAGGCTGAAGAAGTTACATATTCAGAGAGTTCTCTGTTCTTTTCAAGCACATAAACATTTCCAACAGCGTAATGTCCTGACCTTTTTCACATGCCAAGCTAAAGTCATTTTTCTTTGAATAAGCTCAGATTTAGAAAGAGAAAGCAATTATCCGGGTGGCCTTTCTGGAGCGAGTGTTCTAATGTGCATTCCCTACTCTGTGGGGCGGGGTGAGGGCTGCTGGCCTGGCTCCCACGGACGCAGCGACGCCACTGCCCGGGCACTCAGGTAGCGGTCAGCTTGACGGGTGAATCCAGAGCTTGCACTGGCCACTATGTTGCCTTTACTATTAAAACTGGAGATAATGAAAAATAAAATTCATCCCTATCTATGGGTGCCAACATGGAGTGGGCTGTGTTGACATGGGTCTCTGGAAGGGAACATTTCGATGGTACCCCTGAGAGCCCAAGGAAGACGAAGTCCCGGGGAATGGGGCTCTGGGTGGCTGGGTAGGGCCTGCGGGGGGTTAGGGGGGCGGTCTTGGCTTCCCTGGGCGGGAGCGGAGGGGGAGCATTGTGATGCCATGGGATGTAGAAAGCTGGGGGTGCCTAGGACAGTGCTCTCGAGGTCGCAGTGGACCGCTGTCAGTGCT
This sequence comes from Propithecus coquereli, assembly GCF_000956105.1. Classification (NCBI taxonomy): domain Eukaryota; kingdom Metazoa; phylum Chordata; class Mammalia; order Primates; family Indriidae; genus Propithecus; species Propithecus coquereli. The sequence continues at coordinate 6,310,864 of NW_012139747.1, forward strand.
GTCCGAGCACCTGTGAGGCAAGCGGGTCACCGCTTTCTCGTGGCAGCCCCCTAGATAGTTAGGAGTTCAGGCTCCGGAGTCAGAGCTGAGTTCAAATCCTGCGCTTGCTATTAGCAGACGGGGCAAGGAGCTTAATCTCTCCGAGCCCAGTTTTCTTCATCCCTAAAATGGGGTAGAACAAGTATCCGCTACAAAGCGTGCTGTGATCCTTGAATCAGATGAAACCTGTTCAGTTTATAGCGTTGGTGCAAAGGAGCGCACCAAGCAGGCGCCCCACTCGTGGCAGCCCACGGAGCCCTGGGCCAGCGGGGAAGCCTACCAGGGCAGCAACTTGAAAGTGGGAAGAGGTGGAGAAAACCACATTCCCCGGGCGCCTCGTGGACGGCGAGGTGGGCGGGGGATTGAAGGGTGCACTGCGCCAGCCACGCTGTGGGCCGGAAGGCGGGGCTGAGCGGTGAGCGGCGTCACTAAGCTGCCTTCTGGGGAGAGACGGACTCGACAACTGAGCAGTTTGCAAGTTTGAATCCTGAACTGCACCACTCGAGACAGAGCCGAGGCTAAGGCGGCACGCGGCGGCCCTCCTCCCCCACGCCGATGCAGTCAGGCGCTGCGTGTGCCACAGACAGGACCGCTGAAAGTCTCCTCTCACCTGGTGACGTCACAGCCGCCATACCTGTCCTAGCGCAGCGCATTACTCGTGTGTTGGTGGTGACGCTGGTTTAGTCGTGTGAAAGTCTAGGCACAGGCTCACACCTATAATTCTAGCACTTTGGGAGGCCGAGGCGGGAGGATCACTTGAGTTCAGGAGTTCCAGGCAACATAGCGAGACTCCATCTCTACTAAAAATAGAAAAAGTAGCCAGGCGTGGTGGCACGTGCCTGTAGTCCCAGCTACTCCGGAGGCTGAGGCAGGAGGAAGGCATGAGCTTAGGAGTTTGAGGATGCTGTGAGCTATGATCATGCCACCTGCCCTCATGCCAGTGCAACAAAACAAGACCCTGTCTCTAAAAAAAAATAATAATAATAACAATAATAATAAACAAATAAATAAAAAATAATACATGACTATGTTCATGGTTTATGTATTTACTATACTATGCTTTTTATCTTTATTTTGGAGTGTATTCTTTGTACTTATTTCAAAAAAGGTTAACTGTAAAACAGCCTTAGGCAGGTCCTGCAGGAGGGATTCCAGAAGAAGGCATTGTTATCACAGGAGATGACAGCTCCGTGTGTTATTGCCCCTGAAGACCTTCCACTGGGACAAGATGTGGAGGTGGAAGTGATATTAATGACCCTGATCCTATGGAGGCCTAGGCTGATGTGTGTGTTCATGTCTTAGCTTTTAACAAAAAAGTTTAGAAAGTTAAAAAAATTTAAAAATAGGAAAAAGCTTATAGAATAAGGATGTAAAGAAAGAAAATGTTTTTGTACAGCTGTACAATGTGTTTGTGTGGATTTTTTTTTTTTTTTTGAGACAGAGTCTCACTCTGTTGCCCTGGCTAGAGTGCCATCGTGTCAGCCTAGCTCACAGCAGCCTCAAACTCCTGGGCTCAAGTGATCCTCCTGCCTCAGCCTCCCCAGTAGCTGGGACTACAGGCATGCGCCACCATGTCCGGCTAATTTTTTCTATATATTTTTAGTTGTCCAATTAATTTCTTTCTAATTTTAGTAGAGACGGGGTCTCTCTCTTGCTCAGGCTGGTTTCGAACTCCTGAGCTCAAACAATCCGCCTGCCTCGGCCTCCCAGAGAGCTAGGATTGTGTTTGTGTTTTAAGCTAAGTGTTATTACAAAAGAATCAAAAAGTTAAAAAAAATTAAAAGTTTATAGAGTTAAAATGTTACAGTAAGCTAAGGTTAACTTATTATTGAAGAAAGAGAAATACATTTCTTATAAATTTAATGTAGCTTAAGTGTACAGTGTTTATAAAGTCTATAGTAGTCAAGAGCAATGTTCTAGGCCTTCACATCTACTTACTACTCACCTACTAACTCACCCAGAGCAACTTCCAGTCATGCAAGCTCCATTTTATCTATTCTACCGTATTTAAATATATACTGTATTTAAATATATAATTAATATATATATATATATATGGTATCTCGCTATGTTGCCCAGGCTGGAATCAAACTCCTGGGCTCACGTGCTCCTCCTGCCTCAGCCTCCCCAATAGCTGGGACTTCAGGCACATGCCACTGCACATGGCTCTATATCATATTTTTACTGTACCTTTTCTATGTTTGGATATATATTTAGATATACAAATACTCATCATTATGTTACATTCACCTACAGTATTCAGTACAGTAATCCTGCTGGTTTGTAGCCTGGGAGCAATGGGCTATATCATATAGCCTGGGCGTGTAGTAGGCCATACCATCTAGGTTTGTGTAAGTGCACTCTATGATGTTGGCACAATGACAAAATCATCTAACTATACATTTCCCAGAATGTATCCCTGTCGTTAAGTGACACATGACTGTGTAAGATAAACATTTAAGGAACATCCATTTCATAATTTACATCAGTGGAGAAAAGATGGATTATTCAAAAGATCCCAATTCATTGGGACGACTGGGTGGTCATCTGGGAAAAATTAAAGCTGAATCTCTACCTTACTCCTCATACCAAAATAAATTCCAGATGGATCAGAAATTTAATCTTTAAAACTGAAACCATAAAAGCATTAGAAAAAATGGAATACTTTTTTTATAATCTCAGAGTGAGAAAGATTTTTCTTAGCATAACACAAAAACTGAAAGGCATTTTTTAAATAATACATTTGATTATGTAAAAATTTTTAATTCAAATGTCAAATAAAAGTCAAAAGATAAAAAACAGGTGAAAAAAGTGTTTACAACACATGTGGTTGGCAAAGGCCAATTTCCTTATTATATAAAGCACATCTAGAGATCAATAAGAAAGAGACCAACAACCCGATAGGAAAAAAATGGCAGAAGACAGAGCAAAGCTCATCAAAATGGATCTACAGATGACTCTTAAACATATGGTTAAGAGTCACATGCTTGGCTATGTTTGTATTAAAAGCAAAGATTATAATTACTATTGCAGAGCAATTACTTTTGCTTCTTAAGACTGACAAAAGGTTTGACGGCATTCTGTGTTGGTGAGGACATAGAGAAACAGACACTCTCAAATATTGTTGACGGGAGCAAAAAATCAGTACAATTTCTCTAGAGGGCATTTTGACAATATTTATAAAAATTTAAAATGAACATATCTTTTGGCCAAGCAATCCCACTTCTGGGATTTATCCTGCAGACACATAGCACATGTGCCAAACAATCTAGTTACCATGCTTTCTGAGAGAGGAAGATTGGAAGCACCCCAAGTGCCTGGCAATAAGAAATTGGTTAAATAAATGTACAGCCCAACAAGGGAATACAAGCAGCCACTTCTTTAAATGAAGAAACAGTTTATGTGCTGATATGAAATGATCTCCAAAGTATATTAATTTATTAATATATTTTATTAATAAAGCACATATGTGTGTGTATATATGCTTGCATAAGATACCTCTGGAAAATAGGCAAGGCAGATTGGCTCTGGAGAGGGTAAAAGGAGACAGGGATAGAAGCCACTTATGTTTCATGTTTGATTACATTAACATGCACATGTATTACCTATTTTTAAAAATAATGTTTCTATAGCATTTACACTTAGGTAGGTCAGCTGTGACTTTCCCAAGGATAACTCCAGGCCCTTCTTTCAGAGACCAAATGCCAAAGGGACCTCAAAAGTGATTCAGATTTGGAAACAGGGAGCCCCAGGGTGTCTGTGCTGACCAATGGGAGGACCCAGTGGAGCGCGGCAGCTCCAGGGCAGAGCCAGCCTGGAACCCTCTGAACGTGCTCTGGGCAAGCTGGACAGGCAGAGAGAGATGGGGTGCTGTTGCAGGGGGTGGGGAGGGGTGTATCCTGAGCCAGTGACTTCCAGAAGGGTGAAGGAGGAAATTCCTCATGAAAGGTGGGCAGGGGGCTGCTGAGCGGCCCAGCTCAGGCCAGGGCAGGGCGGGGGTGTGGAGACAAAGACTTGGACCCAGCCATTGAGAAGCACTGAGGCCCCCCGCCAGGCTGGAAGCAGACACTCCAACCCCCCCCACCAGCCACATCTCCATCCAGCGTCTTCCTGTGTTCGCCGGGCTCCACCCAGGCCACGCTGAGTCAAGGAATTCCAAGGGACAGACACCCGCTCTACCATGCCCACCAAACGGATCTTCCATGAGACATTTGGTCATGTTGGGCTAGAAATCTGCACTCCGTAAACTCACCAGTGTCTCCATGTCGGGTTTTCCCCTTCGTGTCTTAGTTATAAGTGTTCCTTTTGGAAATTTTCAACCCTTTTTTGGCATGGTTACGGAGAAAGGAATTTTTCCAGAACTCAGTCAGAGATGTTGCCTCAGCTGGATTGGGGAGGGGAGGGGAACTTTAATGCAGAGAACTAGGGGGCTGTGTGGCTGAGGGTGGCGACAGGGGTGATGTGTGACCCCAGGAAGGGACTCCTCCTGGCCTGGGCCAGCCTTCCCAGGGGCTCACTGGTCCTGAGCCTGGTTTGCCTTGGTGACCAGCATGCTAGTCTTTGGTCACCCCTCACCATCTCATTATCCCTCGAGTCTCCCTTCATCCCCAGCCCGGCCGACATACAGCACCAGTGCTCAAAAGGCTGCCTGCAGGACTGACTTGGGAGGATAAGAGAGGCCAAGTCAGCTGCTGTGGGCCCCTGGTGTCCAACCCCATCTCCCTACTGGCTGTCTCCACCCCTCTTGAGCTAAAGAGAGAAACTATTGAGAAATAGAACTCTCTGGGATCCACCGCTAGCTAAAGTTGCTGGGAGCAACTCTGAGCAGCGAATTCCTCAGAGCCCCACACCCCGCCTGGACTCCAGGGGCTTCTTGTCTCGGGGGTCTTTGGAGCCTGGGTCCATTCTTCTTTCAGATCCCTCATCCCGGATCTCTGTACAGCATCTGCCTTCTCCACGCTGTCTTCTTCCTCCCACTGCATGTTGATTCTCTGCCAAACCATTTCCCTCCTGGCTCCAAACTTTGGTCGGGAAAGAGATGAAATCAGCACTTAGAGAGCTGGAAAGGGAAAAACAGCTGCTTTTAACAAAATGGGATGGGGCGGGGGAGGGGGAGCAGCACAGCTGGATCTTGGTGGAAAAGCTAGAGCTGGTGGGAGGCACAGCTTGTAGCAGGAGGGGCCAACTCATGCCAAGATGGGCCCAGTGGGCACCGTGACAGAGGCTTCCTAAGGGCACCTAGAGCTGCATTCTTCAACACAGACACATCTTGTGTCTACTGTAACCATTCTTGGGCCGTGTATAATATTTTTCCTCCACTTAAAGAGATGTAGGTATAAAAATTATTTCTCTTTCCTCTTAGTTCTCCTATAAGAAAAATTATATTGGGACACAATAGAGAGTGGTGGGGACTGTGGCATCAGGTCACCAGGTAAAATAGCTCAGATTGGGCATACTCTGCAGCACCCACCAACTGTGGCCATGCAGATATGTGGGCCTCTGATAACCAATCGGACTTTTCAAGAGGAGCTAGAGATCTGGACTGTTGGGTAAAATTGCCTGAAATTTAAATGTTAGCAGCTAATTCAGAAGCTTTAAGGTATTGAGTAGTTAGTACACTTTGGGCCGAGCAACATGTCTATGGGTAGAGCCAGGGCCAAGGGCTGGAGTTTGAGACCTCCAGTTGATGGGCAAGAGCTGACACATGTACCCCGACCTGGCATGGGCTGTGTTGGCCCTCCACCCCATCCCTCGGATCCCTTTTTACCTTTTTTGTGTCCCGATCCCTCCCAGCTCTGCAGTGCTTTTGCTGCCTGCAGTGTGCACCTGGGCTGCTCTTCCGGGGGCCTCCCCAAAACTTCCGGAACCACCAGGCTCGGAGGAACAGTGAGCCCAAGGTGCCTAGAAATTTGCATTCTCCTCCCACGCCTGCAATGCTTGGCCAACAACTAATGGGCATGAGGATTTGAAAACCAGCTGCCTTGCCCCAGGTTAAGCTTACTCTGAGGTATCCCTTACACTCGGAGCTCCTGTGCAGATGGAGCTGAAGCTACCCTCGTAGGGCTCTTCCTGAGCGCACCCCTGCTGGGCTTCCTCCCTATCGCGACAGCTTCCTTCAGCCCCTTTCCAGTTTCCCCTGGGAGCACCTCATAATAAACCACAGACACATAACTGCTTGTCCCAGGATCTATTCGGGAGGACCCCTCCTCCCACCCAGACACAGCCAAAGCCAGTGGGCCGCTCTTCCCACGGGGGAGAGAGTCACTCTGCCAGGGGCTACCAGAACTGTGCAAAAGCCTTAGAGGACACAGGCTATAAAAGGACACTTCCTTGTCTGAGATCAACTTAGGATGCCTGGGCCCCTCCTACAGGCTTTCTGCTCTCTCGCCCCACCCCTTCCTCCGCACATCACCCCTACATGTACACTTGTGGTTGCTCCCAAACATCCTTCCACCCCTCCCCCATCACTTGGCAACCGTGAGGATGGTGTGTGTAGGACCCTGCCCCAGCCCTGGGGTCCCTGCTGGTGTAAACCAGTTTCAGTGAGTTCTGGCCCCCTGGCTGCAGTGGTTGGCACAGATAACCCAGACTGAAGTCACTTAGCAAATGGAATTCCCATGGAAGGCCACAGGGAGTGGTCCAGAGGTGATCTGAAGCTGGGAAGACAGATACAGTCTAGGGGGTGTGCAGGCTTGGGACATGGGGGAAGCTATTGGAAAATAAAATGGATCTACCGGGGAGGGCAGACAAGAGAAGAGAAGAGAAAGGCCACAAGAGCACAAACCTGGTTTCTGTTGCTTGCAACCAAAAGCATGCAGACACTTCCCAGGACTCCCAGAGATATGTTGTGTGCTGGGAAATTTGTGGAACTCCCAAGACTGAGCAGAAGTACAGAGGTGGTAGGCATTGGTTCAGTGTGGCTGGTAGACGCTGCAAATGGGAAACAGGGTCTGCCCAGGGAGCTGGATGCTCCTGCAAGAGGGTCGGCCCTGCCACTAATGTGAGTACCCCCTGCCTGGTCCCTGTGGCTCTGGTCAGCCAGTCACTAAATGGCAGCCATGTGCCTACTGTGCCTAATGGGCCCACCAAGTGCATCCGATGGTGTCTGCCCTCAAGGATCTTACAAGCCAGTTAGACCAAGTCGGCTGCATAGGGTGGGGATAAGGGCATGGTTTGGGGGTTAGATGGACCTGGGTCTGGGTAGCACCGTTGCCACTTATAAACTGACAAAATCCCTCTGGGCCTCAATATCCTTATATGTAAAATGGAGATAATCCCATTACCTACATCATAACGATGTGTTGACTTTTTATAAATATATTTTTATAATTAATCAGGCTTTTGGAAGTTTGACTCACATACAACTCAAAATCATTAGATATTTTGTAAACGAAGCATTAATGTGGTCTTCCTCAGATGTGTTGACTTTTAAGCAAATATTTATTTCAAGCACCTAGCATCATGTCTGATAAGCAATTGTTATTTTACAATATTGACTAATATATTAGAGTTATCATTAATGAAGGCAGGGTAAAAAGTGGAATAGTAAGAAACAGATTGTGCCATGAGCTAAGTGAGAGATGTGGACAAGAAAGGAGCTCTTTGCAGTTGGTGGTCTAGGGAAGCTTAGGAAGAGACAGGCTTATGCTCGCTTTGAAAGAGGGGTTGGGGATAAGCGGATACCGTTACAAAGGTCCCCACTTCTGATCAGAGATGTGCTGGGAGCCACATGAGGAAAGAGGGTGTGGGCAGGACCCCATCACCAGCTGGAACCTCTCTCCAGGTCTTGACCCAGAAGTCTGATTGGGGAGATGAGAAGCAGGGAGACATCTTGGCTCCCATGTTAGTGAATATGATGGACAGAGACAGGGACTGGCACTTACTAGACCTTTACAATGTGCCCAGCCCTGTGCTAGGTGTTTTTGTAAATAGCGTTATCTGTCAGGTTTTCCCACAATACAGCTGTGTAACAAAACTCAGTGACATATAGCATCATCTGCAGGTTACGTGGAGTTTGGTTCATCTAAGTTGGGCCCAGCCGGGCTCGATCTTAGGCAATGGGATGGGTTCAAATCTGCTTAGTATATCCCCCATACTTCTAGAACCAACAGCTAGCTAAAGGATGATTTTCCATATAAGACGAAAGTGTGAGAGCAAGCCTAACAGCACACGCCCACTCAAGCCTTCACGTGCAAAGTGTCTGCTAACGTCCTGTCGGCCACAGCGGCTAAGACCAACGCCAAGGGCCAGGAAGGATACTCTGCCACCACAAGGCCATGGCAAGGGTGCGGATATCTACTACTAACGCTACTCCAGGGAAGTGAAAGTGGGGAAATTATTATTCTGTCCTTTGCAGTTGCTATTTTATTCTATCCTCTTCAACCCCCCATTATCCCCAATGTAAATCTGAAGAGTCCAAGCTCAGAAAGTGCCAAGTTATATTTCTAAAAATGACAACACAATGCCATGTACCCACAATAACTTAGAATGTCTAAGCCACAGAGGTAAGATTTGTGTCTTGTCTGCCTGGATCCAAAAACTGGGGTCTTCTATCATTATGGGCAGCCTGTTAAATTGAGAATTCACATTTTAAACCAGAAAACAGTCTATGGGCAAGAGTGACCTCCCACACACTGAGCTCTCCCCAAAGCAGACCTGGAGAGAAGGATTTAAGTGCAAGCAGATTATTTGGCTGGTGATCCCAGGAAGCACCACAGAGGAACAGAGAAGAGAAACAGCAGAGAAGAGAAGCCAGCACACCTGTAATCCTAGCACCCTGGGAGGTTGAGGCGGGAAGATTGCTCAGGCGTTCGAGACCAGCCTGAGCAAGAGCGAGATCCCTGTATCTACTAAAAATAGAGAAATTAGCCGGGCATAGTGGCACATGCCTGTAGTCCCAGCTACTCTGGAGGCTGAGGCAGGAGGATCGCTTGAGCCCAGGAGTTTGAGGTCCCTGTGAGCTATAATGACACCATTGCACTCTACCTGGGGCGACAGAGTGATACTCTGTCTCAGAACAAACAAACAAAAAAAGAAGCCAGTAAAGGGGGCTTTATAGAGCCAGTTTCTGCTGTGGGACAGTGGGCAGCTGAGGGTAGAGATGTCCAACGGAAGAGGGTCACACACCTCAGAGTTGTCCCAACCGGAAGGCAACCTGGTCCTTATCCATCAGCCCCCAATAGCCATTGAAAAGCACTGCTCTGCTTCACTGGGCCTCAAACTAGAATCATCTGGGGAGTTCTTTTAAAAATGGTGATGCCTGTGTCCTACCTCTACTGATCTGGAATTGATGAAACTAGGTCAGACTGAGCATGGAACTGACCAGATCTCCCTGGGTGACCTGTGTGCACACGATGGTTCGGGAAGCCCTGGCCGGGCTGGTTTCTCAGATCCCTCTGAGCCCACGCATTCGGGGCCTCTTTGAACAAGTTCAGCTGAGGATGGAAACCCTGAGAAAGCGGCCTGTGCAGCTGGAGATAAACCACTCGGTGGCTGGGCTGCAGCTGGTGGCAGCTTGAGAGATGAGCCTTCTGGCCTTAACTCAGCTGTTCGTGCTCCCGTGACCATGAGGGAGCTCCACACACAGACTTTCTTTTCAGAAAGGGAAAAAAAAATGTCAAGCATATTTTCCAAGGTTTAATTTCCTTCCAGTGTCCTGAAGAAACCTTTCTAAAAGCTTATGCTGCCTCAACCCCAGCCTCTAGTAATAACATCAAAGACTTTGAAACAGAGACCGAGGGTGACTTTGCTAAAGTAAATAAAACCCAGGGGAGCAGGGAAATTAAAAAGAGCATAGGTCTAAGGAGACGCCAAATCTCCACCAAAAAGGTGGAAGAGGGAAGCTGGTTGGGGGGCCGGGGATGCAGAAGTCCAAGAGTTTAGAATCCAGGAAAAGGAGATAAATACTCTGGCTTTGCCAGATTTAGCAAATAAAAAATACAGGATACCTAGTTCAATTTGAATTTCAGATCAACGATGAGTTGATTTTGTTTGTTTGTTAGCGTGCGTCCTATGCGACAGTTGGGGCATACTTCTGCTAAAAATAGTGTTTATTGCTGTTCTGATCAAGTTGCACTGGGCAGCCTGGATTTTATCCAGCAGCCTTAAAACATACAAAAATTGGTCTCAGCTGGTTAGGACACACTTAACTAGGTGTCTCTAAGTTAAACTGGGTGCCTCTGTGCTTGACTTGGAGTCACTGGTCTTCCCTGGGTGTCTCTGGCCTTCTTGCATTTGGAGTTGGAGTGGAAATACCCAAGCAGGAAGACGAGGAAATAGGCGGATGAAAAGGGAGGAGGCCCAGAGGAAGAGGGGGTCCTCGTGGGGAGGGCAAGGGTGCCAGCATCCCCTGAATGCTGTCCCCTGCCCCTGAGCGCAGAGCCCCAGCCCTGGGTGCAAACTTGCCTTTCCCTCTGGCAGCCGAGGGTTTGGGGAAGGTCGGCAGAAATCAGAAGTGGTGGGAAGGGGCACGGAAGGGCTTAACCACCCCCCCCACACGCTCGCTGGGGGCCCTTCCCATCTCCTCGCCTCCCTCTGCCTGACATTCTTCTCCCTATGCTGTCTTCATCCACCCTCCCACTTCCCTTCTCCCCCCACCTCCCATCCCTCCAAATAAGGAAGTCGGAGGCAGTGCAGTGGTCAGGGAGGATGCCTGCGGGTCTGGTCCCCGCCCCCAGGCCCAATCCAGTTGCCAACGAGGCAGTGGGGCTGGGGTGGAGGGAGCCCCTCGCTAGCCACCCTGGCCACAGGCTCCCAAGGGCTCAGCGCAGCAGTGTCCGGGCGGCCAAGGCACCCAGCACTAGAGCCACGTCAAGGTGAGAGCAGAGCCTGGCCTGCAAGGTTGCCAAGAACCGGTTCACTCTTTCACTGCTGGTGGCTCTGGGAGCTGGAAGATGACGTGGCCCAGTCGTTCCACTCCCAGGAACTGACCCAAAGAAAACAATCCTAAAGAAAGAGAGCTGTGCCCGGAAATATTCACATAAGGGAAATGGCTTTAAAAACTTTAGTCTATCACTGCTGTGGATTGTTCTTTTACTTAAGCATTTTAGTGACCACTTGGTGACAGGCACCCTACCAGCTACTAGGCATACAGAGGAGGGTATAAGCCGATCTCTTCCCTCTGGGGCTTCACGAGCAAAATGAGGGCGGTTGAGAGCACAGACTACAAAACCAGGTAGCGGTGGGTCTGAGCACCTGTTCCCTTATCTGTAAAACGGTGACACCTTATAGAGCAAGGGGGCCAGGATCAGTGAGGTGACACACACCATGGCACTTAGCGCATAGAGTGCTTGGCAGTTACCACCTAGCCTCGTGACAACTGCCATTCCCCTAGGAATGTGACAGACACCATGACAGGATGCACAAGCTATTAGAACACAGAGAGGATGTGCTAAGTGCCACCGCAGAGGCAAGCACAAGCTCTGAGAGCACCGGGAATAATGTATTAGTTCTGCCGGGGGATGTCACCGAAGGTCCCCGTAGGTGTTAGCTGGGTCTTGAAGTATGTGCAGAGATTCGCCGGGTGGACAGGACATGAAAAAGCATGCCAGGTGGAAGCAAATACGTGGGCCCAGTGGAGAGGAGAGACGGGTCAGGGTGAATTCCAAGAACTTCTTCTAAGTGTCTGGTGGAGGAGAAACAGATTGTTGCTCTACACTTCCGTGCGTCCATCCTAGTCACACATGCGCCAAGCTGAGCCCTCCCACTGTGACCCCCTAAACCTTGGCTTTGAAAATTCAAGACCCCACCAGGCTCAGCTCTCCACCATGGCAAGGTCCCCATCCTTTTGGTGATCGCAACCCATTTGAGATGTTTTGAGGCCAGTATTGAAAGGGAAGGTTCCGGTCTCTACCCTTTTCTTGCCATGATTCTCAGCCCCTTTGCAAATTCACCCTCTTTTCCCAGCTCTTCATATCAAGAGATATTGGGAAGAAAGAAAAGGGAGGAGCAATTTTTATGTCCACTGACCCAAATCCGAGTGAAAAGATCCCAAGTTCTTGAAACGAGGGGCTGTGGTGATAATATTAATCATAATAGTTGGGCTGGGTGAGGTGGCTCACACCTGTAATCCTAGTACTAGGAGAGGCTGAGGCAGGAGGATCATTTAAGGCCGGGAGTTTGAGACCAGCCAGCCCCATAGAGAGACCCCATCTCTACAAAAATTAAAAATAAAAATTACCCAGGTGAAGTGGAACATGCCTGTAGTCCCAGCTACTTGGAAGGCTGAGGTGGGAGGATTGCTTGAGCCCAGGAGTTCTGAAGACTTAACCTTCAGTGAAGTGTGGGGCCAGGGCCCACAGGCCAGGGTGATGATGGTGTTTGTATTTCCTCCTCCTTCTTTTTCCTATAAGTCCCACCTGTAACCTGGAGAAGGAGATTCTATCAAGCCACAGCCAGGACTCTGGGTTTGGTAACTAAGGGCAATTTTTCTTCTTTGTGCTGTCCTATATTTTCCAGGGTTTTACAAGGAGCATGCACTGCTTTGTTACTGGGAGGGACAGATAACCTTTAGGTCACATTAAATGGGAGCAGGCCGCACAGGAAGCTTTAGCAGGAAGAAAGTTGGGGCAAAAGACCAGAGAAAGGAGGGAGGCCTGGCCAGCACAGACGGCTTGTCCCCCTCCTACTACCTCCTCCCCTGGGAGGGGACACCACTCACATGCCAGGGTCTGGGCTGTTCTTCCCAAACTCACACATATGCACAAACACATGCATGCACACACTTACACATATGGCATGTAAATATACACATGCAAACACATAAACATGCCCACCCATGACACACATGCATGCATGCACACATACTTGCTCACACAGGCACACATATAAAACACACACGTAAACAAATATAAATACATATTCTCATGCACATACACACTCACATATCTACACGTACACCTACACATATACACATGAAATACACATACACAACCATTACACTCACCATACACATGGGCTCTGTTTTGCTTTTATTTTTTTATTTTTTTATTTTTTTTGAGACAGAGTCTCACTCTGTTGCCTGGGCTACAGCCCGTGGCAACAGCCTAGCTCACAGCAACCTCAAACTCTTGGGCTCAAGTGATCCTCCTGCCTCAGCCTCCCAAGTAGCTGGGACTACAGGCACGCGCCACCATGCCCGGCTAATTTTTTCTCTATATTTTTAGTTGTCTGGCTAATTTCTTTCTACTTTTTTAGTAGAGACAGGGGTCTCGCTGTTGCTCAGGCTGGTCTCTAACTCCTGAGCTCAAACGATCTTCCTGCCTCGACCTCCCAGAGTGCCAGGATTACAGGCGTGAGCCACTGCGCCGAGGTTGGATGTGGTGGCTCACGCCTGTAATCCCAGCACTTTGGGAGGGGCCGAGGTGGGGAGATTGCTTGAGGCCAGGAGTTCAAGGTTACAGTGAGCTTGAACTGTACCAGGTGACAGAGCAAGACCCTGTCTCTAAAATAAATAAATAAATGAGACTTGGCAAAACTTTCCTGGCACAACCATCTCTCGAGGGTTCCTCTGGCCTCTTCTGAGCAGCTCCCGTGGACGCCTCCCAGGAGCAGGGTGCCTTCCCCAGAACATACACTGAAGGTGCCATCTCAGGGTGGGCTCCAGAGAGCACTGTACCACTTTAACCACAGTCTGGGGTGCCATGCCCATCACCTTGAGCGCTGAGTGGCCTGTCAGCTCCTGGAAGCTCAGCACCTGGAAGGGCTTCCCAAAAGGTCCCTCTGAAACCTCTTAAGCAGCTGCACGCTCTATGGAGTGGCTGCAGTTTGCAGAGTCCACACTTCCCTGGAGGAAGCCCATGAGGCCAGACCCACCTGGGTCCAGAGAAAGGCCCTTGGAGTCAGAATGCTTGGCTCAAGTCCCTGCTCCTCCCTGAGCTCAGTTTCCTCATCTGTCATGGAACAGGCCTCTCAGCTCTAATCGAAGGCTTGTAGCTGGTGCTGCAGACTGTGCCTCCTGGCCTCAGAGGCAGCTGGAGAGGAATTTAATTTAGAAGCTGACATGCGCCCAAAGTCCTTAGACACCGTTATTTATTGCCGGGGCTCCCACGGTCCCTGCCACTATAAATATATACGTAGCGTGCTCTACTAGAGAGCCCAGATGGCCCGGGGGGGCAGAACCCCACACACATGTGCAGTCACCACCACCAGCCCCCACAGGTTAGCCACAGCCCAGTGGTTTGCCAGAAACATCTGCCCCACGTTTCCTGGATAACATATTGAGCAGCAGAGGGCCCAGGAAGGGAGGGGACAGCTGGGAGCCGAGGGCCTCCAGGGTGGTCTCGAACAGGAAGGATGGCAGGCAATCAAATCAGGTGGCAAGTCACAGGTCTGTGGCTTTGGAGCACCAAGGAGTGGGACCTGCTCAGGGCCAACTGAGATGTCCCCTGCCACCTATCACCTTCCAAAGGGGATGCCTAGCAGAGACTGAGCTGAGAGTTTTTGCTTCTTTAAAGAAGTCCCTTGTTGGCTACATCACAGAATGGGTGGGACGGGAAATCAACTTAGAATGACATGAATTTGGTATTCCTTAGAAAAAGGGAGTGAGTTCCTGATGGTCCAAGGAATAAGGAATGAGCCCATTGGGATGTGGGTAACTCCAGTGTCCCGAGACAGCCAGGTCTGCAGTGACACGGGGAGGCCCAGCAATAGTGCTGCCCTTTGACCCTGGTGAGAGAGGTGCCTGCCCCAGGGTTCAAGCCCTACAGAGCTCCACTCTGGCTCTTCTGGGTTATGTTCCTCCCCACAGGGTAAGGCCAAGGGGGCATGTCCAGTATATTATCACATCTCCCCCTTCTAGAAGGTACTGTGCCCCTAGGCCTGAGGGTGGCCAAGGTACCCCTGTCTGCAAAAGGATGATGGAGTAGGGCTGGCCACGTGTGCGGCCAGGGCTCCCTCAGTGGGAGGTGGGCAGGCAACGGGAGGGCAAAGGGGAGGCCTCCCGCCTCTGCCAAGGTCTCCACCCAGTGATTTCTGCTTAGACTGGCCGCCTTGTCATCAAGGGAAGCCAGGAAGGTAACATGCTACCCCTCCTGACAGAAGGGCTCTAGAACTGGTAAGACCACGAAGGAGGATTAGGGCTGGGCAGCTGGCACCCTCTGTCTGCTGCACTTTCCTACTGAATGCAGCAGAGGGGAGAGGGCAGCCCCCCAGAGAGCCCCCACCGCAGCACAGACCCCCTCGGCACCCAGGATCACCACAGGAGATGAGGATGACGTCCAGCACCCACACTTTGAACTTGGCCAGCCAGGCGCAATTACTCAACTACCTACTCACGTTTTCCTCAGTTGGCCCCTGAGGTCAGAGCCAGCTACTCCCTTGGAGGTCCCCATTGGCACTGGGGACTGCTGGACACGGAATGTGCCGTCAGTCAGAAGCTCATAGGAAGCAAATATGGGATTGTCCACTTCCGCTCTCACCTGCTACTGCTGTGTGACACATCATCCCGAAACTCTGTGGTTTAAGATAACGGTTTGTTATTATTCACAAGCCTGTGGATGCTGAATGTTTCTGCTGATCCGGGCTGGCTTAGCTGACCCCGACTGGGCCTCCCCCCACACATCTGGAGCTGCCAGCTCAGTTGGGCACTCGCTGGTCCCAGCGGTCTCAGCTGGGACGGCTCCTTCTGCCTCACACGTCCCCTCCTCCAGGAGGCCAGCCCAGGCTTGTTCACTTCGCGGCTGGGTGGGTTTCCAAGAGAGCTGACGGGCGCATGCTGGGCCTCTTGAGGCGTAGGCTTGATTTTACCATATGCTATCGGCCAAGTCGCAAGACCAATGTGGATTCAAGAGGTGGAGACATAAACTCCACCTCTTGATGGGAAGAGCAGCAAAGTCACATTGTGAAGAAGTATGATATGCAGAGGGGAATAATTACGACCATTTTTGCTAACAGCCTCCCACAGGAAGCATGGCCATTTGCCCTCTAGGACAGATTCAGCAGGGAAGTTGCCCCGGAAAAACTCCTATGAAAATTTTTTAGGTGTCTGACCATGGTAGTTGCAGTGGTTGGGATCCCACCAGGAAAATCGAGCCCCATCCAAGTAGTTCAATAGTGAATTAATACAAAAAACTCCAGTTGACCCTTGAACAACAAGGTGGTTAAGGGCGCCAATCCCTTACGCAGTCAAAAAGCCGTGCGTAACTTCGGGCTCTCCAAAACTTTACCTATAGCTTCCTGGTGGCTAGAAGCCTCACCGATAATATAAAGATTAACACATATTTTGTGTGTTATGTATGTTATATGCTGTATTCTTACAATAAAGTAAGCTAGAGAAAAGAAAATGTTATTAAGAAAATCATACAGAAGAGAATATATGTTTACTATTCATTAAGTGGAAGTGGATCATCATAAAGGTCTTCATCTTCATCATCTTCACACTGAGTAGGCCGAGGAGGTGTAGGAGGAGGAAGAGGAGGGGTTGGTCTTGCTGTCTCAGCGGTGGCAGAGGCAGGAGGGGAGGCAGAAAAGGCAGGCGTATTTGGTGGAAACTTATGGAAATACGTCATCATTTCTGTCTGATGTTTTTCCTTTTTTTCATTTCTCTGGAAGTGTCTCTATCCAGTACCAATCCTTCTTCCACCATCTGCTTTAGTTTCAGCGCCTGTATCACAGAAGGGTCCGCGTCGTAAGAAGTTAAAAGCCCGCGGTCTTGAATAATCTTCTCCCAGGGTGCGTAATGCCAATGTGTGTTCCGGCACCGTTTCCTCTGTGTCTCCTTCCTCACGGTCTGCACTGGTTCAGAAGCACTCATCTCCGTCAAATTGTTTTTTGTTGATTCCTTTAATGTGGTGTCTATTAGCTCCTGAATTCCTCCAAGATCCGTATCTTGAAACCCTTCACTCCCCCCTCCCTTTTTTTGCCATATCCACGATCTCTTTGAAAGATTTCCTCGATTGGCTCCGTCATAAATCCCGTGAAGTCAGGCACAACATCTGGACACAGTTTTCTCCAGCAGGAGTTTATTGTTTCGGGCTTGATGGTTTTTGCAGGTTTTCTATAACAATAATGGCATCTTTAGTGGTGTAATCCTCCCAGACTTTTGTGACGTTCTGTCTACCAGAGTTCCCTTCCACAGCACGGACGAGCTTTTCCGTAGAGTACTGTGTGTAATAAACCTCAAAGGTCCTTATGACCCCCTGATCTAGAGGCTGAATTGGAGATACCGTGTTTGGGGATAAGTAGACCCCTTCAACACCTTCTACGTTGAACTCATGGAGTCTGGGTTGCCAGGGGCATTGTCCAGTATCAAAAAACTCTAAAAGGCAGTCCCCTTAAGGACATCTTTGAGTCTTTTTTGATCCATTCAGCAATAGAGGGGATGGGCAGCAAGGGAGAAGGCTCTGTCACCTGTCCTCAGCAGGAGGGGACAGTGGGGGAGTGACCTTAGGTGAGGAAATGACCTGGTGTCTGAGGAACAGCATGGCTGGATTCCCAGCTCTTGACCTTCCCTGCTCATCAGTTCTCGAGTGGCCCCGCCAGCCAGAGCTGGGGATCAAACTCCTTGTAGCAGGCGTGAATGGCCACCGTTGTGGGGAAGTAACAATAGCAGCAGCTGCTGTTGATTAACCGTCTAGTGGCCTAGGCACTAAGCTTCATGCTTTAGGTGGATTATTTCATTTAACCCTTTTAACAGCTCTCTGAGATAAGCACCAAGCGTGTTCCTATAAAACACAGAAAAAAATTATTATAGCAAAAAAAAAGGTGCTCCAGGTGTGCACATATAACTGAACAAAAAGTCTCTGAAACTGAAAATGAGAACATCCCAGAAGGTCTGACTACGCAGTGTGGCTGCTTGAGGCCAAATTAGATCTGCAGGTCGACATAATTTTCCATAAGTGGCTAGAAAAAAATAACTTTCTCTATATGTTCTATGTAATAAATCATACAGCATCACTATATATGTTTTCATTCAATATTTATTGTGATCCACCATTGTAAAAGTTTCACATGACATCATACTTTAGAGGAAGAAATTGAAGATCAGAGAGGTGGAGTAACCTGCACAAGGTCACACAGCTTGTCAATGAGTGATTCTATGTTGCTCAGTGATGGCATAAGTAATACATCAAATACAAACTGGGGGAGGCACCAGTGTGGGTGCCACCACTACGTTCATGACATCACAATGAGTATATTTGTGCTAATGGAACAGGGTCAGCACACACCTCTGGGGGCAAACAGTCAAATGTCAGGAGCCCCTCTAGCTCTCCCTGGATTTTCCCTTTAAGCTAGTAAAAATCCTCTGTTATGAAGGGATTGTGGAGCTCCCCAGCCCAGCTCCATGTCGTAAGTAGTCCCAGAGGGGTTGGGTGACTTGCCCAAGGTCACACAGGTGTTAGAGGGGAACCGCACACCACCACTGCATGCAGCTGCAAATCTGTTTCATGGCCTGCTTCCTCTCTCCTTCTCTAGAATGCCTCCTTGCTGCCGCAGAGTCTCAGCATTCAAACTCGGAGGGCAGGTTGGGTTTGGTTTAGTTTTTCACATGCTCCTTCACAGATTACAGGCAAGATCTTACTCTTCAACTGAAAGTAGAAATATATTAAGTTTAGTTTAAGACATTGCCCTTTCCCTCTTCCCCACTCCCCAAATACATTAGGACCTTCTTGTCCCACCAAAAAAATAACCATCATCATCATCATTCTACGGAGCAGAAAAGAATGTGTGAGCTTCCTGTTCCTGGCTGGGCATTTCCTGGAAGAAGGCAATTAAGTATTCATTGATCAATAGGAAAAGGGCAGCTTCCAGCCTTATGATTTCCTGGTACAAGCAAAGTCAAAGGTAGGGAGAACTCACCTTGACTCAGGTTTGCAGCCACAGACTCCATGCCTCCTGTCCAACTCTTCCATCAGGGAGCCAAGGGGCCTACGTCCCCTGGGCTCCTGTAAGCTGTGTTTTGGGGGGATGTAAGGCTCTACCAGAATTCAGGTTCGGGGGTCGGGGGGAGGTCATTAGTGCTGATACCTGGTGTCCTTGCTCATGGCTGGGAGCAGGGGGCCATCTCTACGCCACTCAGATACAGGTGGACATTCCAGCCGAAAGCTGAGCTACTTCTGAATGCAAGGATGGTGCATTCATTAGCTTTTGATGCATAACAAACCACTCCGAAATTTAATGGTTTAAAACAACAACCATTTATTTGGCTCACAATTCCTCACTTCAGTGATTTGGGTTGGACTCAGCTGTGTGGTTCTTCGGGTCCCAGCTAGACTCACTCATACATCCTTGGGCAGCAGGATCTAGTGGGCCTAGCTGATTTAGCTGGCTCAGCCAAGAGGGTGTGCCTCTGCTCCATGTGCTCCCTCATTCTCAGTAGGACAGCTGGAGCATTACGCCTGGTAACCGGCAGGATCCCAAGACAAGAACGGACGTACTCAGGGCCTCTTGAGGCCCAGTCTTGGAACTGTCATGAAGTCACTCCCACCATATTCCAATGGCTAAGTCAAAAGGCCATCCCTGATTCAAGGACTGGAAATCAGTCCCAGAAGCTGCAAAGTCACAAATTTTTCTAGGAACAAAGTAGGAGCTTCAGGAAAAAAAAAATGTTGAGTAAAATAATCACCCAAGTAAGCCTCTGTGGCACCAGCCTGTTGCACACCTACTAAGTGCAAACCTTAAGCCCAAGCAGTGGGCAGACTCGTATGCAGTAGCAAGCTGGAGCCTGCCAGCACGGGCTCATGAGAGCCGACTGTTAAATACTCAGTTGTTAAACCATCTTAGCTTGAAATTGACCAAGCTAAGTGGGAGTGGGAGTATTTACACCACGAGAAGGGGCTAGTGCTACAAATCAGGGCACTTTTTCTCCCAGAGGGCTGGTTTACCAGCTCACCATTGCTGTTAAGCCAAAACAAACACTGTCCCTTCCAATCTAATGAGTAAGATACACAATGAAAGGATTAAAATGCATCAACCAGGCAGGATGATTGCAACACAAGAAGGAAACTGAGAGATGGGAGACTTAGAAGAAAAAGGAACTCGTAGTTCCCAAGGAGGTGGACATAGGTAAGGCATCACAGAGGAGGTGGTCTTTTTAGCTGGGCCTTGAAGGAAAACTAGAGACGGCCGTAGCCAGAGGGAAGGCCGCAGCCGGAGGAGCAGCATGGGCACAGGCGAGGTGCCCTCAGAGAGTGGGTGGCCAGCCACAGCGTTTTACTTAGTGTCAGTTTGGCTTCAAGTGACAGAAAACCCCATACAATAAAGACTTCAGCAAGCCAGTTTCATTCTCTCCCGTAAGCGATCTTGGGAAATGATTGGTCCTCCGCAGGCATGGCAGCTCTGCCCCCATGGCTCCCCTTCCTCTAGAGTCTCAGAGAACAGGTGTGTGATCTTCTCCCTGTTTTTCTCTCCCCTTCTTGGGTGCAGTGGGTCATCCAACAGCCTTGGATTTGATGCCCAGCTTCCCCACTCAGCGGTTGTATGAGCTTGGACAATTGCTTAGTCTTTCTGAATCCTGGTTTCCAACTCAATAATGTGGAGCAAGGTAACTCACAGGGTTACAGTGACCCAGGGACAGTGCCTATGCAGAGCTTAGTGGACCCAGGGTGGGCACCAGGGGCAGTGTGGGGTGAGTGTGTGTGTGTGTGTGATGAGAGAGAGATTCCTTCCAAGCCCCGGCCAAAGCCCCACTTGGCCCCTCTCTGTCCGCTCTAAGAAGCAAGGCCTCCCTCTTTCTGGGTTTGTGTGGACAGGACGGCTCTTGGGGGCAGGGAGCCCGGGTGACCTGATTCTTGTGGAGTTTGGTTCTATATGGGCGGCAAGGCTGAACCTTGACCACTTCAGACCAGCTCCGCTGAGGCAGCCACTTCAAACAAAGGGTCAGTGGGGATGGCCACCCCAGCCCCTGGTCCCCAGCCCCCACCCCGTCCCTTTTCATCCCTAACCCATGTCCCACAGCAGGGGAACGTGCAGCCACACCTGCCTGGAGAGGACTTCTTTGGGAAACGATGCCCACCCCTCCAAGATCAGGGGGTTGGGCTGTCAGGTCATGGCTGGGAGGGGGTCAGGGCAGGATGTCCGCTAGGTCAGTGATCCAAGCAAATATTTGGCAGATCAACGCTCAAGGTTAACCTTGAGTGCTCATCACTGGTCACCAGCGGGTGGCTTCCTGCCGCTCTCCCCGACACCTCCCCTCTCTGCAGCCTTCAGGCCTGGGGTCTTCTCTGGCTGGGCTCTGGGGCCCACCCATCCTCCAACCCCGCTGATCTAGAGCTCCCTGCCTTGCTCACTTACCGTCCGGTAGTCCTGGGACACGCCATTCTCTCACCCTGAGTGAGCGGCCAGAAGATGCCAGCGCCCAGTCGGGGGAGCCTCCTGCCCCATGCTGTATGCACTCTCTCCTAGTGAAAGGCCAGCCGCTCACTCTCTCCCCCTAACCACCCTGGGCACACATCCCTGGCCCCTGTCCAGCTGACAAGTCCGTCCCTCTCCCAGCCCCCTGAGGGAGAGAGCCTGTGGGGAAGGTGGGGGGCTGCACCTGCACCCCCACTGCGGCTGGAGAGGGGCCTTGCACCTTCTCAGAGAGCTGCCAAGTGCTGCCCGCAGCCAAGAGGGAAGCGGCGCCTCTCAGAGCGCTTTGTTCCACTTGCTGGAGGGCTAAAAATACACTGGCACTGCCAAAGGCAGTCCTCGAGAGCCCAGGGGAGCTGGCAGTGGGGAACAGTTATCCTGGCACCTGGCATTGTTAAAGGAGCAGCACAGGATTAGCCAGCCTCGGGTCCCTCCTGTACCCGCCATCCGGAGGACTCCGCATTCTGTTCGTGCTGGGCTTCCCTGGGCCTCTGCTCCGGCCCTGCCCCCGCTCTCTTGCCCCAGGCTGAACTGCCTTCGTCCCTGGTTGGAGCCTGGAGCTGACTATGTGACTGCTCTTTTACAGATGTCAAACCAGCAGCTCTCCTGCAAAACACGGAGGACGCTTCCCGGTCCTCCAGCAAAGCTACAATTAGCAGTAAGGCTGAAAATGGAATCCCCTTAGTGGGCCATAACCCAGTGGCTTAAATTCAAGAAACATGTATGGACACCCTGCTTCAATCCGTCGTAATCTTTCCAGGACCTCAAGCCTCTTTGAGAGTCTGATGAAGGATAGAGACCCAGAAGAAAAAACGACCCTAAATAGCAATCTCCAGGCAATTTTAGGGAATTTATGAATATCATCAACCATGTCCACACTCACACAGACTCCAAGTCAGGAACCCTTGATCTGCTGGGAGCCAGGCACTGAGCTAGACCTGGAGATGGAAAATTGAGTAAGGGAGGGGACTGCCGCGTACCCAAATGCCACCTGATGTCACTTGTGTTTAAAGAGAGGTGAGAACAGGGCCACAGGGCTGGGAGGGGAGGATGGGCCTGGGTGTAACTAGAACAGGAAGGAGAGGGTGCATCTGAATGGGGCTTTGAAGGACAAACACGATCTTACCAGAGGGAAAATGTAGGGTTAGAGAATTTATGTACATGGAAATTGTGCTCCTAGCAGGGCATGAAAAAGAAAATTTGTCTGGAAGCAGGGCCAGCCCGAGGGCTCGTAGAGGGTATGAAGAGCGAATGTATTCATTTTCCATTGCTGTGTAACAACCTGCAGCAAATGAGAGGCTTAAAGCAACACACATGGCCAACCAGCTAAAGTGGGTCCTCAGCTCAGAGCCTCGCCAGGCTGCGCAGGGTGTGGGCCGGGACCGTGACCCATGTGTGGCTTGACAGGGAGGAATCTGGGCCCATGTCCATTCAGGTTGTTGCCGGGACCTTGGGACTCTGGGACTGGGAGCCTCAGCTTCCAGTGGCTGGAGGCCCCCAGTGGTCACCGCAGCTCCCTGCCACGGGGCCCTCTCCATGGGCAGTTCACAAGACGGCAGTCAGCCTTTCCAAGGCCAGCAGAATCTCTATGAAGTCTGCTAAGACAGACTCTTATACAACACAAAGGCGGTGACAGCCTGTATTCTTGCTTCTTGCTGGAAGCAACTCACAGGCTTTACCCGCACGCCAGAGGACAGGATTCTACGCGGGCAACAACAAGGGTGGAGACCACAGGGCCATCTTAGAATTCTGCTGGCCACAGGAGGACTCAGCTGCAAAAAGGTGTCAGAGAGAGTTGTGAATGCCCTTGTGTGCCACAGGTAGGAGTCTGAACTTTATCCTATGGGAGACGGAAGTCACTGAAAGGGGGCGGAGAGGGAAGGGTGGAAGTGAAAGGAAAGACTTCAACTGGAAGATGATTTCCACGGTTCGGGGAAAAGAATGAAGAGCGTGGCCATAGGGTGGAGAAGGAAGACCCAACGCCACCTGGCTGACTGCATTTCCTCCTAGTCTCCACTCAGTGCCACCTGATCGGCAAGGCTCTCCCTGTCTACCTGGCATAAGGTAACCCCGCCTCCTCCCAACCCCCATCCAGCCTTACTGCCTCACAGCGGTTATCACCCCGTGCTGCGTTTGTGTTTTTATCTGCTTACTGTCTTTCTCTCCCTCGCAGAGTATAAGGATTTTGTCTGGCTCACTGCTGTATCTCCAGCCTGGGGCAGAGTACACACTCAATCAGTGTGTGCTAACTGAATGAATGGAGGAATGGATGGATGTGTTCAAAAGATATTGTGGCCATAGATTTGCTGGAACTTCAGACGTTTAAAATTTGGTAGAGGAAGAAGGAATGCTCTAAGGTTTCTGCCTTGATAGGTTGGATGGTGACGATCAGTGACATGGGAAGAAGTAAGTCAAAATGGGAAGCAGATACAAAGCAGATACTGAGTTGAACTTTGGTCCAGTGGATCCGAGATGACCAGGGAGCAGCCAGGTCGGATATCAAGTGGGAAGTTGGAAATATGAGATGCAGGGCTTATGAGATAAGGGCCAGGCATGGGGGTTCACACCTGTAATCCCAGCACTTTGGGAGGCCCAGGCTGGAGGATTGCTTGAGACCAGGAGTTTAAGATCAGCCTGAGCAACAGGCTATAGTAACACTCTGTCTCTACAAGAAATTAAAAAAAAAAAAAAAAACCACATAAAGAAAACCTAGCCGGGTGTGGTGGTGCCCCTCTAGTCCCTAGCTACTTGGGAAGCTTAGGCAGAAGGAGGGATTGAGTCCAGGAGTTTGAGGTTGCAATGAGCTATGATCATGCCACTGCACTCCAGCCTGGGTAGCAGAGTGAGACCCTGTCTCTTAAAAAAACAAACAAACAAATAAAAAAAACCCAGAGCTTAAGAGGTATTAATAAGTAGGTGAGAAGGGAATGCATTACATAGTCAGTGCTAATAGAGGACAGACGAAGTCAAATGTTCAGCAAGAGAGAAGAGAACCAAGGACGCCCCCAGGACAGGAGCCCATCTGAGAGGCAGGAGAAGATGCACAGGTCCCTAAGAAAGTCCCAAGAAGGCAGGCAGGCCCTGCTCAAAGCTATGGAGAGGACAAGCGCACAAGATTAGACTTGAAAGGATTTGGTGAGAAAGGGTGACTGGGGACCACAGTGACAGCCGCCTTCGGGGAGCGGAGGTCCCCAGGTCAGTGAGAGGCTGAAAGAGGGTGTCGGCGGTGCCTTCAAGATGGAGCACGGGGTGACGCCAAGAACAAAGTTGATGGTGAGGAGGGGAGGAGGGAAAGAAGAGGATGAATCCAAGAGTGGGCGGTGGAAATTCTGGGATGGACAGAAGTTGCCGGCCTCCAGGCACAGATTCAGCAAACCCACCCTGCTTATTCCCTTCCCTGCTGGCCCCCAACCCTCCTGTCGGTGGGACATAGGGGAAGCAGAAGAGGAGACGTGGGCACATGTTCAAGGGACGTCTAAGTCCCTTAAACCTGCCCTAGCCTTGGGCTTGTCCTAGCCGCAGAGAGAGGCGTAAAAGGAAATGCTCTGCGGGAACTGAGGGGAGCTCTGAGGGCTCCTTGGTTGCGGATGGAAGATCCTGGTATCACCCCGTTCTCCAAGAACCCATTGCTGCTGGTAACAGATGGCATTTTCCAAAAATGGCCACAATAACGTCTCCCATCCCACTTGTTCTTGCACAGTGTGACCTTGGCACACCCTCATGCAGAGGTGAAGTCAATGTCCCTTCACCTTGAACCGTGGTGGGCCTCTGGGACCACTTCAGCTGCTAGAGCCCACCATAAAGGATGTTGGGTGACCTCGTCCTCACGGTTGGACCTCATGGTTGGACAAGGCCATGCCACTTCCTCAGGTTTCTCTCTCTTGACGGATGTGCCTTTGAAGCCCTGAGCCCCCATGTAATAAATCTGGTTATCCTAAAGCAACCACACAGAGAGCCTCTCATGAAGGGAAACTGAGGCCCCCAGCCCAGCACCCAGCCTCAGCTGAGCTCCAGCTGACACATCCCGGCCACAGCTCCCCTCATGACTCCAGCAGAATCTGCCATGTTCTCCAGAAGTGTCGCGAGGCCCTGCCCCTTTCCCCTGCTGCGTATTCCCTGGGAAGGCAGCTTTATGTCCCCAAACACACCCGCCCGGGGCCCAGGGGAGGACAAGCAAGCAGGCCCTAGGCAGAACGTCCACCCCCAGAAGGCCCCAGAGGTGTCTGGCACAGGTCACCTGCCCAGCTCCCAGCTCCCCACCCACCCTGCTCCAGGAAACATGGAAAATCCAGAAACCCTCCCAGGCCCAGCTGCACTCCAGGAAGAAACTGGGCGCGCTGCCCAGAAGTACACAGAATGGACTTTGGGCTGATTGCCCAAGCTGGGCTAACGCCCCCACCTTCTTAGAAAGGGCACACTTTCCGGAACAAAGGCCACAGCCTGTCACAAAAGCCAGATGTTGGCAGAGCAGGAC
Source organism: Propithecus coquereli (assembly GCF_000956105.1). Taxonomy (NCBI): domain Eukaryota; kingdom Metazoa; phylum Chordata; class Mammalia; order Primates; family Indriidae; genus Propithecus; species Propithecus coquereli. The sequence goes on from NW_012139747.1 coordinate 6,336,662, forward strand.
ATTGGAGGTGGGAAGGATGCCCCCCAGTGGGGGAGAAATGGGGGAGGGGAAGAGACATATGTACACACACATCCCCTCCATTGCCTTGGGCAATGAGGTCAGCCAAGTCATTCTTTCCTGCTGGCGTGCAAAGCCAGATTGCTCTTCCCATGGTTAAGAACCCAGGCTTTGAAGCCAGACTGCCTGGGTTTGTAAGCCCATTCTGTGACTTTCTGGCTGTGTGATCTCAGACAAATTACTTAACCTCTCTGAGCCTGAGTAGCTGCATTATTAAGACAGAGATAGTAACAGTGACCTCTTCATCATTAGGATCGTTAGAGTCAGCAGAGATAATGTATGGGAAGCTCTTAGCATAGAAACCAGCACATTGTAGCTATGCATTACGTGACTCCGGTTGTTATTATTTTATTTTTAATCATAAATATAGTAACAAATACCTTACCATGGCTCATGAGCTGATACGTGGAGCCCCATACAAATTTTTGCAAATAAATTCCAGTTTGGAGGCAAAAGAGCAGGAAAACTAATGAGAAATGTCTAGTCATTTATATAACATCCCTCTCCCATCACCCCATATGGGAAAATAAAAGGTTCTTTTAAAAACACAAATTTAATGGTGTTTTAGCCCATCTGACTGCCCTGTTCTTGGTTTCGGCTGTTTTCCAGCTGCGGTGTTTTTCTCATTGATCAGAGAGAAATCCCCAAGGTCTGGCAAAGGAAGCTTTTAATTGCTCTGGATGAACTGATTTTTGGCTTAGCTACTCAAGCGTATAATTGAATGAGAGAGAAAGAGAGAGAGAGAATATCACTTTGAGATTGCTTTGAGATAAATACACAGTCAGACATCCCCCTTCCTGCCCGGACCTCAAAGATTCCCCTTGGCCTGACTGCCACAAGCTCTGAGGACACAGAGCACAGAGCAGTCGCTTCATCTTCCTGATCTTTCTCGAAATAATAATGCGTGATCATAACCATCGCTACCCTTTATCATATGTGCCGGTCGTGGGTTGGAGTTCCCCAGAAGCAGACTCTGAGGCAAGGATTTGAGTCAATCTGCTTTATTTGGAGAGAATCCCGGAAGCCCCAGGAGGGAAGACAGGATGGAGAGCAGCCAGCAAAGGGCGTGGTCGTGAGCAAGTGACGACGACGGGGGCAGCTGGGGCTTAATCCCCCTGGGGAATTCGAGGACATGTACACTTCAGCATCATCTCATCCAGGGACACGGGAGCTGGGGAATTTACACCCCAAGTCCCATCAGCCACCGGCTGAGGGCTATTCCTGGGGCATACTAATTCCCTGGCACTTGCAGCCATCCCCAATGCAGGCAGCTGGAGGAAGCCCTGGGGCAACGAGTCCCCAGCGCTAGCAGGCAGGAGTCAGGCCTTCTGGAAAGGCACCAGCCCCATCTGCCACAGCGCCCAAGTACAAAACAACTCAGAATTACGACGCTTGCCCATTCCCCACTCAAAAGATCCAAAGGATTTGTCATCTCATCGAATAGATAGATCGTCTTTTTAAAAGTAGATGAAATAGTTAAATATCCATTTATGACACTTAATTTATTACTCATCGAATACATACTTATAATCACGTATTATATGTTCATGATATATTAATTTGGAAAAGTTGCTTTCTTTGCCCTCATTTCATGACTCAATTTTATTCCAACTCTTCCAGCTCATCTTTGCTCTAAGGGTCTTTGTCATCCTCAGAGCCACCTTTTCAGTCGTCTTAGTTTCCCAAGCACATCTTCTTTCCTCCCCTCTGGGTTCTTGGCGATACAGCACTTTTGGAATCTGTAGGATGCTTTTGCTGGAATTTTTATCCCAAGCCTTGAGCACCTATTTGCATAACATTAGGGCAGCTGGCTGTTCCATTCATCTCGGGGGTGCCAATGCATGCTCTCCATAATGTAACCACTGATGGCATGGCTTTCTTAAGTGTCCTTAAAAGACTTGTTCACACTCATGGTGCAACACTGTGACGCCACACCCTTGGGAATCAGTTCCAAATCTGGCTTAAATTTCCTAGCCTCCTTTTTAGCAATTCCTTCAGATGACCTTGGTCAATGGCCTACACGACCGCTGGTGGAGGTTGTTTCAGATTACACATCTTGCCTAAACAGCACTTGGTTGTCCAAAATAAAATAGTTGGGTGCACCTACAACATGAAAGGCTGTGTGAGAACTTTCTTGAAAATAGAGAATCTATTATTGCGGAGATCACCTCCAGGCAGTGGGGAACTTCGCGAAGCATCCAAGTATAATAGTGGTGTTGACACTCACATGCATCAACCCATCTCAATCTCTACAACAACCCCAGGAGGCAGGTTCTATCATTATTCCCATTTTACAGATGGAGAAACTGAGGCTCTGGGTGGCTCAAGGAGCAGTGGAGTGACAGTGGTGGATGTGACTTCCGAGTGTGCACACCTTCCCCCCACCACACCGCCATCCCTGATGGCCAAGGACTGTGCCCATGGGTGAAGCTGGTAGACTCCCTGGCCCAACAGCCATGGTGGGGTCCTCACTCTACACCCCACTTTCCTGAGCTAGGGAAGCAAGAGGCGCCCTTCACCATTCCAGCTGGAAACCTCTGCGAGGAAATGCAAGGAAAAGTCCCCCTCAGGGATCTGAGGTTCCTTCCAAGACCATTTCAAATGGGCAAGCAAATGTCTGCAAGAGTTTTAGAAACAAGACACAACGAAAAATTCTCGACTCCCCCTTTCTTTTCTCTCTTGCTAATTAATCAGTCAGTGGCATGTGGGGTATTTTCTGATTAGTGGAACTGAAGAATTGCAGAGGGTTGTGAGGGAGAGATAGAATTCAGCCTGGTATCAACGGAAGACTGTGAGTTTGGAAGCCAGGCAGGGCTAAGCCCACTGCCTTCTGGCGCTCTCAGCCTCAGTTTCACCATCTCTAAGATGGGTTCTAATCTCTGCCTGGCAGAGCAGTGCTGAAAATTAAGCAAAATGCAGCACTTGACACGAGTCAGAACGCAATAGTGCCAACCCCCCTCCCCGCACCACCCCTTCCTTTCCTCTTCTCTTACCAGTCAGGCTATGGCAGGGCTGCAACCGGGTCCCTCTGGAGTTGGGGTGGGGGTCCCTGGGTGGAGAAGACAAGCCCCCACAACAGGGAACTCAAAGCTGGAACTCCTGGCTTCCTGCTCTTGCCTTTCCAAGGCCCCTCTTCCCATTCCAATGGCCTCCCCCGGTAGAAGACCACGCAGCCGGTCTGCCAGAGATCCCTCCTGCACCCCCACCCCCACTGGAGACCACCCAGTCCCTGCTGGGCACTCACAGCCACGTGCAAGACCCTCCTCTCCCCAAAGTGGGGCTAGTGGGTGGAAGCCCAGCACCTGCAGTTGCAGCCCTGGGTCCCAGGGGGCATCTCCCTGCCTTCCAGAAATCAGGGCATGGGAGCGAGAGAAAGAGGAAGAAACAGCAGGTGGGGGAACAGGGAAGACAGGGGCCGGTTCTCCCCCAGAGGGCCCCTGTGAGGCACACGTGGGAGCCGGGGGCTGCTGAATTCCCCGGCCCAAGCCGAGGGCATCCCGGGTTACGCTGGTGGGTCTCCAGAGCCGGCTGGAAGGCTGCCCTTGGCCCTGTGCTCACCGCTCACCACAGCTGCGATCTGCAGCGTGTTCTCAAGGGCAGGGTTTCAGTTTTGCAAACGGGTCCTTGGAAAACTGTGCATCCAGCTTCCCGCGGCCGGCCATGTCAGCAAAACACACCTCGGAAGAGGAGTTTGCCGCCAAGGAAGCTGGGAAACGGCCCGGAAGCCAAACGTGCCTCGGGATAATCTGCTTTAAATTAGCCGATGGCTGTTCCCTCCACTAGTGCCGGTAACCAGATTAGGGGTCAGTGGGTGTGCCCCATTTCATGAACATTCGTCGGTTAATCCCCAAATCATGCCATCGTCCGGGCCACACAGAACCCTCCGGCTCGGGTGGCCCAGTATCCTCAGGAGGAAAACGAGAGGATTGCTCAAGGTGACTTCTGTGACCCGCCCAGCTCGGACATTGTCTTCATTCCACATTTCACCTCGGCTTCCTTCATAATGGCTCCCAAGGTCTAATACGCTGAGCCCCTTAGTCATTCCCTCCTTATTTTAAAAACAGGAATACGTGTCCTTTGTCGGTGTCGCACTTACGGAACTCACAGTTCAGTGGTCAAGAAAGACTGGTGGACGGGTGTCGTATTTCGGCAGCGCCTTTCCCATTCCTGTCGCTTGCTTCCCAGACAAGGGCTGATACAGTGCACCAAGCTATTGGCTCTTTTTTTTTTTTTTGAGACAGAGTCTCACTGTGTTGCCCAGGCTAGAGTGCCGTGGCGTCAGCCTAGCTCACAGCAACCTCAAACTCCTGGGCTCAAGCGATCCTCCTGCCTCAGCCTCCCGAGTAGCTGGGACTACAGGCATGCGCCACCATGCCCGGCTAATTTTTTCTATATATATATTTTTAGTTGTCCGATTAATTTCTTTCTAATTTTAGTAGAGACGGGGTCTCGCTCTTGCTCAGGCTGGTCTCGAACTCCTGAGCTCAAACAATCCGCCCGCCTCGGCCTCCCAGAGAGCTAGGATTACAGGCGTGAGCCACCGCGCCCGGCCTGTTGTCTCTTTTTAATTCAAGAGTTAAATAACCTTGAAGAATCGTTTCTGGAAAAAAGGTAAAATTATGACTCATTAAAATATAAAAATGTTATTTGACTCATTAATGGGAGAACTAGCTAAGATGTTCTAACTGGTTCCGAGGAGAATTCCAAGACCCACGCACGTGCAGGCGGCGGGGTGCAGGAGAAGTCTATGCACAGGCAATAATCATCGCACTCCACTGGACGCAGCTAATTTGCAGTTCCATGAACACCAATTATTCACGTTGTTATCAGTTTTCTGCGACTTACAGAGTCTCAAGGGAGCTCAAAAGCGACGAAAGGCAGGAATAACCTGGAAGCTCTAGACTGGACATCCAGTAACCATTTTCTTTCTCTTACCCGTTTGAAAGTCTTTCACTCATTCTTCCTGAGGGTAATATAGGAGATGACCAAATGGCCTGAAGATACAATAAAAGCCACCCTTGGGGGACCCCGACCCCTCCAGGTTGGAAGCATATGGAAAATTCCTGGAGGAGACGGAAATTGAGCTGGGTTGATGAAGACGTGGAAAGCAGGGTCTCCCCGGGAAGAGGCCAGCGTGAGTGGAAGTTTGGAGGCGGGAAGGAACCCAGAGTGTTCTAGTGGGCAGAGTGGACCCGTCGGCCCAGAAAAGCAGGTTCGTAAAGGAAACTGGCAGGTGACAAGGTTGGAAATGTAAACTGGGACATCCTTGTGGCTTTTTATTGTGGCTCTCGGCTTATCAACAATCCTGGAGAAGGAGAGGTAAGAGAAGCAATAAAAGCAGTGGAGAAACAGTCATCTGTGAGGGCTGCTGGGAGGTGCTTGTCCTTTAGTCTGTTCATAGCAGACAATTTTGGGGGTGCCTTCCTCGTGACCCGACCTCTTTTGGGAGCATGACCCCCCTCCTTGCTGAGGAAGAAGAATCAGACAACCAGGTCTGAAACAGACGATGCCTCACCCCGCTTATTAGAGGGGGACAGAATTTGAACTCAGAAAGACCCAACTATGGTCAGGTGGGATTGACCCTGCAGTGGTAAGAACAATAAAATTGGGGCCCCCATTGTTACCATGGCAACCAGAGTCCGTCACACGCTGAGTTTGGGGGAGAAGAAGCTCAGTGCTTCGAGGTAATAGTCAATCTGCAGAGAGATTAGAACAGGCCGACAGAGAAGCCACCTGGCCCCAGGTTGCCTGGTAACCTTCCCTTCCCAGGAGGCTGCTGTGAGGCTCCTCTGGTAATGGGTTTCCTGGGGGTCTCGGGTTTCCTACTGGGATCCCCTTCGTCCTCAAGGTCACTTGAATGGCTCTCTGTTTCCTGCCCTCAAACAGGCTTCATGGAGTATGATGGACCCAGAGCCATCTCCTTCCCTTATACTGACTCTGCCTGCATTTTAGGCCAGGTTGGTAGGAAGGTTGTCGAATGAAGATTGAATGAATGAATGAATGATGAATAGTACAAAATGCCATCACTTCACTTCTTTCAGGAAGATCTGGGACATTCTGCTACATCCTCCACTTGTTTGTTAATTAAATGGCAATGGTACTTTTTATTGAGTACTTACTATGTGCCAGGCGCTGTGCTGAACTCTGCACCTTTCAGAGGCTGCAAGTGGCGACTGGTTCAGGGCTGGGCTCAAAGCTGATTGCTTGAGTTTGAAAGCTGTCTCTGCCTTTTCCCAGCTGTGTGACATTGGGAAAGTTACTTGACCTCTCTGGGTATTGAATTCCTCACCCACAGGATCGGAAAAATAATGGTACCTGCCTCTGCAAATGGTTGTGGGGATTCAGTAAGTGAAAACAGATAAAGCACTTAAAGCAATGCCTGGCACATAGTAAGTGCTCAATAAATACTAGGTATACTCTTCAAAACATCCTTCAAGAGATAAATACTCTTATTATGCCATTTTAGAGATAGGAAAACTGAGGCTTGAAGAGATCAAGCCCTCTTCTGAGCCAGTAAGCAGTGGGGCTGTGGTTAGGTCCATGGCTGATTCCAGAATCTGTTTGCAGAGCCGTTATATTATGTGGCTGAAGTGTTCATTACGCATCTACTAGGCATACAATACGAGGTGCTAGGGACACAGCCGTCACCAACATGCCCAGTCCTGGCCCTCATTGGGCTGCCACTCCAGCCCCTAATGCCCTCACTACCCCTTCAGAGCAGCCCCTCCGGCTTCAAAGCACTTGCACGACCCCCACCACCCCAGAAGAGATGACTCAGCCCGTGAGCCAGCTGCCCTGGGGGCTCAGACCTGTGGGCCAGACCGTTCATGTGTCAAGGAAGGAAAGGGAAACCCATGGCGGGAGGGACAACCCTCTTGTGAGTGACCGGCGTCTCCGTGAGCCCAGGCTGCATCATCCAGTGAAGCTGCTAATATTTAAACCCAACTCTTAATAAAATCCACCCTCTTGGGCGGGCAAGTCTGAGCTGGAGTAAAACCAGAGGCAGAACCGCCGTCTACCTTCGAGGCCCTGCCCTGCTCTTGGCCCGTGGCAGCAAGCTCAGGGCTTGCCGAGGGGTGCCACGTCGCCCAGACAGCTTCCGCCTCTAGCCCATCCCACTCCTGCATCTGCTTCTCGTTAGCTTCTTAAGTCCTGGCCCAGGGCCCAGGTCAGGAGGGAGGACTCAGCCTGGCCACTCACTGAGCCCCACCCCCTCGCCTGGGCACTCTCCCCAGCTCCGTCCACCGTCAGCACAGCTGACTGCCTCTGTCCACTCCCCGGGTACCCCTCCCCTGCCTCTTCCCCTCTGCAACACCCACACATGTGTGCACTGACACACTTACCCTCTCATTTCCCCCCAACACGTACCCAGTGCCTGCAAGCTTTCTTCCTTCTCTCTCTAGAGTACTCATAACCCTCAGGTAGTATAGCCCAGAGGTTCAAGGGCACAGGCTGCTGCTGCTCCGGCATCAAAAGGGCTTGGATTCAAATCCCTCGTGCACTGCTTGTTAGCTGTGTGACTTTGGGCCAGTTACTTAACCTCTCTGGTCCTCAGTTTCTCCATCTGTAAAATGGAAATATTAACTGTAATCTCATAGGGTTATTGTGAGGCGTCAATAAAATAACACAAGTAAAGGGCCCGGCATAAAATCAGGGCTGGTTAGGATTTGGAGCCTTAGTCTTCCCAAGGATTAGGGAGGAGTAAGAGGCTGGACGGGACTCTATATTCTGGATACCTCAAAGGCAGTCAAATTCTGCAGCATTGAGCATTTATTGAGCACCATCCATGTGCCAGGCACTGTGTGGGGGAACCACAGCCTCCTACAAATCAGGGATCTCAGATTCCAGTAGCAGAAAGAAACATAAAAAGAAATGGTCACCAAGCAACTCGCTGAAGGCAGCAAGAGAAGAGGAAAGAAAGTGCCACGGAACAGGGGAGGAGACAGCTCCAAGCTGGTGGGGACAGTTTGGAGACCTTCCTGGGGTGGCCAGGTGCTGGGCCTCAAGGGAGGTCCACCCACATGGACAGAGGGTGGCCCTTGTGCTGAGCTCAGGGGGCACAGTGGGTCCCACCCACATACTCAGCAGAAGAAGCAGGCAGAGCTGCTCAGCCCCATCTGGCTCCCAAGGCCCGGAGGGTAAGTGGCGTCTGCTCCCCAACCCCAAACCGCCACTCCTTCTGCTTCCAAACTTGGCAGGAGTTTTCTGGGAAGACAAAGAAGAGAGAGAAGAAGCCAGTGTTACCAAAAATTCAGCACTTGTCCCCAAGGCCGCATCAGAAGAACGAGGACAAGTGGTTTGAGGAGAGGAAAGAGGAGTTTATTAATTTGCTGGCAAATGAGGAGGATGGAGACTACCGTCTATAATGCTATTGTCCTACTAATAAGCAGACATACAGAGCTTCTAAAGGGGTGCCATTTAGCTTCAGGCCATTGCTGTTCAACTGTAGTCCATCCCATCTCCAGGGAAGACAATTTTGACCTCCATGACCTCCGCCCAGACCTCCCGTGACCTCTGCCCACCTGAGAGGCCCACCTGTAAGTCCACGACCTCCACCTGCGGGGAGGGCCAGGCAGGGCTGAGCCATCGCTGGTAGCACAAAGAACAAACGACATTACCCTGCCCCTTCAGACCCCTGGCCTGAGGCGGGGATGTAGGTTTCAGTTCCCGATAAAGACTGGGGGATGTTTTAAAGAGACAGAAAATATGTTTGCCAGTTTTTCTTTTCCCTTGGGCCATTCCTTCTGTTACACCAGGTAGACAGATACGCCAGCTGGCTTGCTGAGGGCCTGGTGTGGCTGCGGGGTCTGGACTTTGTCCCGCGTGGGCGAGGGGAGACCACACACAAGCGTCCACACCCCCCTGTTGCTCCACCAGCTGCAGGGCCAGATTTTGTCCTTGTAATTCCCAGAACTGCCCTGAAACAGGACTCTTCACTACCACGCTTGGTTTTCAAGGCAGTGATTTTAAAAGAAGCCTGCTCAGGGAGAGAAGGGACGCTTCCTGTTGTATCTACTCCTGTTGTGTCGCTCCCGCACCTGCCCGGACCCCGACTGTGTCCAGGGAGGACGCAGGCACCAGGAGGACCAAGGGGGCACTGCCGTTTGGTGGGCACTGAGTGAGCCAGGCCTCCGTTGGGACCCTCACAAATATCGATCGCTCGATCTGTAAAATCAGAACCTGGACTGAGTCTTGCTGACAGCGAGCAGAGTGGAAACACCTGGATCCGAGCAGCCTGGGCTGGGAGTAGGGCAAAGACCCAGACCCAGCTCTGCTGAGCCAAGGAGACGTCTCGGGGGTTGTAGAGACTCTGCTTTCCCCTCAAATGCTGCAGGCAGTGGAGGGGTGGGGGAGGAAGGGAAGGCAGGCTGGGGAGGCAGGGGGCTGTCCCGGTTCACTCTGAGCCCACACGGGTGGGGTAGCAGGGACGGGACCCCCTTACCAGTGGCAGGTCAGACAGAGCAGGGGGCACTACCAGCTGTGGCCCCTCACAGGTAGGGTGGCCAGTTACACTTGAATTACGACAAACCAGAAATAATTTTTAGTTTAAGTATGGCCCACAGACTAGGGCAGGGACCATGGGGGTAAAGAGAAGGGGACAGATTTAAGATTTGATTTGGAAGGAATTAAAATCAGGATAAAGAGGTGTCTGCATGCTCATGCTCATTGCAGTATTAGTCACGATGGCCAAGATATCAAAACAACCTAATATTCATCCGTGGACATATGGATAAAGAAAGTGTGGTGTGCACACACGGTGGCATATTACTCGGCCCTTAAAGAGAAGGAAATCCTGCCATTTGCGACAGCATGGATGACCTGGATGACATTCTGAAATAATGAAATAAGTCAGACAGAGCAATCAAATGCTGCACGTTCTCCCGCATACATGGAGGCTAAAATAGTCAGACTTGCAGAAGCCGAAAGTAGAATGGTGGTTGCCAGGGGCCGAGGAGAGGGGGTATGGGTGATGTTAGTCAAAGGTGATGTCAGTCAAAGTGTCAGTCATGCAGGATGAAGACATTCTGGAGATCTGCTGTACAACATGGGCCTATGGATTAACAATACTGTATCGTACACTTAAAAATCTGCTAAGAGGGTAGATCTTACGTTAAGTGCTTTTACCACATAAGAAAAAGAGAAAGAAACAGAGGAGGCTGTAGGAAACTTTTGGAGGTGATGGATGAGTTTATGGCATTAATAGTTGATTTCCTACATGAGTACGTATTTCCAAGCACATCAAGTTGTATACATTAAGTATCTACAGCTTTTTGTATAGTAACCATACCTCAAGAAAGTGTTTTAAAATAAGATTTGAGGCTGGGTACAATGGCTCATGCCTGTAATCTTTGGGAGGCTAAGACAGGAGGATCACTTGAGGCCAGTAGTTCAAGATTGCAGTGAACTATGTACACACCGTTGCACTCCAGCCTGAGTGACAGAGCAAGACCCTGTCTCTAAAAAAAAAAAAAGATTTGAATTGGAGACAGACCCTATGGGGTTGGTAATAAACTGGATTGGGTGTAGGAGAAATCAAGGACGACCCCCAGGCTTCAGGCCTGAGCTACCGCGTGGTTGATGGGACCACTTGCTGGGGAAGGGAGGGCGGAGCAGGATCAGATGAGAGAGGGGAACCAAGAGCTCTGGTTTTGGTGACATTAAATTTGGGTGCCTACTTGAGCCCGAAGTGGAGGTTATGCAAGTCTAAGGCTTAAGGAAAGGTCTGGCTGAGGCATTAGCAGAACGTGGTGACATTTAAAGCAACCAGCTCAGGAGTGAGAGTTCAGAGAGCCGAGGCGATGGTCCAGGACTAGGCCTTGAAGACCCTCGACATTGAAAGTCACTTGGAGGAGGAGGGACAGCCACAGAAACTGAGTCGCAGCAGCCAGGCAGGCAGGCAGGTGGGCCCAGAGGGCAACAGAGGAGCGAGTTTCTGGAAAGAGGAGTGCTGCCCATGTTGGGTGTTGTGGGGAGGACTGTTGGGATGGGAGGTGGAAACCAAAGCCAGCCTGCAGTGACCCGAAGGGAGAATTCAAGGAGAGGAGACAGAGGCAGCAAACACACCCATGACCGTCATGAAATCCCGCAGTGCCAGGTGGGGCTGGGGGCAGAGGGAACAGAGGCCGCTGGAAGGCCGGTGAGATCAGGCAGGTCTCCATCAGTGATGTCCGGGACCGTTCCCTGCCTGGAGGCACAGAGACAAATCTTGACCACCCTCTAGCTGGCAGTGGGGCCTTAGTTAGGCAAATCAAGTGAGAAGCTGTACTCAAGGTGGCTGGAGAGTGTACTGAGGGATATGAAGAGTGGGAGGGATGGACAAACCGTGGGAGGAGCAGGCACACAGTGGACCCCTGCTCGGCAACACCAGGGCACAAGCTGCCCACACCCACAGCGACACGGGTGGATTTCGGAACCGTTCCAGGGATGGAAGGAGCCAGACTCAGAGAGCACCTGCGGTATGAATCCACTTCTAAGAAGTTTTAGAACAGACAAAACTCAGCTATATTGAAATAAAAACCACAACAGTGGTTGCTGCCGGGGGCAGCGTGGAGTGTCCTGACCAGGAAGGGACTCCAGAGAACCTTCTAGGTGGTAGGAACAGTCAGTCTGTCCCTTGAGAGGAGCCTGATTGACACACAGGTGTCTGCATGTGTCCAGACCAAGCCAATGGTGCACTGAAGATTTGGACACTTCACTCTATGTCAGTTTTACCTAGAAATGAACTATGAAGTCATTCCCGAACACCACTTCATGATACACATGCTGCAGTGTTTTGGAGTGAAGTGCACTGAAGTTTGCAGCTCCCTTGGAAAGGTATAAAGAAGTAAGATGGATTGATGGGTCAATAAAGAGATCCATCCAATTTTTGGTACAATCCGTTCAACTTTTCTGTATGTTTGAAAAAACGTATAGTAAAATGTTGAAGGAAAATGAAGAACAAAGGATGTGAGAATGCTTCTCATCCAATTCAAAGATACTTATTGAGCACCTGCTGTATGCCAGGTGCTGAAAGGCAGGGGACATAGTGCTGATGGAGAGGCTGGAAGCTGCTGCACAAGGCGCAGTCTGAGTGCGGGCAACCGAGGTGGCCCCTCAGAGCAGAGCACTGTCACTGTCCCTTCTCACGGAGGACACCAGGGCCAGAGGCCACGGGTGAGACCAGGGTGAGGGAGGAAAGCACGCGTAGCACCGCTAGCAGCGGAGAGCACAGCGGGGTGGCTGGGCTCCCGGAGATTTGGATTGGGACGTTCAGCACATGCCTAGGAGACTGGAAATGTATCCAGTTTGTAAGCAACTGCTTAAACCCAGCGGCTGAAATAGGCCCCAATCTAATTTTCCCAATGTTGAGGCTTTTGAATAATGTATTAGCCCCTCTGCGTATACAACAGGGGAACAGGAAACCCAAAACTGCCCTCCCCCTGAAAGATGTATTCTTAGGGATGTTCAGCACAGCATTGTTGTATTTAAGGGTGAAAGTTTAGCAACAGCCAACACGTGCAATTATAGGCGACTGGTTAAGTCATTTACGATGGTTTAAATGCAATGGAATTCCACGCAGGTGTCAAGATCAGTGAGGTAGTAAATCTCTGTGTCTTGGACTTTGAACTGCCCAAAACTTAATATAAAGTTAAATATGTGTGTGTGTGTGTGTGTGTGTGTGTATGTATATATACAGCACACATGATATATACATAATGATCCCATTTATATAAAATTATACATGGGTAAATGTGTGTGGATATATATGGTATAAATACAAATATAAATATATATAAATACTCATACACAGAGCACCATCAAAACGTTCACCAAAATGCTAATAATGGTGACCTCTCCGTGATGGAATTTGAATTATTTTTCTTTGCTTTCTTCTTGGCATTTTCCTATATTGTTCAAAATTTTCACAATGAACATATATAATTTTAATGAAGCAATTACTTTTTTAAAATAATTTTCGAGGCGGTTTCAGAGTAAATTGACATCTGTGAAGTGCTTAAGAGACCGTTGTTGGCCGGGCGCGGTGGCTCACGCCTGTAATCCTAGCACTCTGGGAGGCCGAGGCGGGCGGATTGTTTGAGCTCAGGAGTTTGAGACCAGCCTGAGCAAGAGCGAGACCCCGTCTCTACTAAAAATAGAAAGAAATTAATTGGACAACTAAAAATATGTAGAAAAAATTAGCCGGGCATGGTGGCGCATGCCTGTAGTCCCAGCTACTCGGGAGGCTGAGGCAGAAGGATTGCTTGAGCCCAGGAGTTTGAGGTTGCTGTGAGCTAGGATGACGCCACGGCACTCACTCTAGCCCGGGCAAAAAGAGTGAGACTCTGTCTCAAAAAAAAAAAAAAAAGAGACCGTTGTTTAGCCCCAGTGTTTGCCGAGGCCTGAGTTGGGAAGGGCAGGGACTTTAGAGACGGAGAGGTGAGCTGAGGACTCCTCTGGCAGCTGTGACTCAGAGACAGGACTGGCTACATACTTGTGGGCCTCAGTGCAAAATGAAAATATGGGGCCCCTTGTTCAAAAATTATTGAGACTGTCAAGATGGTGACAGCAGAGCGCGAAGCCAAGCCCAGGGCTCTCCTGGGCACAGGCCCCTGTGTGACTCATCGCAAGCCCGTGAAGCTGGCCCTGCCCAGAGAGACCATCTGAGCAAATTACAGGGCAGGGGATGAGGCCAGCAAAAACTGCCACGGAGGAGCTGATCCCGGCCTTGGACGCCAGGCCTGAGTGAGAAATGGACCACACAGGCCCCGTCGGCTGACCAAGAGTCTCACCAGAGCAAACACGACAAACATTCACGGTTGTGCATTTGAAACCCTGGCTCCTGGCATGTTTAAGGCCCAACAGCAGGCTCCGAGGGCCTTGGGTGGTGGGCAGCTTTAATTAGCAAGGGGGCAGGTCAGGAGGGGCTGAAGCTCAGGCCAGGCAGCTGGGCCTGGAGAGGCTGCCCGTTGGAGGTGGCCTCTGCCCGCTATGTGGAATCCCCGGGCTGGCCAAAAGGAACCTTCTCCCGGGACCTGGGAGGTCCCCTACCCCTGGAAGCTGACAGTGCCCCGGGCCTAGCCTGCTATGTTCCCACCATGTCACCCCAACACATCACAACTGAGCTGCTCCCCGGGAAACCTGCTCCTGTGCCTCCCGCCACCCCATCCCGCCTCCGCACCTCCTGGCTCCTGAGCACCACAAAGAGAGCCTGTGTTGGGGCCCGGCGGGCGCTGAGCGTGCAGACAGCCTACGCCTCCCGTAGGCCACACGGCACAAAGGCCGGTCTGTGTGGCCTCCCTTCCTCCGCCAGGCACTGGGATCGAGTCATCGGAGGCTCCCAGGGAGCTGCTCAGCTAAAGGCCCGAGTTGGCCCTGCCGGACTCCGGAGCGCCCAGCAAGCAGCAGCCGCTTGCAGGCTCACGGCACTCCCAGGCAGTGTGCGCGCAGGGTGGCTCTCCGAGGGTGTGTCACCCCTCCAGGTTCAGCTCGGCAGTTTAAGGGCCCCAGTGTGCTCTCCCCTAATCGGGTCCCCACCACCACCCTCCCCACACCCTGCCACCCACCCTGCGTGTGACACCCATGGTGGGTCCGAAGACCTGCAGTGGCTCCCACTGTTTGCAGAACAGCCCAGAAGTGTTGGGGATTTATTGCCGCCCAGAGCAGACCTCACCAATGAGGGTCTGACGTTGGCCTTCAGATGACCCCAACAGCATGGGGTCCCAGGAGCCCACACTGGAAATGGCCCCAAAATGCACTTGCCATTGGCTCCCCCTCCCGGCCCCTTCCTCCATCCCCTCCCTTCTGCCTGCAGGAATCACCTGACAAAGAACCACCTGCACCCAGGTCCTTGTCTCAGGGGCTGCTTCGGTATAGAGCAGCACTCCGGGTCTCACTCCCTGCTCGTTCACACGTGCAACCGACACATGTCACATACCTGTTCTGTGTCACGGGCAGGGATTTGGTGGGGGGAGACATCCTGCAATGTCCCCACCACCCTTTTCCCCGTTGTTCTCATTTTGTGGTGAAGGAGGGAGAAAGTAGAATCTACAGAGGAGAAAATGTGGGAGAGAGGGGCAAGTGGAGCGAGGAAGGATGGGTGACAGAGTGGGACATCACCTCCAGGTGACAGCTTGAGGCCTGGGCAGCCTGGGGCCTGGTGCTCTCCGCTCCGCCAGCTTCTCCAGAAAACCCTTTGCTCACCCTCCTCCCCACCCCCCACAGTCCTGCAGACAAAGTTGGTTCAGGACCCAGCTGTGCTCTGCAGGGAGGCCAGTGTGCCTTACCCCAAGGCTAAGCTCTAGAGACTGCACTGCCTGGGGCCCTGGGATTACACTGGCAGGAGATGGGGTGAGAGGAGACAGAGCCCAGAGTATTTATCCCCCCACCCCTTGCCTCCCACCTCCAGCCCGTGGCCTTCCTCCACGCAGCCCCTCTCACCGGCAGCTGGGAACACCCATGCATGCCTGGTGGGGCGCCTGACAGCTCCCACCGCAACTGGCTAGCGCCTGGGCACCTCACACCCCTGGTTCCCTACACGCAGACACCCGGCTGGGCGCAGCCCTCCGCCAAGATCTCCTTTAGAAATCCCCACTGAGGCGCTACGTGCTGCCTGCTGTTGCCCTGAGCGACAGAGTAGGGGGCCTGATAATCGCCTCCAAGTAACTCCAGCCATGGGGCAAGTGTTCAGTGTTCAGCTCAGACGACCTCGGTTTGAGTCACGTCTTCACCATTTACTTCCCAGTTGTTTGGCTTCTCTCAGCCTTAGCTTCCACATCTGGAAAACGGGAGTGATAATGGCAGAGTGAAATGCCTCAGTATCCTCAATGAGGCGAGTAACTGCCCCCTCTTCAGTCCAGCGCAGGAGAAGAAAGGGGGTTTATCGAAGGGCTCTGGGGCTCATGCCGAGAACGAGGACCGAGACGTGCGTTCTCCCAGCACTAGGTGTCTGCTTCTCTCCCATGGTCCCTGCTGTCTGCCACGCCTCACCCCGCACGCAGCCAAACATGGCTCCGTTGCAGCTCACAAGTTTGTGTGCTCTCAATAAATACAGACTTTATTCCCCTTTCCACAAAAATGGGCTCACACTTGCATGCTGCCCTGCAACCTGCTTCTGTTCACCCAGCCTCATGAACCTCTCCCCACGTCACTGAGTGTCCTACACCGAAGAAGCACAGCACCACGTTAAGCAGCCACGGAGCATGCCCCTGGGTGTTCTAGCAATGTTCATTTTGTCCACTTTTCCCTTAGCCTGGGATGTTTTCTTAGTAACTATCACTTGTATTTGGAACACATGTCCCCTCCCCAAAGCCACCTCCCAGGACCCTTTGGAAGCTGGGAACTTTCTTCCCTCTGCCCCTCAACCCTTGCTCTAGCTTCCATTGGAATCTCGAAATAGTGAGTATAGTAGCAGACACGGTATCATCTCTCTCTCTCTCTCTCTCTCTCTCTCTCTCTCTCTCTCTCTCTCTCTCTCTCTGTCTCTCTCTCCAGTCTTGTTATAACTTACTCTGAGCTTTCTGGAGCTGTCCCCCTTGGGGATAAAACCATCTTCAATTTGGTTGAGCAGCCATGCCTTTTAAAACTCAGTTGACTCTTGCATGAAGAAAGACACAAAGTTCCCCTTCTCCCCTTCTCCAAAGGCCAGCTCTGGTTTTTTAAGTTCAAACAATAGCGATTCGATTGAACACACAGATCCAAATCTTTCCTGAGGCCTTCAAAAAGGGAAGAGAACACTGAGCTTTTAAAAATATTGTACAAAATAAAATTTTGAATATGGCGTCATCCAGGGTCTTTGGAGATGTGGATGGCACACTCAAATGGGGCAATTTGGAGAGAGTTTAATAAAGAGCCTGTCTGCAAAGGTGCAGGTAGGATCTAGGAATCCGCACAGGTTATGCAGAATCTTGTGGCCAGCAACACTGGGGACCATTCCGAAAGGGAGGAATTGCAGGACCCCAGAGAGAGCGGCAGTGATGAGAGCTCCCTGGACTGAAGCTTGGGCATTTAGGAGGAGGATGCACCCAACCTACAGGGACCTCAAAAGGGAAGGTTGGAGTGGGGGGAAAATACCCAGGCTCACTTTCCTACTGCCCTCCGGACACCATCCCATCGAATGAGCCTAACGGGAAACTAGATGTCACGGGGGGGCCCACTGACGCAGGTTTTAGGGCCCCGCTTCCCAGGACACAGAACAGAGCAGGGTAGAGAGGAGTTAGAAAAGACCTAGATGGAAGCTGGGAGGAGGAGAAATGTTTTGAGAGTTCATGACCCCATTAGAAATCACGAACTTAGTGCAGAAATGGGGTGTAATTATTTGCACAGCTAAGTGATTTTTTTTTTTGATTTTATACATATTTTCAACTAGTTCCCTTTAAAAAACAAACTTCCCCTGCAATTAAAATATGATTTTGGGCCAGGCGCGGTGGCTCACACCTGTAATCCTAGCACTTTGGGAGGCCGAGGCGGGCGGATCGTTTGAGCTCAGGAGTTCGAGACCAGCCTGAGCAAGAGCAAGACCCCATCTCTACTAAAAATAGAAAGAAATTAGCTGGACAACTAAAAAAAAATTAGCCGGGCATGGTGGCGCATGCCTGTAGTCCCAGCTACTCGGGAGGCTGAGGCAGGAGGATCGCTTGAGCCCAGGAGTTTGAGGTTGCTGTGAGCTAGGCTGATGCCACAGCACTCTAGTCCAGGCAACAGAGTGAGACTCTGTCTCAAAAAATATATATATATGATTTTGCTTATGGGAAATTCAGCCTACACAGAGCTATTCAGGACCTAGACGTTCAGGTAAATAAAGATATGGAAGAAGCCCGGGTCGGCTGTGAGCTGTGTGCATTTCCCACAAACATCCCCCCAGCCTCGATTACATCCAAGTGGGGAGAGGGCAGATAGTTCCCCAAAGGAAACTGGGGGCTGCTGGAAGGGGAAAGGGACGCTGGAAGGCCACGCAATGCCAGCCAGCCATTCTACAAAGGCTCAGATCGACCCATAAAGGTCACGCCATCCGTAAGTAGCTGAGCTCAGAGGGAAATGCCAACCTGTCCTCCCCAACAGCTTCCGCAAATATTCCAGGCAGCCTTCCACCTGGATCCATAGTTCCGGGGCATCTTTAAGCCCCAGATCAGCTGGGTCTTTCCCAAAGAGGTTCTTTCTTGGTGCTCCCATCTGGAACACCCGGATTGTCCCACATGTGCCTCTGTCTTGGGAGACCAGGCAGCTGCAAGAATTATCCAAGGAAAGTCCTTATAAGGGGATTTTTCTGCCCTCTCTGTGTCCCGGAGGGAAGACATCCTTGCAGAGTTGTACTTCACTGGGTAATAATTTCACCTAGGACACCAGGAAGGCCAGACCCCGGGTCCAGCTGGGGACTCCGCTCAACTCCAAGGGCCAAGCACACCCACAGTGCCCCGGTCAGCAGACGGATGGCTGGATTCACATGTAGTTCTCCCTGCTCTGGGGACAGCATGTCAGCCAGCGCTCTGCCGGACACACGCTCCCTGACAGAAGTCAGGGAAACAGACAGAACCTCATCGTGTCTGTGGAGGCCTGTGCGACTGTTTTAAACAAGCCATGCTCAAATCCTCTCCTGCTAATTCCTAACCCACCCCTTTCTTCTCATCTTCTGTTGACTGGGAACAGCGCCTTTATAAACTCGGAGCATGGGTCAGGACAGTGCCACCCTGACCTGAGCAAGAGCAAACCACATGAAGGTCAGAAGACACAGTGGCTTTAAGAAGTCGTTTTTAATCATTGACCTTTTCAGACAAATCCCAGCAAAATTTCTCTCTTGGCACCATCTCTGAGACCACGAGTGGGGAGGGTGCACAGGGTGTGTGGTGTGCGGCTGAGCCTCTTGGTGACACCTCCTGCGCCCTCTTGAAACATCCATTGTTTCCCAAGTGGCCGTGGACTTGCGTATTCGCTATGTCACATTCCCTCAGTGGAAGCCTTTGTGTGCTGAGGAGCACAGCTCTTGTCTCCACAATGCATCACCCTGGCCCCGAAGTCCTGCTCTGTGGACGGTGTAACCTGAACCCGGCCGGGCTCAAAGGCAGCCTTTGCTGCCTCCCAGCACGTGCAGAAGTCCCACCAGCAGGATGGAGGAGTGGAGCTCTCCATCCCGGAACTGGAGCCGGAAGTTGGCCACCCTGAGCCGGGGCGGATTTCATCACCCCCGCCAGCTCTAATCCGTCCTGATTGCCTTCTGGCCTCAGCACATCCGCTTCCACTGTTCCTGTGGCAGCTGGCCTGCAAGATGCACCCCGCCTCCTGGCAATCCTGCCTTCATACGGTCCCCTCCCACACTAAATAGGGCCGACCTGTGCAACCAGTCGTGGAAATGGCAGCACGTGACTAGGTCATAAAAGACAGTGTGACTTCCACCTTGCTCTCTCTTGGATCACTCCCTCTGGGGAGAGTCGGCTGCTGTGTGGTGAGGATGCTCAAGCAGCCCTGCAGAAGTCCGCAGGGCAAAGACTGAGGCCCCTGCCAACAGCCAGCATGAACTCTCCATCCGCGGGAGGAGCCGTTGTGGGAGTTCACCCCCGGCCTCAGTCGAGCCTTCAGATGACTGCACACCAAGCTGCATCTTGACGGCGACCTCACAAGCCAGAACCGCCCTGCTGAGCCGCTCCTGGATTCCTGCCCCACAGAAACTATGAGACATTAAATGGTGGTTGTTGCTTTAGGCCACTCCGTTTTGTCCCATGGGATGATCTGTGGGACAGCATTAGCTAGCTCCTGTCCAGGTGATGAAGCGGAGGCAGTGTAGAGGTTACGATTGTGGTTTCTCAAGTCAGACTGCCTGGATTTGAATCCTGGCCCTGTCACCATGGCCAACTGTACTTTCCAAAGTCAGCCACAGAAATATCTCCCTCCCCACACGCTCTTCTGCAGTCTGGCCTTGCCCCTGCCCCATCAAGAGTGGGGTCCACTTCCTCACATCCCCCCAAAGTGCTTTCTCCAATAGACTATGGCAGAAGTGATACCGTGCCATTTCCAGGAACAGTTTCCTCTTCCTGTCTCTTGGAGTGTTTGTCCTTGGGATGCTCTTCTCGGAATCCGGCCTCCATGACGTGAGGAAGCCCTGCCACGTGGAGAGACTTGTGGATGCTCTGACAGCCCCAGCTGAGCTTGCAGCCATCGGCGGCCAGCGTGCGAGGGAGACACCACTGGCCTCCAGCCCCAGCCAGCACCTGACCACTGCCACATTAGACCCCAAGCAAAAACCACCCTGCCAAGCCCAGTCAATCCACAGAAGCGGGGTGATTATAAATTGTTGTTTTCAGCCACTGGGTTTGCGGGGTGGTTCATTTGACAGCAATAGATGTTCAAATGAACCACTTTTTGACTGTGTGACTTGAAGCAAGTGACAGGCCTTAGCGTAGGTTCCTGCTGCAAGTAGATTCTGCGACAAAGGCTTTGTGCATGCAGTTTATTTGGGTGGATTTCAGGAAGTACAGGTAGGGGAATAAGGAAGTGAGACAGTTAGAGCAGGCAGCCAACAGGAGGAAAGCGTTCATGGACGGGTCACCATCGGGGGCCTCTGAGAGAGTGTGTAAAACTCATCTCAAAATTGCCTCATGAATAAAATGCTGCCGCCGCTATGAAAAACAGTATGATGGTTCCTTAAAAAAATTAAAAATAAAACTACCATATGATCCAGCAATCCCACTTGTAGGTCTATATCTAAAAGAATTGAAAATGAAAACAGAATGTTGAGGCGGTATCTGCATAGCCATGTTCGTCGCAGCATTATCCACGATAGCCAAGAGGGGGACTCAATCTAAATATCCATCAGCAGATGGTGGGTAAAGGAGGTGTAGTGTATGCATACAATGGCATTATTTTTTAGCCTGCAAAAAGAAGGCAATTCAGATACATGCTACAACATGGATGAACTTTGAGGACATTGTGCTAAGTGAAGTAAGCCAGTCATGGAACAGCAAATACTGAATATCAAGTACCTAGAGTAGTCAGATTCATAGAGACAGAAAGCAGAATGTGGTTGCCAGAGGCTGCGGGGAGGGGAGAATAGGGAGTTGTTGTTCAATGGGTATAGAGTTTCAGTTCTGCAAAACGAAAAGCTCTGGATATTTGGTACACAACAAGGTGCATACAGTTCACACCACTGTACTGGGCATTTAAAAATGATTAAGATGCAGCCAGGCATGGTGGTAGCTGCCAGTAGTACCAGCTACTTGGGAGGCTGAGGCAGGAGGATCACTAGAGCCCAGGAGTTTGAGACCAGCCTGGGCAACAGAGCAATACCCCATCTCTGCAAAAAAAAAAAAAAAAAAAAAAATGGCTACAATGGTAAATTTTATGTTGTATGTTTTTTACCACAATTACAAATAAAGTTATCTCATCAAGGAGCACACAAGCTGGCGTTCATCCCTCAACTCCCATCCCTCGTTGGCCGGGAGTCACTCTTGAGGGGTTAACTCCACACTCCAAGGACAGAGAAAGCAGGAAGTCACAGGCACATGTGGGAATGGCCTGAGGTCACCTCTGTGGCTGATGACGTGGCTGGGGCACTTACCCCATCCACCACATCACTTACCTTTGAGTCTTTATTTACTCATCTGTAAAACAGAGACGAGAAACACCCACCTCGACAGAACAGTTGCAAAGGCTGTTTTGGATGACGCATGCAGACTTAGCACAGTGCCTGGCAAACCATTATACACACTAGCCCTTTCTGTGGGCGGGAACAACCCCCTGGAGGCCAGGGAAGAGCTGTCATTGCCCTCCCTGCTCAGGCTCCCTTTCAACAGTGACTGCCTCTCAGCCTCCCTGACCACCACCTTGCCTTCAGGGCCACTGGACATCTCACACCAGACTTGTGCTGGGTACCCCTAGACCCCCCGGCTACACCGGCCCTACAGGGCCCAGAACGCCCCCACCCATTTATCCCTAGTGCTGCAAAGAGACCATGCCCTGGGACGGCTCTTCCTGCTTCCTGATAAGGCAGCTCCTTTGGCCTTCCCTGACTCGAGGGCCTGGGGGCTGCACTGCCAGAGAATCCAGACGGACACCCCTCTAATGCCGAGAGCCTGTTCCCGGGCCCACCTTATCTGTGGCTCTTGTCCCTGGGATGGATTCCTCCCCAGACTGCCCCTCGCTCACCCCAGCCCTGGCAGGACTCCCCAGTCTGAACCAGGAGGGCTCACGGCTGAGTCGCCAGTGAAGACTCCTTGTCACCACACACCCTGCCCCGCCGCCCTTTATATTTTTAAAAACCAGGCAAATATTTGCTCAGATCAAGCTTTTGGAAGCAGCCTCAGAGTTTCCCAAAGATCACAGCAGTGGCCCTGGGCTCTCAGACGCGCCCTGGGACTCCTCCCTGGACTTGGCTCCCTCCTTCCCGGCTCACAGACATGTCCTCAAGGAGCGAAGGGGACACACAGGTGGCTCTTTATCACCACCTCTGCTGACGTGACATCACGTTCCCCAAGCCGGGAAGACTTAACTCTTTCTCATTTGGCTTCACGTTCCAAGGGCAGCTTGAACAACCTCTCCTGGAGGCTGGGAGGGAAGAAGCCCAAAATATTACCCATGGCTACAGCTAGAGGGAGGATGTAGGGAGTTGCTATTTTCTTCTTTATACCTTTTGTATTTTCCACAAAGGGCACATTCTATCTTTTATTGTCAGAAAAATGAGTGTGTTTTGTTTGAGTGAGCAACGTGAAAGCCCGTTTGGTGGCCTTCAGCATTTTTCAGGGTCTTGGCTCCGTCCTGGCACCAGATTTTCAGCCGTCCTCCTCCGTTCTCCCGCTCTGTGTCGGGTCTTCTGCCTTCCACCCTTCGCTTAGGCCCTTTGAAAATTCGAGCTAATGGCAGTTGCTAGTGCAAACCACACCAGTCTCCTTAGATGCTTCTCAACATTCCTTCTCACTGAGAATATTTATCATCAGAATTTGTTCTCCCAATCCAAGAAATTGACCTCATGTCCCCAATGATATGATGCACGGAGAAGAATACAACCTCGTGTTTCTAGTATTCTTGCCCAAAATACACAAGCTAAGTCTAATCACGAGGAAACATCAGGCAGACACAAACTGACGGACATTCTACACAACAACTGCCTGCGCTCTTCACAATGTCAATGTCATGAAAGACAAAGAAAGCCCGAGGAGCTGCTCCTGGTTGGAGGACGGCAGGGAGACCCGGCAACTAAACGCAGCACGTGATCTGGGACATTGTGCTGCTATAAAGGACATTATTGGGACAGTTGGTGACATCTAAATCTGAATAGGTCTGTAGATTAGATAATTGTATTGAATCGATGTCCGTCTCCTGACTTAGTAATTGCTCTCTGGCTATGCGGTAGGTGTCCTTTACTTTTGAGGAATTATACACTGAAGCTTTGGGGTGAAGGGCATCATATCTGCAATTTACTCTCAGATGATTCAGAAAAAAATATATATATTTGTACACACACAGAGAGAAAACAATAAGACAAATGTGGTAAAATGTTAACATTTGGGAAATCTGGGTGAAGAGTTAAAGAAAAACATCCTTTGTCCTGTTCTTGCAATTTTTCTGTGAGCCCCTTTGATTCTGACCTCTGGGTTAATGAAGTTGACACAACAGCCTGACTCCCAGGCTGACTCCTGACTAATTCATTTGCTTGGTGTTCTTGACCTTGGGCTGTGTCCTCACCCTAATTTAGCCTAGAGACACTGAGGAGGAAACGCGGCTGAGAGTTTGGTGGATGATAAACCCGCTGTCACTGCCACCGTCACCACCAGCAGGGACAGCAGGACGTGTGTTGAGCACTCACGGTGTAAGTCACTGTGTACGCTGGGTGCTGTACACGTACTTCACCCACTCCTCACAGTGGTCCTTGGAGGTTGGTGTCACTGTCTCCAATTAGGAAACTGAGCCTCAGACAGATGAACTCACTGACCTAACGTCACAACAGCTATGAGGTGGCAGGGCCAGAATTGACTCCCAAATCTAGGACTCCACGGTCCTACACTCCACTGCCCTGACGTTGATGAGGAGACCTGCTGGCTGCTACTCTGTTAACATCTCCTCTCTTATTTTTCCTTTGCTGAAACGATAGAAACAAAAGTGATTCTCTCAGCCATAAAGAAGAATGAAATCCTATCATTTTTGACAACATGGATGAACTTGGAGGACATCGTGTTAAGTGAAGTCAGCCAGACACAGAAAGACAAATATGGCACCATCTCACGCATCGTGGAATCTGAAAAAACAAACACACACACACAAAGTCGACCACACAGAAGCAGAGAGTAGAACAGCAGTTACCAGAAACTGGGGATAGGAGGGGAGAAGGGACGATGGGGAGAGGTTGGTCAACAGGTACAAAGTTACGATTAGACAGGAGGAATAAATTCCGGTGTTCTATTGTATAGTAGGGATGCTATGGTTAACAGTAAAGTATTGAATAACACAAAATAGCTAGAAGAGGCTGGGCGCGGTGGCTCACGCCTGTAATCCTAGCTCTCTGGGAGGCCGAGGCGGGCGGATTGTTTGAGCTCAGGAGTTTGAAACCAGCCTGAGCAAGAGCGAGACCCCATCTCTACTAAAATTAGAAAGAAATTAATTGGACAACTAAAAATATATAGAAAAAATTAGCCGGGCATGGTGGCGCATGCCTGTAGTCCCAGCTACCGGGAGGCTGAGGCAGGGGGATCGCTTGAGCCCAGGAGTTTGAGGTTGCTGTGAGCTAGGCTGACGCCACGGCACTCACTCTAGCCCAGGCAAAAGAGTGAGACTCTGTCTCAAAAAAAAAAAAAATAGCTAGAAGAGAGGCTTTTGAATGTTTTCACCACAGAGATGATAAATGAATGAGGTGCTTGATATACTAATTACTTTGATTTGATCACTATACAACATATATGTATTGAAATATCAGATTGTACCCCATAAATATGTACAATTACAATGTGTCCATTTAAAAATTAATTTTTAAAAATGATTCTAAAGCTATGCTCCTTGATACAGTGACCACTAGCTACATGTGGCTGTTTAAATTTACATTAATTAAAATTAAGTAAAATTTAAAATTCAGTTCCTCAGCCTCAGTAGCCACATTTCAAGTGCTCGATACCTACGTGTGGCTAATGGCTACAGCTGCTGGACACGGCAGATTGTAGAACATTTCCCACATTGCAGAAAGTTCTATTGCAAAACGCTGTTCCAAAAAATTGTACATACCTTTCACTGCCCAAGGTAACTTTTCATTCACAGTTAACTTATTTTGTAAATAAAACTTCATATCTACAAAATTGTCTTTTACACTGTTCTCATTTGTCTCACGGAAACCAATATTTTCAGCCATGGGAGCATCAGGTGTTAGAGAGAGGCACCTACTGGCAGCACATGGAATTACAACCTAGCACAATCAGACACTGGAACCCGCTGCCACGTGGGGTACCAACGGATCCACAAGTGCGGGAGAAATCCGTACCAGGAAACACTCAATGATGAGGCGCCAGCAGGAGAAACAGGGTCAGAAAAATCCATCCACCACCAGACTGAAATTTCCAGTATCACATCCCTCAAGTCTATCCCAATGCATGGCACCATGTTAGTTACATGAAAAAATAAATAAATAAATAATTGATTAAGTCTAAGCATTCTAGAACTCTACCATTGAACATGTTCTTGTCTTCCTTAACATTATTTTTCAACTGGACACATCTCTTAAGTTATGAAGTCAATGTAGAACCAGGATTTCAAAACCCTTAGCCGACATAAAAGTGTTCAATGGTCAAGAAATGTTTAGACTTTATGAAATCATCAAGAACAAGAAGACATCAAGATGTCTGAGTCTCTGGTAAAGCATGAAAAGATGTTCTTGTTTTTTTCCTTTGGCCCAAAGTGGCAGGAGTTAAAGATGGCTTACAGAATTGGGAGGTGGGTAGGACCCTAAATCATTCACTCATCCGCTCAAGTCACAAATACTGATTGGACCACCCCCAGGTGGTGGGGAGATGAGCAGAACTGGAGGCCACTTATCTGAGTCTTGCACACAAAAGAACACAATGCACTCAAGATTCATCCCCAACCCGGAACTCATCCTGGGGCAGAACAAGCACTCAGCAGAGATCTGGGCGGGCAAAGGCAGCTTGTGGTCTCTGACTCTCCTGAGGACTTAGGGACCCAGGTGCTGGGAGACTGATGCTGTTAGGTGCAAATCTTGGCTTTAAAGAAATTGGGGTATAAACAATGGTGCAGTCCTAGGGGCTAATGGAGGACCTCAGTTACTGGGGAGGTTTTCTATGGGATTCAAGCAGTCTGATCAGCAAGACTAAATCAGAGCTTTCCCCATGAGCTGGTAGCCCACGGCTGCCTGTGGACCACTTGCTCAGAATTGGAGGCATCCCAGGGTCTGATGTAGCTTCAGAGAGGTGGAAGAGTATAATCAAGAGGATCATTCATTGCAAGGTCCACAATGTCCCCCAAACAAGGACAGTCCTCTTATTTGACAAACTTTTTCCGAGCTTGTGCCTGGCCCTGTACTAGGATCTAGAGAGACAGAGACCAATAAGCTTCAGGGACCTAACGGGATAGGGCCCTTCTCTCCCCGTCACCCTCTTCACAAACCCACTTGAGCCCCTCTTAACTCCCAGCATAAGTGAAGTGTTATTTCACAACATTTTTACCTTTTAAAAATTATTTTGTAATACTTTTGGGATTTATAAATGAAATTCTGAAAAACAAAATAATAAGTTGTGATGAAAATATTTAGGAATTTAAAAAATTGTCTTGTAATACTTTTGGGATTTATAAATGAAATTCTGAAAAACAAAATAATAAGTTGTGATGAAAATATTTAGGAATTTATATCACAGTGCATGGTCTTTTCTCAGGAAAGAAATT
>NW_012139747.1:6363619-6381945 GCF_000956105.1 Propithecus coquereli
TATTTTTTGTAGAGATGGGGTCTCACTCTTGCTCAGGCTGGTTCTAAACTCCTGAGCTCAAGCGATCCTCCCACCTCGGCCTCCCAGATCTCTAGGATTACAGACCTAAGCCACCATGCCCGGCCCACTTTTATCTTTATTAAAAGGTCACAAGGTACCCAATACAAAAAGAAAATGAGCAAATTCATTGAACAGGCACATCACACAAAAGGATATCTAAGTGGCCAGTAAGATTATGAAAATATGCTCAACATTGATGGTTACAGAGAAATGCAAATTAAAACTACAATGTTCTATGACTACATACTCACTAGAATGACTAAAATTAAACCTCTGAAAATTTCAAGGATCAGTACGGATGTGGAGCAAGTGAATTCTCATATACTGCTGGTGAGAGTATAAATTGGGACAAGCACTTTGGAGAACTATTTGGCAGTTTCTTCTAAAATTAAACATACACTTACCATATGACCAAGCAGTTCCAATCCTGGGTGTATACCTTGAAAGAAACAAGTACTTACGCACACTAAATTACACGTACGAAAATGCACACTGCAGCTGAATCGATAATAGCCCAAAACTAAATACAATCCAAATGCCCATTAATAGAAGATTGGATAAATATATTGCGGTGCACAGCACAGCAAGAAAAATGAATGAGTTACTCTTACACGCAATAATACAGATGAGTCTCAAAAACACAATATTGATCAAAAGAAATCAGACACAAAAGAGCGCGTCCCACATGACTAAATTTATATGAAGTTTAAGAATAGGCAAAACTCACCTCCAGTGAGAGAGGTCAGAGTAGTATTTACCTGCTGGGACAGTGGGAGATGGGGATTGACTGGGAAAGGGTCCGAGGGAACTTACTGGAACGAAGGAAATGTTCTCAGTCTGATCTGGGTGGTGGTTATATGGGTGTATACACAGGTAAAAATTCATTGAACTGTCCACTCGAGATTTGTGAATTTTACTCTATGCAAATTATGCTTCAATAAAAGTAAAAACAATCAAAAGTCTTGGGTGACCACACTTGAGATAAGCATGGCTGAAAAATCAAAAGCTTGCATGTAGTACGATGAATACAGTCATTTAGAAATTTGATATAATTTCATTAACAGCTCACAAACAGTCACATTTCCAGGGCCCTGGGCAATAATAGCTTCAAGGCTTACTGCTCACCAGCACCAAAAGGGAGGCTGTGGCCGTGCCCAGGGCTCTCAGCAGATCCCCTCCCCTGAGTTGTCCTCCTACAGCTCCTGCAGCACCTGGGGCCAAGCCCACGAGCTGCCAGCTGACCCCAACACTCCAGGCGGCCAAACCTGTTCAGACTCAGAGGGCCCTACAGGTCTTTAGAGGAAACCCAGTGGGCCCAAGTACACTGGACGTGCAGAATTGACTTGTAATGAGAGATCAGATGAAGGAAGAAGCCCCTTAGGAAGGTCCTTCTTTTCCTCTGGAGATGCACGCCTCTAGGCATGTGGCACCGCAGCCCATGGACCAGGAGTTCCCACCTGGGTTGCACATCAGAACCACGCACAGTGGGGCCCACTCCACACACACCAACTGAATCAAAGTCTCTACTGCAGTGCTTCTCAAAGTAGCAGCAGCATGGTCTCCTGGGAACTTGCTAGAAATGCAAATGCTCAGGCCCCGCTCCAGACCTACTGAATTCAGGGGCTGGACCCAGCAACCTTTGTTCTAGCTGTTCTAACAAGCTCTGCCAGGGAGTCGGATGCACACACACGTGTGAGACCTACGGCTCTAATTAGAAATTTGCATTTCTAACAGGTTTCCAGGTGATGCACGTGTGCTACTCTGGGGCCCACACTTTGAAAACCACCAGTATCTAACTGTATCCTGGGTAGAGCCAGGCTCTGGGAGAGAATGGGGGGCAATGAAAAGCTACCCAGGTGAGCAACTCTGATGCAGGTGAGAGTTAATTAGCACTTCCATAGATTTTTCACCACCTACTCTGGAAGGAGGCCCACACCTGAGCAGGGAGCCCACACAGGTGAGAGTGCTGCAGGAGAAGAAATACAATTTCCTCAATTTGACCTGCCTGGGATCTCTTTTCATTCCTTTAAAACTGCAATTTGGGGTTCCTGGTGTGGCAGGATTTCCTTTCTAGGTGCCCATCCTGAGAACTTGTTCTGGCAACATTGAACCTGGAGACATTTCTGATGGAACGCTTTGCATAAAAGCCTCTATCTGGGAGAAGAGACCTGATTTTGCCCTAAATGTTAATTTTTTGTCCGAGATAGATGAGACTGAGAAGGTGAGAGGAAGTTAGAACAAGGGAGAAAAAGAAGGGCCGGACAGGAGACAGCAGGTGGGGAGGAAGGGAGAGAACTGTGGAGAGAAGGACAGGAAGATAGTTCCTCCTTTCCAAGGAGGCCCCACTGGCTTTCATTTTTTAAATCGAGTACTGAGAAGGGTTCTGTGCAAGCCTAGAGGCAGGAGCTGGGTGAGTTGAACTGCGAAGAAGGAAAGCAAAGGACCGAAAGGAGTCAAGGGGGCCCCGGAGGACTGACAAGGGCCAGAGGCCAGGCCTGCCGTGCCAAAGGGTCTCATTGCATCAGGATGAAAAGTTCCCACTCGGAAAAGACAAACTACAGACTGAGAGAAAATGTTCACAGCACAGGTACCTGAAAAAGATTTGCCTTCATAATATATAAAGAACCACTACAACTCGCTACTAGAAAGGCAAACAATGAAAAATGGGCAAAAGACATGAATAGACACTTGAAAGGAAATACAAGTGGTCAACATGCACCAGCACTCATCAGGGAAACGCAAAATAAAACCACGGCAAGATACCACTTCACACCCAGCAAAATGGCTAAAATTAAAAAGACCTTCATATAGGATTCACTTAGTAAAAAATAAAATAAAATAAAATCATAAAAAGACTTGTAATACCAAGTGTTGGCTAACATACAGAGCGGCTGGAATTCTAGCTTGTTGGAAGGAATGTGAAATAGTACAGCCACTTGGGAGAACCACTAGAGTTTCTTTTAAAGCTAAACAAACACCTGCCACACGACCCAGCAGTTCCACTGCTAGATATTTACTAAAGCGCAATAAAAACATAAGTCCACAAAGAGACTTGCACACAAATGTATATAGGCACAGGAAGCTAGTGGCCACCACGGTGCCCTATGATTTGCTCACAATTTTGTGAAAGTCTACATTCAAATAGTAAATGGTCTTTTAAAAAAATGCTTGTAGCAAATTTGTATAGTAGCCTAATTCACAGTTGCTAAAAATTGGAAACAAATCCAAATACCCATCAACTAGGGGATAGGTAAACCAAATTTGGACTATGTACAGAAAAGGATCGTAATAAAAATCTTGAAATTACTAATAGATGTAACAACACGGATGAGTCTCAAAATCACTGTGCAGAATGAAAGAAGCTAGATGCCTACCATACGCTTCCAGTCATACAAAATTTTTAAACAAGCAAAACGAATTTACAGTGGCAGAAAGCAGATCAGTGATTGGGGCTGAGGGGGCTGCAAGGGGGGACTAAGAAACTTTCTGGGATGCTGGACAGACTCCTTATCTTGTTTAGGTGCATGCGTTTGTCAAAAGTCATCAAACTGAGCACTTAAAATGTATGGATAAATTTTACCGAACGTAATCATACCTCAATAAAGTTGATTTTTAAAATATCAAAAATGAAAATATAAAAATAAAATAACAATAAATAGCAAAAAAGGAAAAAACAAGAATAAAATAACAAAAATAAAACAAAGAAAAAAATAAGAGACTTAGTGATAAGTAAACAAAGTGTAAAATAGGGAAAGCACACAGAATAGAAAGAGAAACAGACTAGGATGGAACCCCCGAAGAGCTGTCTAACCTGAAGAATAAAAAAAGAAGAATCGATGGTGTACAAGGCAGCGTCCCCTGGGGGCCAAGGAGGTAAGGAGCTTGCGGAGCAAGGACAGCAGAGGCTAAAAAGAGCCGACGGGGGTGGTCATTTCGGCGCCTGGAGAGGGCCCTGGGATGGGCCCACCTGGAGAAGTCACTCTTGAGAGGCCAGTTCCGAAGGCAAAGGCGGGTTGACCTGGGCTGAGCGAGCAGAGAGCTTTGCCAGGGAGCTCGGGGAAGGAGAGTGGGCTCCTAACGGGAGGTTGCTTTGAGAATCCCCAGGAAAACCCATAGTGTGGCCTGAATTTCCTGACATCTGTGGTCTTTCAATTCTTTATTCCTACAGAGGGATGGATATTGCTATTTTAATCACTGCCCTGGGCAAGATGTACCAAAGGTCCCCACACCCTTTTTCTGTAAGGAGTTTATTGTATGTTTGTACTGAGGAAAGCTAAATAAACCAGGTGAACTGCCCCATCTCTTTTTTTCTTTTTTTTTTTGAGACAGTTTCACTCTGTTGCCCAGGCTAGAGTGCTGTGGCATCAGCCTAGCTCACAGCAACCTCAACTCCTGGGCTCAGGTGATCCTCCTGCCTCAGCCTCCCAAGCAGCTGGGACGACTACAGGCATGTGCCACCATGCCCAGCTAATTTTTTCTATATATTTTTAGTTGTTTGACTAATTTCTGTCTATTTTTTAGTAGAGACGGGGTCTTGCTCTTGCTCAGAGCTGGTTTCGAACTCCTGAGCTCAAACGATCCGCCCGCCTTGTCCTCCCAGAGTGCTAGGATTACAGGTGTGAGCCACCG
Source organism: Propithecus coquereli (assembly GCF_000956105.1). Classification (NCBI taxonomy): domain Eukaryota; kingdom Metazoa; phylum Chordata; class Mammalia; order Primates; family Indriidae; genus Propithecus; species Propithecus coquereli. Next base: position 6,368,309 of record NW_012139747.1, read on the forward strand.
CGCCCAGCCTGCCCCATCTCAACTTCCCAGGAATGAGGCTGGCTTGCGCACGGAGCCAGTCTTCCCCACCCGCCTGCATTGCTGGCGGGAGTGTACATTGGTACAACCTCCACGGAAAGCAGTTTGGCAAAAGCTATCAAAATTACAAATGCATAGACCCTACACTTCCACCTCCGGATATTTATTTTACAGATACACTTGCACACATATGAAACCACATATGTACCTGGATATTCGTTGCCTCATTGTGACACTGATCAAAAAGACCCAAATGCCTCTGAATAGGGGCATTAGATAAATATTAATATCTACGAGTTATTGATATTTGTCTCAGTCCATTTGTGCTGCTATAACAAAATACCTTACACTGGGTATTTTGAAAATCATTTCTTATAGTTTGGGGCCTGGAAAGTCCAAGATCAAGGCACCATCCTGGCATCTTGTGTGGGCTGCTCTCTGCTTCCAAGAAGACACCTCGCTGCTGCATCCTCACATAGCAGAAGGCAGAAGATCAGGACACTCCCTTCGACCTCCAGCCCGTTATAATCACCTCCCAAAGGCCATACCTCTTAATACTATTGCACTGGGGATTACATTTCAACATGAATTTTGGGGGGACACCATCATTTAAACCAGAGCAATATTGAAATATTCAATAAATATTGAATACTTATTATACTTTATTATTTAATATTTATTTTTTAAAGTAAGGTGCACGCAAACAATGAATACTATTTAGGCAAAAAAAAAAATTGTAAGAATGCTCTCTATGTACAGACATGGAAAGGTTTCCAAGATATATTTTCAAGTGAAAGAAAACAAGATGTATAACTGCTGTATGATATAAAATTTTTTGTTTTAAAAAAAAAGATTTACAAATAAGTAGGGTGCAGAAGAATACATTTGTTTATGCATGCCACCCCGAAAAAGTCTTTGCAAGTGTTGGGAAGGAAAAGCTTTCCTCTACCCTCTTAGGTTTAATACCTGGGGAACTGCAAATGAAACTGACCAAAACAGATGAGCAAGAAAAAAGAGTTTAATTAAGTACATGGTGCACATACACACGGAAGTGTCCGGTGGTGGGTAACTCGAAGGGGTGGTTAGAATTGGGGCCTTATCTACCTAATTTAGCGGGGGAATGGGAGGGCTACGTAGGAAGAACAAATAGGTTTTCAAATGGATTATTAGGAAACAAACGGGAGATTAAGAAGTTTGTAATGCTTGTTTATGTAGGTGCAAATGGTCTGTCTCTTTTGTGGCCATGAAACTCCCCCAAGTAGGGGCTTTATGGTAGGTTTACTCTTGGTCTCTTTCCTGCAGGTGGAAGCTGCCCCAAAGATGGAATTTACTGCGGTTCATAGTGGATCCCCACACAAGGACACGCAGGAAAGTAATATTAGTAACAGTGGTTAGGCCTTTGTAGGGCAGGGAATGGAGAGGAATGAGAACCAGGAGCTTGGGAAAAGGGACTTGGGAAGATTTTTTGCAAAACATTTTTTTAGTCTTTATATTTTAAACTTTAGAAAGGTATGATTGCATTGCCCATTTTTAAAAGAATTTAAGTTCTAAGCATATTTCTAATCTATTTAAGGAGTGTTTCCTCCATTTAGGAAAAGATGGATTTTGCCTCATTAGCAAGACCTAATGGGATTCAGCCCTGAGGGAGGTGCAGAAGATTTTATCATCACCTTTATCAGCATCACTGCAGTTTCTACCCAGGAAGGTTATAAAACAGGGTCAGGTCACCCTTCCCACTTTGCTGGGAGGGACGCTTAGTGCCTGTGTCCACTGTCAGTCCCAGGACCTCTCTCTGCATTCCCCTCCCAGTCTCCAGGAAAACAAAGGCAGCTGCAGAGGGTAGAGGGTGGGCTGGGGGTGGAGCCCAAGACCCACTGGACTGTGGAAACCTCCCCCCTGCAAGCAGATGTCAGGATTATTATTTGGGCTTTGCATGTGGTAGAGAGAGGACTGGTAAAGCTCCAACAAATGCTTACATCTTGTCCTAAAATTCCTGACTCATTGCCAGTAAAAGTTGAAAGTGCTTTCTAGCCCAGAAAGGGAGCTGCTCTTAATTTGAAGAAGATTCCAGAATAGAAATTCAAGGTCAATTGAAGGTTTTGCAGATAGAGCTGGTGAGCAGGTCTTAAATGGCCTGGAATTCAAAGATACAAACCAGAGAGAAAAGAGATCAAAGCTCTGGTCTGGGGACACATCAAAAACAAGATCTTGACACATCTCAGTTCTGAATAAGCCAAGCACTTTCCTCCCTCCGAGCATCTAAACCAGCCTTGCACTCTGCCTAGAACTCTCTCTCTAAACCTGCTCCTGCTGGCTCCTTCTTCTCATCCTGATCTCAGCTTAAATGTTCCCTCTCCGGCGAGGCCTTCTCTGATCACCCAAAATATACCGTCCACCCAAGCGGTCTCTAACACATTCCCTGTTCTCCTTTATTCTCTTCATAGCCCTGACTACCAACAAACTCTTTCTTATTTTGCTTGTCGTCTATGTCTCCCAGTTAGAACATGCTCTCATGGTACAGCCAGACTACATTTTTTTTTCTCCCCGAATCCCCAGTGCTTACAACCAGCTGCCTAGTACACAGTGGGTGTTCCACCAATATTTGCTCAGTTAATGAAAAAATGAGTAAAAGCTAAACTTGAGATGTCCATGAAATATCCAAGGAGAGGTGTCAAGAAGAGAATTGTCGAGTAGTCAAGTGTGGGAACGATCTAACCTGGAGGTATAGTGTTGGGCATCATTAGAACAAATTCAGTTTTCAAATTCATAAGAATTGATGAAGTCAACAAACAAGGATTTAAAGAAATATTTATAGAGTCAGACCAGGCATGGTGGCTCACGCCTGTAATCCTAACACTCCGGGAAGCCAAGGCGGGAGGATCTCTTGAGCTCAGGAGTTCGAGACCAGCCTGAGCAAAAGTGAGATCCCCTGTCTCTACCAAAAAATAGAAAAAATTATTCAGGTGTGCCAGCACGTGCCTGTAGTCCCTGCTGCTCCGGAGGCTGAGGCAGGAGGATCACTTGAGCCCAGGAGTTTTAGGTTGCAGTGAACTACGATGATGCCATTGTACTCTACCTGGGGTGACAAAGTGAGGCTCTGTCTCAAAAAAAAATTTTTTTAATAATAAAAAAATAGAATCTGGGCTCTGAGGAACCGAAAATTCAGAAGTTGGGTGGAGAAAAGGGAACAAAGAATGAAAGAGACCAGTGAGGTAGAAGGAAAACCAGGAGAAGAAGTTATCCCAGAGGCTAACACACAAGAGTGTTTCAAGAACAAGGAATTGGCCACCCACGTGCATCACTGCCATTGCAATTGCCAACACGGAATCTGTTGGGACCTTTATGAGAGTAGTTTCATAGAGTAGTAGGAGGGGGAGCAAAAGCTTGTGGTAAAAAACTGGGGTTGAATGGGAGGGGAGGCAGGAGGATCGCTGAGTGTCAATGACTCTTTCCAGGAGTTTGGCTGAGAAGGAGAGCAAATTGGGTGTAGCTATAGGTGGGTATGGGTCAAGGGAAGATTCTTTTTCTGCTCAACTTTTTATTTTGAAAAATTCCAAACCTGCAGAAAAGTTGAAAGAATAATACGATGCACACCTATATACCCTTCACGATAATTCATTTGTTAACACTTCGCTACATTAATGCCCCAGGCACACATCCATATGTATTCATTTTGGGGTGATCATTGGAAATAAAGGCGCAGATCCCCCTAAGTGCATCAGCATGCTTTTCCTAAGAACAAGCCCCATTTTCCCACGTGACCTCAAATGCTATATCCCACTCAAAGAAATTCAGCAATGAATCCAAGTCATCTAATAAACAGGCCACATTTACATTTCCTCAACTGTCCAAAAGCATCCTTGGTAACTTTTTTCCTTTTTTTTCTGGTCCAAGATCCGATCAAGAGTTACACATTCCATTTGGTTGTCATGTCTCTGTAGTTTCCTTTAATCGGAAACAATCCCGTCTTTTTTTGTCTTTTGTGCCACTGACATTGAAGAGTTTGGGCCAGTTGCGTCATAGCGTGTCTCACATTCTCGATTTGTCTGATTGTTTCCTCATGATTGGATTCAAGTTAAACATTTTTGGCAAGAATATCACATAGATGATGTGAGCTCTCAAGGGAGAGTCTTTTTTAAAGATAGAAAACAGTTAGCCTACTTAAATGCTGACGAAAATGATCCAGTAGATCAGGAATGGATGATGGGGACAGAAATTGAAAAAATGAATGAAGTAATGAAGTCTAGAGTTAGCAAGAGGGGTGGGGTCAGGGGCTAGGCAAAGGGATTTGCCTTGATTGGGGGCAGACACGTATCTTTGGTTGTAATAGACAAGAAGAAGGGGGAGATGGTATCAATGAACATAGTCTCACATTGGGAGATGAGTGTGTTTGGATCTCATGGCTTTTACTTTCTCAGTGAAATAAGACAGAGTCAGCAGCTGATCCTACTGTAAGAGTGGGGGGATGGGGAGAGTTGGAGGAAGATAAAGTATGACTTGGTCATTGGTGGAAGTGGCAAAGTAGGCTTCCTGGAGAAGTATAAAAAGTTAGGCATACAGTTGGTAGGAGTGTAAAATGAAACAGCTGTGGGAAACAGGATGGTTGTTCCTCAAAAAATTAAAAATAGAATTACCATATGACCCAGCAAGTCTACTTCTGGTTATATACCCAAAAGAATTGAAAGCAGGATCTCTAAGAAATATTTGTACACCCACGTTCATAGCAGAATTATTCACAACAGCCAAGAGGTGGCATGGAAGGAACCCACATGTTGGTCGATGGATGAATGGATAAACCAAATACAGTGCATTTATACAGTGGAATATTGTTCAGCCTGAAAAAGGAAGGTCATTCTGATACATGCTATATCATAAATGCACTCTTAGGACACTATGGGAAGTGAAATAAGTCAGTCACAGAAAGACAGATGCTGTATGATTACACTTACATGACACACATAGAGAACTCAAATTCACAGAGACAGAAAGTAGAATGGTGGCTTCCAGCAGCTGGAGGGGAGGGAAAATTGGGGAGTTATTTAAAGGGTACAGAGTTTAATACTCCTGAAGGGTACACTTAGAAATGGTTAATGTGGTAAATTTCATGTTATGTGATTTTTACCACAACAAACACATACATACGTGGAGGAAAAAGAAGTTAGGTAGGTCATGTTTGGTATCTAGTTGAACCTGGAGATAACTCACTTATAGAGAAACCCATCAGCTCAGTTGCAAAATTTTCTCTAGCTGTGTTCCGGTGCTCAGATGCACACGTCGAGAAAGCAAACCATGTGTTCATTAATGACTGGGTTCTATTACTACAAAGGGAGAGGTGCCAGGGAGCTGAAGGAGTTCGTAAGGAAGAGTGGTCGGCTGTATTGTCACTCAGTAAATATGTTCTCTCCCTGCCCTGCCCCACCCGCAACCCAGGGGATGGAAAACTGTTCCCTGCGCCCATTGCCTTTGGGCTTGACCATATGACTTGCTTTGACCAATAGGCAGGCAGAAGTGTCAGTGTGCCAGTTCCAAGACGAGGCCTGTGAAGTCTTGCATCTTCCACCCCTCCTCTTACGATCCTGCCGTCTGCCATGCCAAAAACATGCCCCAGACAGCCACTGCTCCTTCACCTCAATGCTAGAATAACAGACACTAGAGCACCAAGCCCAGCTGTGCCAAAGCAGACTGGCAGCACTACTGGTAGGAAGTAAGTTTTGCTATGAAAGCCACTGAAATTTGGAGACTCACTCAGCTGGATTTCACTACGTATGGAGTTTTTGTTTTGTGTTGTTTTGCTTTTCGAGACAAGAGCTCACTCTGTTGCCCAGAATGGAGTGCAGTGGCACAATCATAGATCACCACAACCTTGAATTCCTGGGCTCAAGAGATCCTCTCGCTTCAGCCTCACAAGTAGCTGGGACTACAGGTGCATGTCACCACACCTGGCTAATTCTTTTATTTTTATTTCTGTGGAGATGCGGTCTCACTATGTTGCCCAAGCTGTTCTCAAACTCCTGAGCTCAAGCAACCCTCTGCCTTGGCCTCCCAAAGCGCTGGAATTACAGGCACGAGCCACTGCACCCAGAGGACGTATGGTGTTTTATACCCTGCTTCTCTCCCTTGAAAATATATCTTCAGCATTTAAAACTTCAAAGATATTATTCTTAATGGCAGCATAATATTCCATTTAATAAATATGCCACAATTTACTTAACTGTCCTCCCATTAGTAGACACAGGATTTCCCATTTTTTCATTGTATGAAATAACAGTGCAGAAAATTTCCTCGTATATAAATCTTAATCCTCAGGATAGATTCCAGAAACAAGCTATAAATGCTTTTAAATGTATACTTTTACCAAAACATAATATACACATGAGTTTCAAAAATCAAATGAAGAAATAACAAAAGATCAGTGGGTATTTGAACAATGCCTCTAAAATAAAAGACAGGAATTGTGGGGGATTGATTGCTGAGATAACCCCAGTTCCTTCTAGTGGGAGGTTGAATGAATATTTTCACCACCATTAGAATCTGAGATGATCTTGGACATGCTTTGTCCAACAAAATGAGGCAGAAGTGACACTGTACGGTCTTGATCCTCGGTCTCAGGAGGCCTTGGGTTTCTGCTGTGTTGCAGAACCCTGCCCAGCCCTTTGTGAACAGCCCAGGCTGGCCTGCTGGACAATGAGAGACCACATGATGGACAGCCAAGTGAGACCAGCTGAGGCCACAGAAGATCCACCAGCCCCAACTCACCACCAGCTGCCTTTACACAAGTGAACGACCCCAGGCAAAGTCAGCAGAACCCAATATATATCAGCAGAAACAACCAACCAACGGTAGACTTGTGACTAAAAATAAGTGTTATTTTTATATACCACCAAGACTTTGTAGTTTTTATTAGGCAGCATCATTGTGCCAATAGATAACCAATACAGAAACCAAAACTTAAAAAACAGGTAAAGAAACTTCTGGTTTCCAGTCGAGCATATTAAGAACTTGGAAGTCATCACTCCGTCTTAATAAATAAAGAGCTGAACAAACTGAAAATTATCAACTCTTCCTAGATCTATCACACAATTGAGATCACAGGGCAAACCACTGCCCCCAAAATTGGAGAGACAGACAGGTGGTACAGAGAATCACAGCTTGTTCCTACAGAGACCATGCTCAGAAATCTCCATAGGAACAAGTATGGAGGTAGGAAAATCGGAGCTGTAATCGACAAATTGCTGGAGGCTCAGTGTGGACAAGCCTGAGAGTTAAAACTCCAGGAGGGCCCAGTCTTGGGGGAGGGAAATGTGCCTACTTTTGTGAGTTTTACCTGCAGGAGCTCTGCTAGGTTTTCACAGTAAGGAATGAAAAAAGACCCCCTTGCACTTCTGGCAGAGGGACGGGGAAAATAACCATTTTGAAATACATTAGAGCATGTTGTCCTTCTGAACAAGGTCTGCCTTCAAAAGAAACTATTTCACCAGAGCCTAAGTATTGGGGTTTTATCAGAGCCCATCTGACCTGAGGAAAGGAAAATATCCAGCTTCAGCTCCCCCTGGCCATCCTGTGCCTCCTAAGGGAGGGGCTGGGAAGCACTTGTAAACAGGCTCACCAGGACTGAGACCTAAACATAGGAGTATAGAACCCTTCCCCTCTGCCCACACCTTACCACCACATCAGTAAAGGATATTTGCCACAGTTGCTTTTACCCAGTACATCAGGTCTGATTATCAAGAAAAAATTACAAGGCATACTAAAACACAAAAAACAGTTTGAAAAGATAGAGCAAGCATCAGAATCAGAATCAGATATGGCAGGAATGTTGGAATTATCAGACTAAGAATTCTTTTCAAACTATGACTTGGCTGGGTGGGGTGGCTCGTGCCTGTAATCCTAGAACTTTGGGAGGCCTAGGAGGGAGGATTGCTGGAGGCCAGGAGTTTGAGACCAGCCTGAGGAATGTAGCAAGACCCTGTCTCTACAAAAAATAAAATAATTAGCCACGCATGGTGGTGCTTGGGCTGTAGTCCCAGCTATTCGGGACACTGAGGCAGGAGGATCGCTTGAGCCCAGGAGTTTGAGGTTGCAGTGAGCTATGATGATGCCGCTGCACTCTACCTGGGGTGACAGAGTGAGACTCTGTCTCAAAAAAAGGAAAAATAGCAACTATGTGTTTGATTATGTATGTGTGTGTGTGTGCGCGAGCGCGCGCGTGCGTGTGAAAGTGAAATGAATGTATAAGTGAAATGAATGACAGAAATGCTACAAGGGACCATAGAAAGGAATTAGGAATATTTTGCTATGATAGGTATAAGAAACAGTATAATGCTGCTTGAAAGTGGACTTGTATTAGTTGTAAATAATATTGCAAACTCTAGGACAACCACTGTGAAAAAAAGAGAGTTGAAATGCTAAGAAAGGAGAGAACATTGAATCATATAAAATGCTCAATTACAACCAAAAAAGGGAGAAAGAGTGTGGAAGGCAAAAATAGGTACAAAAAACAAGGGCAATGATTAGAAAATAGTAATGAATGTGATAAATATTAATCCAACTATACCAATAATCACTTTAAATATCAATGGTCTAAATACATCAATTTAAAATCAGAGATTTTCAGAGTGGATTAAAAAACAAGACCAAAGCGTATATTGTCTACAATAAGCCCATTTTAAATATAAAGACACATATAGATTATAATTAAAGGCATGTAGAAAGATATACCATGCAAACACTAATCAAAAGAAAGCTGGAATAGGTATATTAAATTTCAGACAGAGCAGACTTCAGAGCAAGAAAAATTATCAGGGATAAAGAGGAGCATTACATAATAATAAAGTGGTCAATTTTCGAAGAAAACATAATCTTCCATGTGTATGCACATATCAACAAAGTGTCAAAATATGTGAGGCAAAAACTGATAGGAGTGCAAAGAGAAATAGATGAATCTGATATTATAGTTGGAGATGTCAACACCCCTCTATCACAAATGGAGAGAAAATCACTGAGCACAGCATGTAGAAAACTAGTAAGGACATTGTTGAACTGAACAGCATCATCAATCAACATGTTACAATTGACATCTACAGACTACTTCATCCAACAACAGCAGAACACACGTTCTTCTCAAGCTCATACAGAATATCCTCCAAGATAGACCACATTCTAGGCCATAAGAATACCTTAACAAATTTGAAAGAATAGAAATCATACAACATATGCTCCACAACGGAATTAAACTAAAAATCAATAACAGAAAGATAGCTGGAAAATCCCAAAATAGTTAAAGATTAAGCAACACATTTTTAAACAACACATAGGTCAAAGAATAAATCTCAAAAAAAATTTAAAAATATTTTGAACTAAATGAAAATGAAAATGCAACTTATCGAAATTTGTGGAATGCTATGACAGCAGTGATTCGAAGGAAATTTATAGCATTGAATGTATAAATTAGAAAAGTAGAAAGATTTAAAATCAATAAGCTTCCACCTTAGGAAACTAGAAAAAGAATAAATTAAATCCAGAGTAAATTGAAGAAAATAAATAATAACAATTAGAATGAAAAGCAATAAAATTGAAAACAGAAAATCAATAGAGAAAATAAATGAAACTAAAAGATGTTTCTTTGAAAAAGATCAATAAAGTCAATAAACCTCTAGCTAAGAAAAAAAGTGAGAAAAAACAAATTGCTACTAGCAGAAATTAAATATAGAAAACATCACAACAGATCCCATGGACATTAAAAAGATACCATAAAGGAATACTATGAAAAATTTTAAGTCCACAAATTTGATAACCTAGATGAAATGGACCAATTCTTTGAAAAACACGATTTGCCAAAACTCACACAAGAAAAAATAGGCCTAGCCTATAACTATTAAATACATTGAATCAGTAATTAATAAATTTTCAAAACAAAGCACCAGGCCCTATGTGTTTGCTGGTGGATTCCATCAAACATTTAAGGGGAAAATTATACTAGTTCTCTACAATTTCTTCCAGAAGATAGAAGCAGAGAGAATACTTCATAACTCGTGCTACAAGTCCAGGATTACCCTAATACCAAAACAAAGACATTATAAGAAAAGAAAATGGCAGACCAATATCTCTCATGAACATAGATGTAAACATCAAAAATCCTCAAAAAAATATTAGCAAATCTAGTCCAACAATGTATAAAAAGAATTATACACCACAACCAAGTGGGATTTATTCCGGTATGAAAGGCTTGTTCAACATTTGAAAATCAAGTAATGTAATCCTTCATGTCAATAGGCTAAAGAAAAAAATTGCATGATCGTATCAATAGATGTAGAAAAGCATTTGACAAAATTCATCAGCAAACAAGGAATCGAGAAGAACTTCCTCAACTTAATAAAGAACATCTATCAAAAAAAATTATACTTAATGATGAGAAACTAGAAGCTTTCCCACTAAGATTAGGAACAAGGCAAGGATGTGCCACCCCATCACTCCTTTTCAACATTGTATAAGAAGTCCTAGCTAATGTAATAAGACAAGAAAAGAAAATAACAGCTATACAGGTTGGGAAGGTAGAAATTATCTTTGTTCACAGAAGTCATTATTGTCTGTGTAAAAAATCCAAAAGAATCAACAAAAATTCCTAGGACTAATAAGTGATTATATCAAGGTTGCAAAATACAAGTCTAATATACAAAAGTCAAACATTTTCTTATATACCAGCAATAAAACAGTGGAATTTAAAATTTAAAACAATACCATTTGCATTAGCACTCCCCAAAATAAAATACTTTAGATAAATCTAATAAAATATATACAAAATCTATATGAGGAACATTACAAAACTCTGATGAAAGAAATCAAATAACTAAGTGGAGAGATGTTCCATACTAATGGATAGGAAGACTCAGTATTGTCAAGATGTTAGTTCCTCCCACTTGATCTATAAATGCAATGAAATTCCAATCAAAATTCCACAAATTATCTTGTAATTCTAGAAAAACTGATTCTATGGAGAGGCAAAAGACCCAGAATAGCCAACACAATATTGAAGGAGAAGAATAAAGCCAGGAGACTGACACTACCTTACTTCAAGACTGGCTATAAAGTTAAAGTCATCAAGATAGTGTAGAATTGGTGAAGGAATTAACAAATAGATCAATGAAATAGAATATATAGCCTAGAAATAGACTCACATAAACATAGTCTACTGATCTTTGACAAGGGAGCAAGAGCAATACAATGGAGAAAAGATACCCTTTCAACAAACAGTACTGGAGTAACTAGACATCCACATGTAAAAAAAATAAAAAAATCTAAACACAGATCTTATGCCCTTCAAAAAATTTAACTCAAAACAGATCACAAACGTAAATGTAAAATGCAAAACTTTAAGACTCCTAGAAGACAACATAGGGAAAATGCTAGGTGATCTTGGATATGGTGATGACTTCTTATATACAACACCAAAGGCACAATTCATGAAAGAACCAATCGAGAAGCTGGACTTTATTAAAATTAAAATCTTCTGCTCTACAAAAGACGCTATTCAAGAGAATGAGATGACAAGCCACAGACTGGGAGAAAACAATTGCGAAAGATATATCTGATAAAGAACTGTTATCCAAAATATACAAAGAACTCTTAAAATTCAATAAGAAAGTAAACAATTCAATTAAAAAATGGGCCAAACACCCTAACAGAAACTTTTCCAAAGAAGATGTACAGGTGAGAATAAGCATATAAAAAGATGCTCCAAATCACACGCAATACCAAGAGTGAATCCTAACATAAACTATAGACTTTGGGTGATAATGATGTGTCAATGTAGAGTCATCAGTTCTAACAAATCTACCACTCTGGTGCAGGATGTCAGTGCGGGAGGATGTGTTGTGGGTTGGGGGGCAGGAGATATACGGTAATTTTGTTTAAATTGCTCTAAACAAAATTTTTTTTTCTTGTTGAGACAGAATCTCACTCTGTTGCCCTGGCAAGTGCCATGGCGTCAGCCCAGCTCACAGCAACCTCCAACTCCTGGGCTCGAGTGATCCTCCTGCCTCAGACTCCCAAGTAGCTGGGACAACAGGTACATGCGCCACCATGCCCAGATAATTTTTCTATTTTTAGTAGAGACAGGGTCTCGCTCTTGCTCAGGCTGGTCTTGAACTCTTGAGCTCAAGCAATCCTCCCACCTCGGTCTCTCAGAGTGCTAGGATTACAGGCATCAGCCACCACGCCAAGCTGGCTCTAAAAAAATTAAATCCACTTAAAAGGGGGATGAGGAAATAACATAGAAGAAACAAATCAACATAAGGAGCAGAAATTTTTTTTCCGATATTATAATTACAGATTAAGAATCAGAGAGATATGAAAGAACACTGCCTTCGAGGAACAAGAGCAGGATGTCAGGAGAAAAAGGAACAACTAGAAAAACAAGAAAGAGTCTTTGGAAATCACAAATGTGATAAGTGAAATTTTAAAATTCAAGAGAAATGAACTTTTGCTTCCAGGAAGATGGAGTCGACAATACTTTTCCCTATTCTTCCTCCTAATTACAACTGAAAAACCCAGAACATTACATATAAAACAAATACAAGAAGACTCTGAAGGGTAGAGAGAAGGAGACACATGGCCAGGGTCCTGGGGACCCAGAATGACACGGCAGTGAGGCTTTTCCTTTTGCCCCATGTATCCCAGACTAGGTGCCCAAGACACCCACAGCCCAGAAACCCCAACAGGCATAGACAAAATAACCCCAAGGAAAGCCTGCTCTCTTTAGCCAAAGGACTAGGGGAAAAGCAGTTTTGCAAGAAAAATTGGAAAATAGAACTATAGAAATTGCCCAGTCTTCAAAAAGAGAGAAAATAGACAAAGAAAAGAAAAGAAAGAAAGAAAAGAAAAGAAAAAAAGAAAAGAAAAGGAAAAAAAAAGGCCTAAGGGATCTGTGGGACTGTAACAAGATCTGACATTCATTCATCAGAATCCTGGAAGGACAGGACGAAGAAGGTGGGGGCTGAAAACTAGTCAAAAAATAGTGGCTGAAAACTCCCCAAATTTGGTAAAAGACATACATGTATGGATTCAAGAAGCTGTGTGAACCCCAAACAGAATAGAGACAAGGAAATCCACAACAGGCACATCATGGTAAAACTTCAGAAAACTAAAGACAAAAAAAAAAAAGATTGACAGCAGCAAGAGAGAAATGACACGTTACCTATAGGAGGGACGTGTAGACCACATTATACAAAAATTAGCTCAAAATCAAAACTGTGATACTTTTAGAAATAAACATAGGAGGGCTTACACTTGATACCAAAATCATTATTTAAAAAAAGAAAAATCAGTAAAGTGGACTTCAAAATTAAAAATTTGGGGTCTGTGAATGACCCTGTTAAGAGGATGGAAAGACCAGCTGTAGACTAGGAGATAATATTTGCAAACCAGTTATCCAACAAAGGACTAGTGTCCAGAAAATATAAAGAATTCAGGACATCTGCACCCGAATGTTTATGGCAGCACAATTCACTATTGCAAGAATGTGGAAACAACCCAAGTGCCTGTCAATCCATGAGTGGATTATCAAAATTTGGTATATGTTCACAATGGAATATTACTCAATCATAAGAAATGACAGTGATCTA
>NW_012139747.1:6382360-6410245 GCF_000956105.1 Propithecus coquereli
ACATATTTGAAACACGGACTTCGGTGGGGGGGGAACCAAGGGCAACACACGTAACCTAAACATCTGTACACCCATAATTTGCTGAAATAAAAAAATTAACAAAACAAAACAAAACAAAACATATTAAGAAAAAAAGAATTCTCCCCCCACCCCCATATTTCTCTCGGTCCTTGTGCCTTTCGCCACAGGATGACGCAACAAGTAGGTCCTTGCCAGATGTGGCCCCTCAATCTTGGACTTCCCAGATTCCAGACCACAAGCCAAATAAATCTCTTTTCTTTGTAAAAATAATAATAGTAAGAAGAAGAATTCTCAAAACTCAACAATATGAATACAAGCCATTCAGTTAGCAAATGGGCAAGAAACATGACGGGACATTTCTCTGAAGAGGATACACGGATAGCAAGTAAATACATGAAAAGAAGCTCCACGTCATCAGCCATCAGGGAAGTGCCACTTGAAACCACTGTGAGACAGCGCTACGTAGCCATCAGAATGGCTAAAATGCGAAATAGGAACAACCCCGAACGCTGATGGGGGAGTGGAGAAAACGGATCCCTTATACGTTGCTGACAGGAATGTAAATGGAACAGCCATCCCAGAAAACAGTTTGGCAGTTTCTTTAAAAAATCTAAATGTGAACTCCCACATGGCCCGGCAACTGCAATTATCCCAGAGAATAAAAACTTATGTTCATCCTGTTCCTTTTGTCAAAAGATAAATAAAATTAAAATATGAGTTTAAAAAGATTTTTAAAAATGTTAAAGTTATGTCTTAAATTATTTTAAAAATGAATTTATACAAATAATTTTTTTAATTAAAAAAAAACTTATGTTCAGACATGAGCTTGTACATGAATGCTTACAACAGCCTTATGCACAATAGCTAAAACTAGAAACAAAACTAATTCCTTTAATGGGCAATGGTGTAAGAAACAGTAGTACATCCACACCGTGGAATACTACTCAGCACTAAAAAGGAACAAACTACTGATACCAGCAATAACCCGGTAGAATTTCCAGAGAATTATGCTAAGTGAAAAAAAAAGCAGTTACAAAAGGTGGCATACTGTGTGATTCCATTCTTGAAATGACACGGTCATGGAATGAGTCAGGAGGGAGTGGCTGCCGGTGGGAGGTGTGTCTGCAAACAAGCACCGGGAGAGGAGATCCCTGTGGCGGCAGACGTGTCGTGTGCCTGGAGTGTGTCAGTGTCAGTATCGTGGTTATGATATTGTACTAGAACATTGCAGGGAGGGTACCCGGGATCTCTGTATTTTTTCTTACAACTCCATGTGAATCTAGTTTATTTATCTCGAAAAAGAACGTTTAATTGAAAAAAAAATCAAATAGAAGCATTAAAACATAAAATCAATGACATTTTCCAAAAGTAGAACAGCAACAAAAAATGATAAGGTGGAAACCAGAAAATAAAATTTAAGAGAGATACGGCATTAAGTCAGGTGGTCTGACACTGTGGTGGTTCATCTTAGGGGCTAACTTCATTGGGCTAAGTGATGCCCAGTGGCAAAACACTATTTCTGGGTGTGTCTGTGAGGATGTTTCCAGAAGAGAGTGGCATTTAAATCAGTGAACTAAATAAGGCAGATCTGCCCTCACCGATGTGGGTGGGCACCATCCGATTCATTGAGGACCCAGAATAGAATAAAAAGATGGAGGAAAGGCAAATTCATTCTCCCCGTTAGAGCAGAGACATTCATCTTCTCCCGCCCTTGGACATCAGGCTCCTAGTTCTCAGGGTTTCAGACCCACACTGAATTATATTAATACCATCGACTTCCCGGGTCTTCAGCTTGCAGTTGGCAGCTCATGGCACTTCTTAGCCTCCGTAACCACGTGAGCCAATCCCCATAATAAATCCATCTCTCTCTCTCTTTCTCTCCCTCTAAGTATGTTTTTAAATATATATATATGATAGAGATGTCATAGTGGTTCTGTTTCTCTGGAGAACCCTGAATACTGTAGTGTAGACATCCAACTAAGAAAAGTTCAAGAGGAACAGAGAACCATAGGGAAGAAAAATACCACGGAAATAATACAATAAAACTACCAGAATGAAAGAAAATGGTTTCCCACATTGAAAGACCCACATAAAGGTAAATCATCATGAAATATCAGAACTGTAGGGTCAAAGAACACAGGGGAGGAAAAACAAAAGGGCCTTTGGGGGTTCTTGGGTGTAAGTCATGTAACTTTCCACTTCCCTCCCTGCAGACTGAGGGTTCAGTTGTCTCCTGTCCCCCGAGTCGATGACAATGTCTCCACCTGCCGTCCAGCTCCACCCTCGTTATCTTTGTAGGGTTTTGCCTCCTTTTACTGTCATTTTAGCCAAGATTCAGGAAGCTGAGACAGATACTTGTGCTCAATCTACCCTCTTAAGAGAAGAAGTCAGGCGCTAGAATTTTACCCTGTGTTTGAATCTGAAATCCAAATTCTGTCGTCTGTCGGTGGTCACCTCACAAAGGGCTCCTATGCAACCACCCAATCCACAGTCCCTCTGCCCGCCTCTCGGGCTGCAAGTAGGGCCAGAGCAGCTCTTTTCATATGAGTTTGCCCTTAGTGCTGAGTGTTCATTGAATCCGTGTGTCACCTGCATAGCAGAGTGGGTGGCGGGTGGCAGTGTCCCTGGGTTAGGAGGTAGGGAGGAGCTGGGAAAATTGGTTCCCAGTGTGGCTTGAGGGGTGGGGAGAGGCTTTTGCCTGCCTTCAATCAACCTTGCTGAGATGTTAGTTTTTAAAATTATACAAGTAATATTTGAATAATATCACAAAAATTAAATCATTACAAAAGCTTCCCCCTTTACCCACCATTCCCAATACCAGAGGCATAAATTTCCAGTCCTTTTTCTACATATTTTCATAGATATTTATGTACCCATAGAAAATATAGTGTTGTTTTATTGTGCATTTTTTTTTCTTTTTACATTTAACACATGAGAAAACTGTGTATCATATTGCAGCTTGCTTTTTTTCCCCACTCAATATTGTGTGACAGCCACCTTCCCATGTCAGGATTTACAAATCACCCATCTTCATTTTGTACTATTACATGGAATTTATAGTGTAGACATAACATGTTTTTATAATCATTCTTCTAGTGATAGATGTTTAGGTTCTTTCCAGGGTTTTTTGCAAGCGGTGCACAGTGCGACACCACTCAAAGTCTATGCTACAACGTCAGGTACTGGCCAATAGGAGCTGTTTATTAGCAGTCTACGACAAGATCAGAATAGAAATTGGTAAGTATTGAGAAACTTTCATAGCAATTTGGCAGGGTAATGTTATGTCGAACCTCGTGATAAAAATTGGAGTAATTTTGGTTTTTAAATTTTCATTTCCCCAGTAATTCATTTTTACTATAAAAGTAAAAATGGACATATTTACAACAGATTGGAAATAAAAACTGGACCCTGTCTCCAGATTGTTGGGAAGTGCTACTTTTTTAAACAACCTTACGCATATCTCCTTATTCTCATGTCAGCATCTCTCTGCTGCAGATCTAAAGAAGGGATTCTCTGGGGCAGAGGACATAGACATCTTTTATTGTAATTAACAGCGCCAACTTGCCCCCCAGAGGGCTAGGCTCCCACCATCACTGGTGTCTTGTTGCAATTCACATGTTCCTGAACACCAGTGAGGCGGAGCTTCTTTTTATATGCTTGTTATCCATTCATATGTCTCTCGAAGCCAGCCTCAAGCAAAGGAAGTCTGTCGAGGCCTGGGTTGTGACAATTGTTTTGCAGCCTCATCTGGTTTGAACTTCCCTGCAGTCCCAGGAGGTGGACCAGGCAGGGGTAACTTCCTCTTTAAACATCCCAGTTCCTCCTGTGGGAAACTGAGGCTGAGGCAACCCCCAGGCCACATGCACTTGTATTTATTGGCAGGGCCAGGCTGGGCCCAGGTGGCCTAGCCCAGATTTCCCTCCACAGACTCATGACGATGGCCCAAGCCCAAAAGTTCACCAGGAGAACAGGCTGGGACTGTCTGGTGGGGCGAGGGGGGAGTCAAAATAAGGGCCAAGAACTAGACCTGGGAGGTCAGGAAGGGGAAGGGGGCACTGTGAAAACTGGGTCAGCCCCCGGTGTATCTCAGCACTGGGAATGTCCATCTTCTGGGGGTGTGAGAGGAGCCTGGGACCAGGGAGATAAACAGACTCTCTATCAGCCCAACATTCTAAGAGAGTTTCTCCTGTCTATTCGCCTAATCTTTTAACACTGTTTAGTGGTGGAGTTGATATAACTCAACCTCCTGAAATAACACAAGGGCTTATCCCTGTCCAGTGCAAACAATGAACTTGCAACTACCAAGACATTAGGCCAAACCATCACTCATTCTGCTTGGGTGCGCCTTTGTGCAAATACTCGCCCTGCCAAGACTGGGAGGCCATTTCCGGGAACAACGGGTGGTAATGGCTGGTCACCTCGTGGCAAGCAAGCAGGTGGCAGAGGAGGAACGTGCCACGAGAAGTGGGACAAAGGACATTCCAGAGTTGGGTGGAGACTTAGAACCATCTAACCCAGCCCTTACCCAAATTCACAGGTTCAAGTACCAGGTCTCAGTACCATTTCTAGACTCCAGATATGTCCCTTAGCTTTCCTGTACCTCGGTTTCTTTGCTTGTAAAATGGGGCTCTGCGGGTGTTGGTTGCTGTTGGTCACGCCTGTAGCCTAAAGGCCCTTCCCATTCCCAAGCACAACTTTGCCTGCATGCTTAGAAGTGTTAGAGAATTAACACACCCAAGAACAGCACTCAACCATACACTACCAGGAGCTAGTATATAAATTCCCCAAGTCCTGAGGAGCAGGATATTTGTAGGTTTCAGTTCTATGCTGTCTCCCAGGGTTCTCCAGCCAACCTGAGCTCCAGTTCCCCATAGTGACAATGTGCTTGACAGTACACCCTGTACCAGCCTCCCTCCCTTCCCCGGTTCAATTCCCCACACACCCCTGGGATCACCTCCCATATAAAATACTTGAATCCTCAGGGTCAGCATCTGGGGAAACCCAAAGCTAAGAAACTTCCCAACTTTCTCACGGTGTTGTTGGTAAGATCAGGTGAAACTCTCGGATTAAGGTCAAGGTTATCATGAAATCTGGGCAGTATTTCATACACAAGGCAAAGGGTCAATCCGAATCGGGTATTTCAGAGCTTTTGAACACAAGGTTCTTACATGGAGACTTTAGGTGAAATGAACACAGTTGTAACAGACAGTAGAGTTGGAGCCTACTGGGTCCTGCCTCGTTTTAAATGCTCCCAACACAACAATAACAACCACTAACCTCCAATTTCCAAAGAACCAGCTCTGCCAACACAACAGTCAACTAAGGAATATGTTCTGAGAATAATCTGGCTCACAACTGATATCATGCAGATGTAATCTGTGGCTCTAGTAGCTCACAGTCTACACAGAACCCAAAGAGAATATCTAACGATTAACTCAGCAAAACCAGCAGCAAATCCTTGAACATTGTGTGGAATCGGAATAAGATGGGGGTTTGTGGAAATAACACAGGAGACCCGAAGGCGCTCCCAATGGCCAAGGTTGGAACATTTTGAACAGTAAGAAAAATAATGATAGGATCAGACTGTAACCTATAGAATAAAAAAAATCCAGGAGTCCATACTGTTATAAATAAGTTTTTGATTAAATAAATCAATAAAGTGACAGCTCTTCCTTGCAATGAGAATCTAATCACTCAACGTGGAAGGAAGGAGGGAAGAAGAAAATCCGCATTAGGCAAACACCACAATGGTGTTTGTTGCAGACAAGATCTGCTGGTAGATGCTAGAATTGGTGGAATATTGGAGGGGAAAAGGGACTTGCAAAACCTCAAGGTATCTCTCCCAGGAGGTTTGCTGACAAGGCAGGGATTGGGGGTTAAACATTACAGAAGAAAAGCCCCTTGGAAACCAGGCAACCAGGGCCATCATTGCAGAAGTTAAGACATCAATGTCATGCACCCATGACATGGTGCATGGCCTATGCTCAAGCATGAGAAGACCCAGCCAGGCCTGGACTGAGGGACGTCTGCAAAGCAATTGATCTATACTCTTCAAGGGTATCCATGTCTTGAAAGACAAGGAATGACCAAGGAACTGTTTCAGGCACCAGGAGACCAGAGAGAAAAATCTAAATGCCAACGTGGGATTCCGGAGCAAGAAAAGAACATTAGTGGGAAAACTAGCGAAGTGTGTGCAGGGCCTTTAGTTTGATTAAGGGTGTCGCACCAAGGTCAATCTCCCAGTTCCAATCACTGTGCTGTGGTTTTGCAGAATTGAGGGAGACTGGAGGAGAGACAGAGGGACATCCTCTGTCCCAGACTTGCAATTTTCTACTACCTTGGCTACTTTTCTGAAAGTAGGCCGAAATATAAAGTTTTCTTTAAAAAGCCTCAAATGTCCAGTTTTCCAGCAGTGTCTTTATTGGAAAAGGAGCAGTTAGCACACTGTGTTGATGTGAGCAATGCTCAAAACGCAGGCATCAGATCTCAAGATATTTTGCAATGTGGGAGTAGGAGGTAAAAGCTGAAGCATCATCCCTCTGAAGCCCCGAGATCGTGAGGAGGCAACATTTATGAATTCCATCTGAACCAATTTGGCAGAAAAATGTCCAGTGACCTGTCTGAGGACTGGTCACACATTTCTCAATAGCCTTAGGAGCTCCGTGTTCCCAGATCAGGTCTCCCAGGCCCATGCTCTGGCATCAGCCAATGCCAGGATCTGATTTCATGGAAAATGATGTGCACATCTGTCTCAAACCACATGACCGTTCACCACAACCTCTTTATAGCTGGAACAGAAGCCCGTGCCGCAGCCAGGAGTATTTTTGGTACATTTAGAATGCTCTGAACACCTCAGTTTTAGCCTGCAGGCCAGATATGCTATGTTTGGAGCCAGAGGACCACGTCGAAGTGTCTGAAGGGAAGTGGAGTCAAGACTGAAGCAAGAAACCTCTTGTGAGGCCCAGGGATAGAGAGAGGCAGCCTGCCTGGTGAGCTCCCTGCAAAGAAGAGGCAGCCCCATCAGAAATGCCGGGAAGCAGGGGCAAAGCAAGGAGCGAGGTCGGCCTCGTCTGCTCCTGCCCTTTAAGCAAATACCAGGCTGTTCAAGGGAAGAAATAAATATTGACAGAGGTGAGAAGCGTCAGCAAGGCCAGGTGGCCGAGGCCCCGAAGGGAGCCAGGCCTAGACGGGGCCTCCCAGGGGAGCTCCAAGGAAACCACAGCCCCTGAGCTCCCCTCCCCCGGGGCCCTTTCAGCGATGCTGCAAGACCCTGGGGGACCCTGAGTCAGGCCACCAAGACGATGAGCCAAGCCAGGGGTTCAGTTGCTCATGTTTGGCAACAGTGCAGCCTAGAGGGGCCACACCTAATCTCTGGCCAGTGCTGCGGCCAAAAGGCCCTGGGTAAACACCCGTCCTGCTTCAGCAGGGCACCTTCTGGATTCCCTGGTACAAAGGGCCTGCTGGCACTCTCGGGGGGAGCTTCTCGAAGGGTGGGTGCAGGACTCTCAGCAGAGGCCCCTGGGGCGCTGGATAAAAGGGCACATTCCTGAGCCCCATCTGCCCCACAACTGCCCCTGGGGAGCAGGGATCAAGCCCAGGAAGGTGCATTTGTACGACCTTCCCAGGAGATCCTGACACCTGCTAGGTAGAGGGCCCATTAGACCCATTAAGCAGAAGAGAACACTGAGGCGCAGAGAGGGGACACAACCTTCTTTGGCCACGCAGGGAGTGAGGGCAAGTCCGGGAGCGCTGGGCTGGAGTGAACAGTCAGAGCTGCTTCTGTCCCCTGGGCCGGAAGCTCTCTAATCTCCCCCATAACTTCCACCCACAGTTGTCCGGATGATCCCTCTGGACCACAGGGGCTCCATTCACTTCCCACAAGAAGGCTCCTCGACCCCTCCCCTACAGCCTGGGGGTGCCCCTGCCTGTTCCCTAGCCCACAGCCCTCAGCTTGCCACCGGCCCGGCACTGGTGCACTGGAGTACGTGTGACTAACCAGTGTGGCACTGGCAGGCAGTGGGCGCAGGGGACACAGGGGCTCGAGGAGTGCTGTCAGGAATCTCTTCCACCATCTCAGTCCTGCCTGCTCCTCCAGGCCCCTGGCCACACCCCACTGCCCCACTCCCACCCTGCAGCTCTGACAGGGCAGGAGCTCATCCCCAAGTCCCTGGGCTGGGTCCTGTGCCTGTCTGTGAACCAGTCACTGCGGCCGGCGGGGAGAAGGCTCTCCTGGGCTGGACCTGAGTGCTCAAGTGCTCCGGCCACAGCTGCATGCAGAGGGTGAGTCCGCCTGCCAGGAGGGCAGGGACTGGGGACGGAGGACAGGCACCCCACGGGAGAATGGGGGGATTCTACCAAAAGGCAGGAGGGCTGGGCAGGCAAAACCCAGCGCCTGTCCACTCCAGCCCACCCCACTCTTCTGACCCGCCCAGGGCTGCTCTGGTGAGCAGAAAGTCCTTCCAATCCAGCGAAATCCCTCTCTCTCCTCCCCATCACGCCTGGTTCTGCCTCTTCCTGAGTTCTCTTGGTGGCCCTGAAGGCGCTTGCTGGCGGCTCTCCTGTTCCCCGCCAGCCACAGAAACCCCACTCCCTTCGCACCGGTGTATCCCTGGTCCCACTCTTACTTCATCTGGCCACTTCCATGTCCTGGGTTCCAGACGCCTGCCACGCCGCTGCCTGCCCAGCCACGGACACCCCAGCCCCCCCGCGTGGACCACCGCCTCCAATGGCTCCTCATCATCTGCCATCCAAAATATCACTCTGGTGTTGGAGACTCGTCTAAACAGAACCCCAAAATGCTACTGGCACTACTTATTATTCCACAAGCCTATTCTGATGATTCATAATTTCAAAAATGTAAGTATCTCCAAATTCTCTGACTGTCCCACAGACAGATCGTACCTGTGGCCACACTTTTCTTTTACTTTCTTCCTCCCTGAGATAAAGAAGACACCACCTGAAAAAGCATTTGAGTGTGTGTGTGTGTGTGTGTGCACGTTTGTTTGCGCGCATGTAGGCTGGGGGTGTGGATTCACGCATGCATGTGCAGGAAAAAAGCCTGGAAGGACATTTGGGCATACCACTTCTGCCTACCATTGCAGAGACTCTATTTGCTTTTCTGTGTTTTCCACCTTAACATGTCATTTTGGGGAAATTAAAAAATCAATGTAAGAAACTTATTGGATGGACAAAGGGCAGTTTATATTGGAAAAGGCACAAATCACGTAGGTAAACCCACAGGCATGGGTGTGCATCTCGGCAGTGCGTGGCCTTGGGCAAGTGTCTGTGCCTTTACCTCTCTGAGCCCTGGTTTCTCACCTGAAAAATGAGGGATTATACTAAATTGCAACAGTGGTTGCAACCTTTGCAGCCCCTCCCATCAAAAAGTGGAGTTTGGCCGGGCGCAGTGGCTCACGCCTGTAATCCTAGCAATCTGGGAGGTCAAGGCAGGAGGATCGATTGACGTCAGGAGTTTGAGACCAGCCTGAGCAAGAGCGAGACTCTGTCTCTACTAAAAATAGAAAAAATTAGCCAGTCATGGTGGCACATACTTGTAGTCCCAGCTACTCAGGAGGCTGAGGCAGGAGGATCACTTGAGCCCAGTAGTTCGAGGTTGCAGTGAGCTATGACGGTGCCACTGTACTCTGGCCCAGGCAACAGAGTGAAATTCTGTCTCCAAAAAAAAAAAAAAAAAATGGAGTTTATTGTCCCTCTCCTTGAATCTGGGCTGTCCTTGTAAATAGTTTTGTTCACAATTTGGCCAGTCCATAGAAAATAACAGCCCCACTCCTGTGACTTTCCCTCACATACATCTTGCCCTAGCACTCATCAGCTCACCTCTTGATGTGTTTACTTGTGTGTGTGTTTACTGTCTTTCTTTCCCCAATACACACGTTGGAATATAAGCTCCATGGGTGAGGACAGTGTCTATTTTGTCCACCGCGACCCTCAGTGCCCAGTGTCTAGTAGGGGCTCACAGATGTGTGAAACAAATGAGTTCATCTTGCACCCCCATGATTCTGGCCCGCTGGCCACGCACCACCCTGAGGAGACGCATTCCAGACACCCCTCCACCTGCCTGCCTCGCTCCGAGCCCTCACTCCCTGAATCACAGTGGTCACTGCACTCGAATAACCCTTTAGAGCATAAAAGGGACTTCCACACCTCCCGACTTGGTCGTCCTTTCCCTCAATCTGCAGTGGTGTCTGCAGGCCCCACTCCCCACCTTATTTTTCAGTCGAGGAAACTGAGCCTGAGTGACAGGTACCAGGAAGCAGGAGCCTTTCCCTCAGACCACTAGACAAAGGTGCCACCTCCGACTGCCAAGGCCCGGCCAGGCCCACTCAGGGGACCCAGGTCTGAGCCTTTTCTTCTCCTCTCAACCTGCACTGAGGCCCGGATTGTCCCTAATGTGGAGAGAGCAAAAGCCCTCCCCGCAGTGGGAAGCCTCTGACAACCCCAGCGCCTCATTAAATCGACTGTTAACATCATTTCATGTAAAGCCGCCAAAGGGAAAAAACACAACAGGGGCTGCTAGACCTTGGCCAGGGTCCCCTTGACTCTCAGGGCATCAGGGAGACTGAGGAAGAGGGACAAGGAGGAGGGTCCCCCTAGATGGCCTCACCCAGTGGCCTCCTGTGCACCTGCCTCCCTCCAGCTCAGCAGCCCGCCCTGCCTGCCGGGCGCCTCAGGAGAAACCCTCTGTAATTTGGGAGGAACCTACACAGCCAGGACCTCTGAGAGTCACCTGTGACTGCTCAGGAGGAGGACTTGGGTAGAAGCACTTCATGGGGAGGCAGCCCCAGGAGGCGAGTGTGCAGGTGAGACGGGGTCTCTGCAAGACTGTGTGGAACCCACATCCAATTCACTCCCTGGGAGAGGAGCACAAGGACCCACCAGCTCTTGTCCCTTGCTGGGTGAGCGTCATGCCCAGAGCACCAACTCTGGGCATTCCAAGCTTGGTAGAGCCTGTCCCTGTGGTCAGGGATGCCCCTGCGGTTGGTCAGAGAGGCAGGCAGATCCTCAGGTAGGACGCTGCTGGCTGTGCAGGAAGGAGCTGCAGGTGGCCTGGTGGACAACAGAGAACAGCATTGCTGATGCAGGGGACCTGCAGGGCCCTGGCCCCAGGGGACAGAGAGCAGAGGATGAACCTTTAGGGGGGCATTTCAGCAGAGGAGGCCAGCTAGGAGTGGGAGGGCCCGCCCCCTTCAGGCTAGGGACTGACTTTTCCAAGCCCACCTGGCTGAGGGGCTTTGCCCACACAGGCACCTGAGCAAAAGGCCAGAGGTTTCAGAAAGCTGCCGGCTCCAAGAGAGCAGGATCTGAGCCCGGAGAGCTGCCTAGAAAAGCCTCAACTGTTGCCTCTGGCTACTCCGTGGAAGTCCTGAGGTATGAACTCTTCTGCAGAAATGGGGCTCCTGGAATTAGCCCCCAGACCAAGGGTTCCACATGCAAAGGCACAGACAGCATGGACTGAGGCTTACCGTGTGCACGGCTGTAGCCAGAAGATGGGCAGGGACCTATAACAGAACACCAAGCTCACATTCTTGAAGCACTTTCTCCCCTCCATCCTCACAGCCCCTCGGGCTAATCTCAGCTACTGTCCTCCTCTGAGGTGGGACTGACATTCCCCACGTCCTCTGGGCCAGGCAGGGGGCCAGCCCCTTCACAAGCTGCGCCCGCCTTCTGTGCTCAGACTAACCTCCCCCCACCTCACAGCGGTGCTTCAAGCACATCACAGAGTCCTGACCCCGAAGGAGCCACAGTCCAGTAGGGGAAACAAGACCCTGGGGAAAATGAGCAAGAGGAGTTAAACCGCAACACAGGCAGTAACACAAGAGCGGCTGCGACCGGGAGCCAGACGTCCCACACCCAGCGTCCGCGTGGCCGCCGCCTGCTCACTCCTTGTAATGCCCTGTCTCAAGAAGTGTCCCCAAGAATACTTACAGCGGCGCTTGGTGGATGGGAGGGGCTGCTGCCCCCTACCCTAAAACCCTTGCCAACGCCCCTTTCCACCCCGTGGGGCTCTGCAAAGGAGCCTCCCGTCAGCAACTGCAGCAAACTGCCGCTTTCATCGAGCCAGGGACGGGCCTGCCAGTGGGAACGGAGCCCCCGGTCCTTGGGAAACTGCTGAGGAGGCAATAAAATTAAAGAGAAGGACAGTGAGCAAATTACAGAGGGGGAGAGGGTGGCAGGACAGCCTTTCATCAGCCCGATTAGCCATGGAAAGAGGCCCAGCCGCGAGGGGGGAGGAAAGGCCCGGGGGAGGTTGTTCTGTTCTCTACCTCCTGGGACCCGAGGGCCCCTCCAAAGCTCAGAGAGCCAAGCCCAGCCCTATACCTCCGTCCCCTCACTGTAGGGGGAGGACCCAAAGATAATCCCAACTATGCCATTTCTCATCCTTTGACACTGGGCACCTGGCCTAGCCTCTCAGAGCCTCGTTATCCTCATCTGTAGAATGGGGCTAATGAGAACCCTGGGCTCACAGGCTGTTACTGCGATCCAACTACAAGTGGTTCTTAACCCTTAACCCTATCAGAATCACCAGGTGAAGTTTTTAAACTACTAATATTTGGGCTGTACCCTGTACCATTGAAACCAGAATCTTTGTGGGTAGAGGGGCGGGAACATTCCGGGAAAAGGGACAATTGGTGTGAAGGGAGGCCAGGAGTGGCCAGAGTGAAATGAGGGAGGGAGCCGGCACAAGGAGACAAGGTCAGAGAGGTCAGGGGAGTTCCAATTACACTTGCTGAGTGACAAACTACCCCACGTTGCACAAAACAATCACTTTTCTTATTATGCTTGGGGCTTTTTGGGTCAGGAGCATGGACGGGGCTTAGTGGGAATGTGTGTATGTCACACAATGTCTGGGGCTTCAGCTAGGAAGACGGGAATGTCTGGGAGGACAACTGTCCAATACAGTAGACACTAGGCAGGTGTGGCTATTTAAATGTAAACTAATTAAAATTAAAGTGAAAAACTCACTTGCTTCCTCACTTGTACTAGCCACACTCCAAGTGCTTAACACAGAATTGCCAGACTTGGCAAATAAAAATGCAGGACGTCCAGTGAAATTTGAATTTTAAATAACCGACAAATAATTTTTTAATGTAAATGTATCCCAAATATTGCATGGGACATATTACACTAAAGAAATATTTGTTATCTGAAATTCCAATTTGACACTTTTGGAAAATATAATCTTGGAGGTGGGGGGGCATCCAATCAGGGAGGGCCTTGTAGTTAGTTGTAGGAGGGACTTGGGCTTTTATGGGGAGTCACTTAGGGTATTTGCAGAGAAGCATCACAATCTGACTCAAAAAGATCTCTTTGGCCGCTGTGTCCAAACAAAGTCTTAAGGGGTAAATGTCTGCCTGGGAGGTTGCTCAGGTTGTACCTGGCCCTGAGCTAGGCTGAAATCAGACCGCACCCTAGTGCTTGGTAGTGGAGGAGCTGGCTTGCCAATCCCAGCCTCTGCGCCCCACTTCCCT
Source organism: Propithecus coquereli (assembly GCF_000956105.1). Taxonomy (NCBI): domain Eukaryota; kingdom Metazoa; phylum Chordata; class Mammalia; order Primates; family Indriidae; genus Propithecus; species Propithecus coquereli. The sequence goes on from NW_012139747.1 coordinate 6,395,872, forward strand.
TCTGGCTCCCCCCTATAGCCCCTGGCAAGTAGCACCTCACATGGCCTTACCTCCTGCCCCCGACTCTGGGGCAAGTCACATCCAGTCAGTTTCACTCCCCCCCCCGCCCCACGGCGACAAAAGCTTTAACAGACAGAGTATAAGGGGTCAAAAGCGCTGCAGACACAAACCAGACTTTAGAAAAACACATAGTACGAGCCCTGTTGGGATTCGCAGCAGGCGTTTCCAATGTTTTTTTCGAGGCTGCAGGCTCGGGATTTCCTGTCTTCTCAGGCATTCGCTGAGCAGGCCAAGATCAGCTTCTCGGAAGGAAGGAAGGAAGGAAGGAAGGAAGGGAGGGAGGGGGCTTCACTAGGGCTGTTTGCAGGCTCTCTTTTGCTCCCTTCCTCTCCTCCCTTAGGGTCCTTTTCAGGTATTCCTCCTACTCCTGCCACGTTTTCTGCCCCCAGATAAATGCCCGCCACTCGCCTGTCCACAGAACCAAATCTCAGGCTCATGATACAACAAACGCAAGCAGCAGACAGGCCCAGGGAGCAGCAGCTGGGTCCAGCTGGAATCTCCATGGCTGGCTCTAGCTCAGAGTTTCCACCTTCAAGCAAGCACTCAACTGCTTCTCAGAAGCCTGCCTAACCTTGGCAGGGCAGGGCCATGGGGAATTGGGACTTATGTGAACTATGCCAAGAACTGCCACGGGGATCAGGCCCGAATCAGAATAATTGATACACACAAGCCTAACACCCCAGCAGCACCGTGACCATTGGGAGCATGAATCCTCCCCTCCCGTGGTTTTGCAATGTCGGGGGGACAGGGCAAACGCCACATGATCTCCAGACCCCATCAAGACAGGAAAGGATCTGCAATGTGGCAGTTAAAACATAAGTCCAGTAATACACAGTTTCTGAAACATAAGCAGCTGGCCAGTCATCAGCCATACTATCCTTACAACAAGCTTCAGTGGAAACCCTATACCCCGAATCCCCCAAATCCCTACCCTTTGACTGATGCTAAAAAAAATCCCCCCAAATAGGCACTTTGTTCCTTTAGCTATGGGTGCAACCAATGAATTGATGCACGTCGGTAAGAGCCCGCAGGCAACCATCAAAAATAAGTGGCTGTGGCCTGGGATTGTGGGCTCTTCTTCTCGTGAGTTTTGAATATTACAGGTCTCACAATTTAACAAGCTTTAAAGGAGTTTTGTAGGGCATGTATTACAAAGTAATCTCTAATTGGTTAAAATTTAATTAGCATTTGGTTAAAATTAAAATCTTCCTAAATAGCTCCCTAAATCATTCACACCTTCCAGCGAAGGAAAGCTTTGGGGCTGGGGGTGGATGCTGAAGGGAGGGAAGGGAAGGGGGTTGAGAGGGAGACACCTTTGTCAGTCTGCAGGGGGCTTGGTGGGAACCTTCGGTGGAAGGACGAAGATGCACAAGAGCTGCTTTTGGGCCTCTGGAAAGCTGTCCTGTGAATCTCCATGGAGACCATTCCAAAGGGGGAGATAGCCAACAACCAGAAACCTCCAGAAACTAACCCCAACTCTGTCATCTTGAATCGTTTTCTGTAAAATACACGTACATATATGGATAGGAAAAAAATCTGGGAACATTTAACAATTGAGTGTTATTTATGAGATGTGGCAAAATAGGGGACTTTTACTTTCTAGTTTATTCATTTTTGTATTATTTGAATTCCCTGCATGTATGTACTACCATTATAGTTGGACAAAAAGATTAAAAATGAAAAAAGTCAACGCCTTTGAATGGTGACAAACCAAACCTCCAGTAAGGACAGAGTCTGGGAGGCCCGCCCAGAGAAGAGAGACCGTGTGTACGTGTGCGTGCTGAGGGGGTGGGCAGCGCATGTGGGAGGGTCCCCCTGGACCTGACGGCCCCCCCGCTGTCTGAAGTTCATAACCGGCCACCTTCCAAGCACATCACATGGCCCAGCTCCGAAGCCCCATCACCTCACGACTGTTTGACATCACATCCAGATGGGGAGTTCTGGGACAGAATGGCCTCAGCAATGGAGGTTGTGTCTTGGGTCCCCACGAATGTGAGGCCTACAGCAATTCTGGAGGGGACTGCTGGTCCAGGAAGACACCATCCAGAACTACTTGAGGTAGCGCGACACTTCTCTTCCTGCTACCGTGGGCACTGTAGCTGCAAGCTGATAATCAGCAGCTCTGCAGGAACGCCTGGCTCCCCCTCAGCTGTGGAGAGGCCCAAGCGGTGGGCGGCCGGCTGTGCTGGGTCGCCTCTGCCACCTACTGGAGGAAGGCTGACGGTGCATGATGCTCCCTTCCTCTTTTGCTGAAAAAAACCTTCCAACAGAAAGTGCCCTTCACAGACCTGAGCCCGGGCATTTCTGGAAAAAAACCTCACAACCCCAAAAGGTATGCAAGGCAAATGTCCAGGAAACAGATTCAAAAACGGGGGTGGAACAAATGAACATGCTGGGAAGCGAGCCGGCCCACTGCTTGTGCTTTGTCACCACAAGTGACCCCATGTGACCTCAACTTTCTACAAAGGCTCTGGAGCCCAGGAGGTGGTCTTCCTTGCTTATCACCAACTCATTTTTCTTTGGGGAAGATACATTACCTGTGAATTGCGGGTCGTGTGTGCTGTAACACAATTCTCCTAGCTGCATGACCTGGGCAAGTCATAGCCTCTCTGGGCTTGACTCCCTCTAAAACCACTTCCCACTGCCTTCATTTCCTGCTCCTTGAACCCTTCAAGGAATAGGACTCATGCGCCCATGTGGGTTTTCCTGGAGGATTGCTAGCCACTAAGACTTTCAAAACATAGCACAGAACACTGAAGCATTAAGCTAGAAGGCAAAACAAAAAAACTCCCCCACATCTTCAAGTGGCCCAAATTCCAACAGAACATTTCACCAAGTGTGACCTAAGCCCGTCCCCACTCTCGCAAAGCTCCTCCACAGCTGTAGATGGAGCTCCTCCTGCCGAGGTCTGTCTAGAACCTGCCTCCCTCACATCTGCCCTCATGGGCTCTACATAAGGCCCCAAGGCCAGTCGCCAGAGCTCCGCTGATCACACTTGCTGCTCGAGCAGCTGTGGCTCAGGCACCTGACGCCGGGAGCACCAGATCTACCGAGAGCCTACACCAAGCCCTCCACCACAACCAGTGTGTGTGCCCTACTATGGACAGATGGAGGTGACAGGCAGGGAGGCGGACAGCGATGTGATTAGGAGCCCACACTGAAGCTACAACTGCTGAGTTTAAATTCCCTCGTTTCCTGCACCATGTTTCCCAACTATGCCTGTGCCCTGAAGGTAGGAGAAGGCACGTAGTTAAGCTTTAGCTGCCTGTAACTAGCCGGGGAGAAAAGACATCAAGACCAGCTAAATATAAGAAAAACAATCCATATGGTGTTGAAATCAGTTTTGCAACCCTCACACCAGTTATAACTGGTTATAACAGATGCTAAAAGTGGCAGGTAAAACGCTTTTAACATAGTCTCAAAGGATCTTCCCATGAGTTACTTATTAACTACAAATGTAACCAGTAAACTTCACACTACAGAAAATGTGGCAGACACCACCTTACATCTCAAGACACACACTTCCTGAGGACACAAAAACTCTATGTTAAAGTCCCTGGCAAAAACCACAAACCTCAATCAGGTCAGGAGCAAACAGACAACCCCAGATGTAGGAAACTTCTTAAAAAGACCTGTAGTATTGAAAACTGTTAAGATTAGCACAAAGGCCCCGGGATGCTGAGCAAGACACTGAAACCCTCTCGCCGCAGCCAGGGCTTAGTGGAGCTGCATTTATGGCACACCCTGGCCTTGTGTTCCATACAAACACTCACATAGTAGCACAATTTATTATTTTATTACATACTTTATAAAAAACAAAAGCCCAAACGGATATCTCCCACTATCATTAGGGATGGAGTTCACATCTTTCCTATCTTCTAAAGGAGGCCCTATTATTTGTTTCTCTATATAGCCTCAGATAACATCTCTTGCCCCTCAAGTGTTTATATCCCAACTATAAAAATGGAGCTGCAAATAACGTATAAAGATAAATGAGATTTTTCTTGCTGTTGTTATATACAAACACTTGAGTTTATGGGAGTATTTGGGCAAAAAAATATATTAAGGAATGGAATGTCTTACCTGTAACAAAGTAGCTATTTGTTGTAACTGGCACCTCCCTAACAGTTAGTAGGGACATGGGCACGCAAAACATGAGACAAACACGGGCCAGGTGACCAGGTGACGGCTTCTACTTGTTTCCAAAAGGCACATGTCTCCTACATCCTTTCTTAGTAACTAAAGACAAACTATAGAAGAACTCAGCATTCAGACTCTGCCCACTTTGAGGAATTAAATGCCTAAGGAAAAGATTAGTTATGTCCAAGTAGCATGCAAAAAAAATTTTTAAACCAGCATGGTTAAGTGTTAAGATTTTTAGAAATCAAAACATTTATTCACATAATTTTAAACTGAAGTCAAAGCTAGTAGGTCTTCCGTGGTACTGATTTAAGCGCAAGTGATGCTTGGCTTTCTTTCACATTCATTTCCTTCCTCCAGAGTAAAGATCAGTTGTTCTTGAACAAGTTAATGCAGCTCCACAAGAGGGAGACATTGTTCTGGAAAAAAAAGTCAAGGTAGCCCAATGAATCACTCAAGTCTAAGATTCGCTCTACAGCTGTAAGAATATAACACAAGTCCACAGACATAGCCATGGCTTTTCACAAGGGAGATCTGACACCAGCTAGAATAGGCTGACACTACTCTTCATTAAATCTCAGTTGACTGTGACCTGCCCCTCATCCCTATGTCATGCTGGAAGAGTTCCCCTCTCTGTGGGTCTGGGCTGTTTGTTGCTGGGAGAGGCTCCCAGCAAAAGAGCTACAGCACCTTTGCCCTCACCTGCCCCTACCTGTTTTCTCCCAAATATGATCATGCCAGTCCTGTTTACTTTAAAGTCTTAACTTAAACACTATACAAATGAGTTGTTCTGGCCAGGCATGGTGGCTCATGCCTGTAATCCTAGCACTCTGGGAGGCCAAGGCAGGGGGTGGGGTCGCTTGATGTCAGGAGTTCCTGAGCAAGAGCAAGACTCCATCTCTACTAATTAGCTGGGTACCATGGCACATGCCCGTAGTCCCAGCTAATCAGGAGGCTGAGGCAGGAGGATTGCTTGAGCCCAGGAATTTGAGGTCGCTGTGAGCTAGGTTGATGCCATGGCACTTTAGCCTGGGTGACAGTGCAAGGCTCTGTCTTAAAAGAAAAAAAAAAGTGTTCTATGAAGTCGAAGGCTTTAGAAAGATTGGTTGCTAAAAATTAGTCATGGATAAGATTACAGATGAGATTATAAATAATATTCATACAGGAATCTGCAAAAATTGCTTTATAAAGTTCTCACATTAAGTTCAAAAGGCAAGTAACTATAAACATATCTATGTTCTAGTCAAAATAAAGGATTTTCCAAAATACATATCAATGTTCAAGTCTTCCTACTTGAACCAAAGCTGAAGGCCAATGACAATTCTCTCCTCTGGCCTCTCAGGTCCGAGCACTGACCTAGCTGCCCTGAACCAGATGGCTCTCTAGAGCCGGGCTGAGTCCTGACACCATCCCCAGAAACTGAGTGTGGGGAGCACCACATTCCTTAGAGGTCCCTAGCAGAGCACCCTTGCTCACCACTGCTTCTGTGCTACAACAGGATTATCAGAATACACTTAGAAAAACCAGAAAACAATTTCTTTGAAAAAAGATATCCATCAAAGCCCAAGATATTTAAGAGCTTATTGATAAATTAGGTTCTTCAGAGAGTGGCCTGCAAAGGCCTTAGAGAGTCAGGCAGGGCAGCCTCCACCAAGAATGCTCCTCTCAAAAAAGTATTTCAAGACGTGAATTTATGGTTTGCTGTACCAAAAATACTCCCATTAATGGCTCCCTCTACAAGTATTATAGAAAATTAATGGCACACGGCAAACCCCACTGCCTGATGACACTGGGATAAAAACTTGGGGGGGAACCCCTAAACAAGTTGGCTTAATTTGAGGGGAAAAAAAATACAAACAAAAACCAACAACAAGAAAACACCACATACCCTGGCATGCTTTATTTCCAGTTCAGACATCTCGATTAGATTCTTTGTAAATGCTGCCACTCTCTTCCGTTTCAAATTTATCAGTTCTACAGGAAGAAATAGTTAACGTTTACAAATCCAAGAAAAATTAAACAAGTTTTGTATTCACTTTAACTTCCAAATATTCCTAACAAGTAATCTCCAAAGGTTTTATGTACAACCACTTTTTCTCACATTATCTCTGCGATTGCGACCCATACTAAATATCTTACGGTCACCATGGTGATGTGGATGTCATTGCCTCTAAGTGGGCAACAGCACCCAATCACCAAGCATTGTTACTGGGAGAATGGCAGCTGAGTACTCGGGGAACATGTGATGAGCAGTGTAGGTGCCGATGACTGAGGACAGGGTCGAGGGAGGGGCGGTGAGCCAGACAGACTTCACCACCGGTTTTTGAAAACAGGGTGACAACTCTTCTCCAAAGCGGCTAACAGGCCCATGAAAATATGTTCAGCATCACTAAGGGATAGGGAAATGCAAATTAAAACCACAATAAGATTATAACCTCACACCTGTTAGAATGGATTTTATCAAAAAGATAAAGTTGGCATCAACGCAGAGAGAAGGGAATCCTTCTATACTGTTGGTGGGAATGGAGGTTAATACAGCCATTACGGAAAATGGTATGGAGGTTCCTCAAAAAACCAAAAATAGAACTACCATATGATCCAGAAATCCCTGTTCTGGGAATAGACTCAAAGGAACTGAAGCCAGTATGTTAAAGGGATATCTGCATTCCCATAATAGCCAAGATATTAAAATCAATGTAAGTGTCCATCGATGGATGAAGAAAATGTGGTATATTAATAGATACGCAATACTATTCAGCCTTTAAAAAGAACAAAATTCTGTCATCTGGGACAAACATAGATAAATCTAGACACTATGCAAAGTAAAATAAGCCAGGAACAGAAAGACTATTGAATGATCTGACTTATAGGTGGAATCTAAAAAACAAGGCAAAATTAAGTAGGGAGAAGAATGATGGTCACCAGAAGTTGGGCGTGGGGTGGGGTGGGGCAGCGGTGAGAGGAGTAAGGGAATGAGGGAACTGCTGCTCAAAGGGTGCAAAGCTTCAGCTAGACAGTTTTGAGACCTGTTACACGGCAGGATGACTACAGTCAGTAGTATTGTATATTTCAAAATAACTAGGTAGATTTCAAATGTTATCACCACAAAAAATGTTAAGTTAGGAGACAGACATTGATTAGCTTTATCTAATCATCTCACATTATATAATACATATACCAAGTCACATTGTACTCCATAAATGCAACACAATTATGACTTATTAAATATAATATTTTAAAAATTAAAAAATAAAAAGGGAGAAAACTGTTACTCTCATGTTCAAGATGGATTTACTTTGGATATGATCTGTAAGACATGTCCCCGTTCTATCTTTTTTCTTTTCCTATTGCCACTGTCGGGATTCAGGATTAATCACCTATTGGAAATTGGAATAAGCCAAGAATATGTACTCCCTCTGATCCGTTTATTAGGTTTGTGACATTAAGCTCTGCCTTGCAGATTTACTTTGGTAAAACTTTGGCCATCACTCCTTAGATAAAAAACTTTGTAGCTCCAGCTGGTACTCAAGGGTGCTCAGAAGAGTCAATCTCCTGTCTCACTGTCTCTATAGTACTGCTCCAAAGAGCTACAGTGCAGCCACATTAAAAAGTCACAAGTTTTACAGTGATATTTTAAGTCTATAGCGCTAGCACTGTAATGACAACCTCTTGGACATCCTAGGTCAAACAGGTCTTCCCAGAGGTCAACATGAGCTCCCCTTCCTCCTCTATACCTGCACATAGCTCCAGGCCATCTGTACATATGACCACAGGAGATAGATACATGCTAACATACCAGCCCTCACCACCACTTGTGCTATGTTCCTTAAACTGACTCAACTCGTATTGTCAGCTCAGATACAAATCTTAGAAAGAACTCATACCAAAGGCAAACAGGTTAATACTTATCAATCTCAGCATTCTACAGAATACTAAACTTTTAGTATAGTATGCCTAGGCTTGCATTTTGAATAAAGGGGATACAATCAAACAACACAAGGAGATAACTTCGGTAGTTTAGACAGGCCTAAATTGGCACCATTCTGACTTTTGTGGTTTTTCTTTTATCTCCTCTAAAACTGTCAAGAGCCACTAAATTGGCTTATAAAATAACCTAAGATTTCAAGTCAGTAGTTTTGAAGTACATACTTTTCCTTATAAACTTATTAGCTCTTTAAAAAAAAAAAAAAAAAAAAAGAACTGCAAGAATTTAAGAATGGGACAGCATACGAAGGTTACTGTGGAAGAACCCAAAAACAGCCCTGTGAATGTGTCTGCATGACTTTCACCAAGTTCCAACAAAGAGAAGCTCTGTGCCTTACAGTTGAAGCATTATAGTCCTGAATAGACAAAGGAAGACAAATCCCAGAAAGCCTAGGTTTGGACATTCCAGGTGGCTTTCAAGCACGTTACTGAACAGAGATCATTGGTGTCACAGGGACACTACCAGACATGCCTAGATCTCCCTACCACTGGAAAACAAAATACACCTGAGAAAACTAAATGAATTGGGGATTTCTATTTTCATGAAAGCTTGCTTATTTAGAGGGGAGGAGGGGTTGAGTCAAGTGCAGTGTCCTACTATTATTACATTCACATTCTGGGAGACACATTTGAACATTTGCTCTGGAACATTCCATGGCCCCTGAGAACGCCACAGAAGATCCATGGGATCCTCTAAAGACTACATATTATGGCCAGGTGTGGTGGCTCACATCTGTAATTCCAGCACTTCGGGAGGCCGAGGCACGAGAATTGCTTGAGGCCAGGAGTTCAAGACCAGCCTGGGCAATATAGTGAGATGGAGGTTTCCACAAAAAATTTTTTTAAAAAATAAGCCAGGCATGGTGGTGCACGCCTGTAGTCCTAGCTACTTGGGAGGCTAAGGTGCAGTAAACTATGATCAAGCTATTGCACTCCCACCTGGGTGACAGTGAGACCCTGTCTCTTTGAAAAGAAGAAGGAAAAGAAAGGAAATAAAGGAAGAAAGAAGGAAAAACTATGTATTACATTCATGTTCAATGAAATGGTGTACCGCCGCCCAACAAAGTTAACCTGTATCTAAAAAGTCCCATGCTCTGGAATAGGGGAAGGCAAAGAAGAATCCTGTGGACATGGACTAGAAGTCAGTGTAGACTCATGATCCCTGAAAGCTGTGTGTGTGTGCAACTCTGTGCATGTCCACACACCTACATCTCCAGCCTGGAGAGAGACACCCAGGAACAATGAACACACTTAGCATTATTAGATATAAAAATGAACAAGAACTGTTCCAGAGTAAAGGACTAAGAGTAAAGATAACTAGATGCAATCCTCGACCCATTCTTGTAGTGGAGTGCATTACTGGGACCAACATTACGAGAATACAGACAGCAGACTGAGTTAAGCATACTGCAGTGGATAACTGTATTGTAGCGATGGAAGAGAATGACCTCGGTCATAGGAAATAGATAACAATGTTTTTAGGGATAAAAGAACTGTGATGTATGCAACTTAATCTCAAATGGTTCAATAAAACAAAAAACAAAAAAGCCCCAAAGTATTGTGAACACTCCGGAACCGTGACAATAAGCGTGCGTGTGCAAGTGATATAGCAGATGGGGGTGAAGTGCCGACACTGGATGATGCCAGGTGAAGGAACATGGGCGTTTTTTGCACTATTTGTGCAACTTTTCCTCTGTAAGCTTGAAATTATTTCCAAAGAAAAGAATATCCCTGCTTGACCTTCTTTTGCAGATTCACAAAGCTGTTCAGATTTCTGGCAGCATTCTTGCTGGTGTGCCTCAGCCACCTTGACATCTCTGCTTTTTAACCAACCGGGCCTTATCCAGAGCTTTGTTTGAGTTCCCATAGTCCGTGAGGGCTTTGGTGTGTCTGTATAAGAGATCCTGAGAAGGAAATTAACAGACACAACATTAAAAAACTACAAAGAACTGGAGTACTAAATAAATATCTAAACCAGTCTAACCATGTACCCAGTGCCAATACACTGTCTAAATTGTTAGATGGCAGGAACCTAATCAACCCCTACACCTCCCTTTCCCATTATTATTTAATCTCCAGCTTCAATAGGGATGACCAACTCTGACAGCATTGTTGAGAGCTTTTTCCAGAATTCTTTATACGGCCAGGGGAAAACTCCAACAGAGTGAAAACAAAAGAATCTTTTTCTCAGTTGATTCAATAACTGTAGGTAATTTCAAAAAACTGAACACTGTGTATCAAAACACATGTACGGTTATTGCTGGGCAGTCAAGTGAAATGCTGCTAAAATACGACTGGGCAATGAGATAGTAAGAAACATATAACCCTTCCCTGCAAATCCTGCTTCTGGTAGTCTACCCTGGGGATCCATCTAATCAGAAATAAAGATTCTTCACAAATCTTATAAGCAAAGAAGATACCTCAGTATCTAAAATTGGCAATTATGATGCACAGATTATGTGGTTCTTCAAAACTGGCACAATAATTAAAGCCAGGTGAAACTATTTTATCTATTTTTGTATATACTCAAAAAATTTAAAGTGAGCTGTTAATTCCATGAAAGGAGAAAATAAACTGTCTAAAATGCATAAAAAATGTCCAAATATAAGATGAAGAAAACATGTCAAAAGGCAAATTAACCAAAAATAAAAGTACACTATTTGGGAAAAATGTATTTTTACTTTCTGATGACATTTCCCCTTGTTATATATAACCTTAGAAGGTACAGAAGCCTACCTACCTAATTTTATGTTGTCTGATTTAGCACATTTTATGTAAAATTAACTTAAACATTTTTGTTTGGGGCAATTCAGACAGTTAAGAATGCATGTTTAATTCCCAAACAATATTCTGTTTACTGCTTAGTCTTGTTTTCATAAGTAATGCTTTATGGCTCAAAGTCTACAGAGACAGCTACAATTCGATAAAAACTCACGAACCCCCAAACCTTTTCTGCCTCAGAAATAACCCTTTCAGCATGTTATATCCACATCCAATAACCTATAATGCCAAAAACTATTACTCCATACAACCCCTACAGTGCTGCCAACAATACAAGCTTTAAAGACACAATGCCACAGAAAGGCCTATCAATTACACAAACACACCTGACAAATTCCTATCTTCCTCCTGAGGATAAAGTTAACTTCCCTTTTAAACAAAGAGAATACATCTCCTAACATGAGACTTCTGTTCATAGCAAGGTCTTGTACTGCTCCAATAAATAAAACAACTTGTCTTACCTTAGCAGCCTCTATGTTGAGCATGCAGTGTTGGAGAAGCTCTCTGATGAGACTCGACCCTCTACTTTCCATTTAAAAAAGTAAAGGTCACCATCAAGGCAGAAATCTACAGATTATAAAATATGTATTATAAAAACTGACACAAAAATCCTTACCCTAAGTTTTTCAAATAGCTCAGCAACCTTCAATAGGTACCTGAAAACATACACATAATTTTGGTTTAAGGTCTTAAATAAGCTGTGAAATATGATCTTATCAATACTCTAAGACGTCAATGAATAAACTCAGAAGTCCCAGCCTTTAGCACTTTAAAGTAGTGCTTTCATTCCAATTGGCCTAGAACAGTAGAGAATGGTTACAAACTGCACGTGCTTGCAGTGCCACCCAGTGGCACCTCTCTTGGTGGCCTTTCAGTCATCCTGCCATGTGACTAAGATAATTCTCATCAGACACCAATGCTGTATTAACCAAGGTCAGGTTCTAATGAGCTACCGCTGTGGCCATCACGGCTATAAAATATGCTCCTACGTCATTTGTCTTCTGCCATTCGCTTGACTTTCAATTTCAAATCAGAAGTAATACCACCTGTGATTTCAAGCCTAGGTGTTAAGCAAAATACTGTCTTACACCAGAAATACCCAGAAGGGAGAAACTGTGAAAAGCATATATCAAAATAAGTGCAAGATCAGACTGGGGTGATTATAGTATTTTCACAACCACCACAACCGAACCAATAAAGTCCGGGGCACTACGAGGCAAAATGACAAGCACCAACTGCCAAAAGATAAAAGGTAAATTTCTCTCAAAGGCAAGTCCAAAATTAAAACTGAGACTTGAAGTTTGACAGAAATAAAGGCTTTGGCAACAGCTACCACATTCGTTCATCTACAGAAGAGCTTTCTAAGTCCCCTACTGTCTTAGAAGTGTCTTAAGAACAGAGGATATAAGACTTGAGCTGAAGACTTTCCTTAATGAGCTTGTATTTCATTTCCAAACCAGAACTGAAACTATGTAGCCGTTACTCATTATTCTTATAAGTATACCACTCAGCAGTCCTCAACTAAGCAATGGCAAATGGTTTTCCAACAAAAACTTACTTTTTGATGACCGTGGGCTCTTCCAAAGCCAGGCTATGCAAGCAGGCTGCAGTGTGGATATAGTCATCAGCCACATCCGCAGAAACAAGGATCGCCCTTTTTAGAGGAACAAAGCCAGGCACATTAGCAAAGCTCTAAGTGGCTAGGGAATGAATGGTACTTACTTTTATGAGATCTGGTCATTTTGTCCGCTTTCACACAGGGATCCTTGATCCTATTGTAATAATTAATAAGGAAGTTCTTCTCTTGCTCAAAGAAGTCATCTACCTCCTAAAAGGAGGGGAAAAAAAATTAAGAACTGGACAATTCAAGAATGTGAATATGTATTTTGTATTAGAAGAAATATCTGACAAATAAACTCATGAATAAAAAGTTTAACTTTTATAGAACAGGGAATTACACAAATTTAGAACACACTATTTCATAACCAAGACTGGTAAAAATCAAGAGCTGGTAGGAATTGTCAACAGAGGGAAACATTTTGAAGAACAATTTGGCAATGGCCAGTAAAACCCCGGTACCCTAAGACCCAGCAATTCCTACTGCTGGTGCAATGGTTCTAAGTGGGACACTGCCAGCTAGCCTTGGATACCTGTATCTGTGTGTGGGTGTCCCCGCCCCCAATTTGGTTGGTTTCAGACTGAGAGGCAATATTGACATCTGATAGGCACTGGCCAGGGATACCAAACATCCCATAATGCAGAGGTCCCCAACCTATGGTGAGTTGTATAATCATTTCATTATATATTACAATGTAATAATAGTAGAAATAAAGTGCACAATAAATGTGATGTGCTAGAATCATCCTGAAACCACCCTCTCCCCCACCCCCTGGTCCATGGATAAATTGTCTTGCATGAAAATGGTCCCTGGTGCCAAAAAGGTTAGGGACCACTGCATAATACATAGATAGAGGACAGTCCCCAATATCTTAAACTGGGCCAAGGATAGTCCAAGAGTTTCCAAATTTCTGACAATGTCCTCTCTACTTAGCACCTGGATTCTGGACTCCCTACTCAAGTCCTAGACTTGCAAAGCCAGAAACCAGGTATTAACTACAATATAAAGCTAACTTGGTTAAAAAGGAAAGGGAAGGCCTGAGGAGTGAAGAAATAGATCACACTTATGAGAGACTTGCATATTCATTTTTATTTTCTATTAATAGAACAGCACTATTCAATAGAAATGTATGAGCCACATGTACCACTTAAAATTTTTCTGGTAGCCTCACTATGAGGTGAAAAGAAACAGGTAAAATTAATTTTAATAACACCACAGTATACATACAATATAATCATCTCAACACAAAAAGTCTACATTCATTTAATGTTCTTTTCTTTGTATTAAGTCATTAATACAGAAGGATAAAATTTAAAATTCAGTTCCTTAATTGTGCCAGCTAAGCTATATGCCAAGCATTCACCTGCCACCACTGGCTGGTGGCCACCACAGTGAACCGTGTAGTTCTGGAGAATGGCATAAAACAATCTCACAGCTTATTTTCTTTTTAAAATTAATTGAGTAACCTCTCTCCTTACAGAAAATGAAGATTCAAGTGTGGAAAGGTTCCTGCCACCTCTCTGGGGATCATCAACAAGGTGCTTTGTGAAAACTGAGTAAGTAGATGAAAATGACCAAAATTTGAAGAAAACTTACATTTCTTTAAAGTTAACCATTTGTATCACAAATAATCTCTTCCAACAGCATAAAAGGTCACCTATTCCTCTAAATCAAGAATTTTGGGCCGGGCGCGGTGGCTCACGCCTGTAATCCTAGCACTCTGGGAGGCCAAGGCGGGTGGATCGCTCAAGGTCAGGAGTTCGAGACCAGCCTGAGCAAGAGCGAGACCCC